>NW_008796181.1:1880686-1934411 GCF_000699145.1 Aptenodytes forsteri
CCACCCCCCCCGCCTGCCTGCTTGCCGCGGCGGGCAGCGCCGCGGGGCCCCTCGCCCCAGGCCCGGGCGTCCCTCCCTCCCGCTGCCCGGAGCTGGAGCAGCGCGTGCGAAGGGAGTAATGCAGTGCACAGATGCTGAATCATGAAATGGGTCGTATGGACGGAAAAGAAACGAATCCTGCTGCCTTGCAGCGTGCGTAGGTGACTCACGTTTGGGGCGGGCGTGTTTGAGAACTTCCCCGGACTTGGAGAAATCGCGGGGAGCGGTACCTCCAAGACTCGGAACGCGTACAAACACATCTTGAGAGCCTTGCGCTAAGTGTTTCTCCCTTGTCATTTAGGTTTCTGTTCTGTGTTTGAATCCCAGTTGATAAAATGGCTTAGGGTAACACACAGGTACAAGGAAGGGAGGGAAGGAGGAGCTAATGGTAGTCACTCTTTTTTTTATGTAAAAATGAACACAGAGCAATCCAGACCTTTACACTGTTCTTCCTTCCCAAAATTTTCACTTGTCAGCTTCGGAAATACTAAATTAAAATGGCATGCTGTGGCAAATACAACTTTTGCTGGCCCGTTTTCCTGGGAAATATTTCATAACAAAAAAGCCTTCATTGGTTCATTTCCTAGGTTTGTGCATAATTAAATTAGACCCTTGTGACATTTTTATATCTCTCTGCGGAGATAGAGGTAAGACATTTATCTCGCTCTATACGCATACTCGTATGTATACATATTTATATAAAATTATATAAAGCCATTCCTTTCACTCAGCCATGCTAGGACAACAGCTGGATTGTTGGTGTGACTTTCTTGGCCCTATTACTGAGAATGTACTCATTTCTGCCAAATTAAAAAATATATCCCAAGCTAAATGTTTGTATTATGAAGTCTGCAAATGACAACATAGGTATACCGCTCACATGACTTCAGATACGGGAACTTAATCTGCTTACATGTTGTCTAACACAGAAGAAAGTGCCTTCGAATTTTGTTAACTCAGGCAAGTTAGCGTCATTTAACTGAAAACATTTAATGCTGTACAGGCCCAGGCTTGGGTGGAGTAGAGAGGAGAAAAGCAGGGAAGGGGAGGGAGCGGGAAGTAAAAGGCCACAGCCTCTGCACAGCGGGATCGCTGGTGTAGCATTTGCTAGAGTTGCCAGGTTGCCATCTGGTCTGCTAAAAAAAATGGCCATCTCCTGAAACACTGACTCTGCATGTGCGGATCTACTGCACATGCGCAATGGCTTGGGTGAGTCTAGGATGTGTCAGAGCTACTATGCATGTGCAAAGTGATTTGAGCTGAGACAGGTGAGCACACTGTGGGCTCAGATCAGCTGCTAGATGTGTGAGGAATAACTGTCACATCCCACAGCAGAAATACGTTCAGTGAAATCACTAGATTCACTTCTCCACGCATGGTTCATCCGGTCCTCCCATGTAAACGTTGTTTAATACCTTTAGATCACCTGTAAGTGGTTGAGCTTTGGGCTTTGTCTCTTACGCAAAAGCAGATGTGTGTTTTTAACTTTTTTGTCCATTGTTTTTTATACTAACCATATGTCGCTATCACAATATGAAATCTGAGTGGAGGCAGGAAGAAGTTAGCTTCGGTGTAGCATGGTCGAGGACAAGAGCGTGTTAAGGGACTTATGCCTATTAGTTATACTACTGTGCCTTATCTCGTTACCTGTCCGAACAAAGCTAGGCAGGTCTGTTCTGTGAACTGCTGCAGCCATTGCTGTGGCAATCAAGGGTGTGAACAGCTATGTAGGACTGAGAGAGACTTGTGAGCAGGAACCCAAAGTGGAGATGGAATTGTAGGAAACTTATTTGCTAGCATTATTTATCACTCAGTGAAGGCAGGGGGACAAGCTGGGAGAAATTGTGTCACCAAACATAAATCCAGTGTAGGAGTGCTTTGTTGATTCAGGACATTTGAACGTCTCTGTCAGGAACGTTTTTACATTTATACCTGACCAATGCTAGCCACCTATTATAAATTATCTCTCTCTGGAAAACACACGTTTTTACAGCAAAGATATAATATTAAATGAACAGGTCCTCTGCTTTACTGAATGTTAAAGAGATCTTCCAGTTCATTGTAAACTGACTCAGGTGAACTGGCACACCTGATTTTTTTTTTAACTTTCAAGGGCAGACAGCTTTGAAACTTTCAACTACAATTTTACATTCTAACCTTCCTTAAAATAACCATTTCAGTGTTTTTGGAATTGTTTCTGAAATATGAGTGAGACCCTTGCAATACTGATTAAACAAGGCATGCTAACGATTTTAACTTCAAAACATCTGAAGTTGTCCCAATGTGCTTAATGACAAAGAGCGATGTTTTCATGCACAATAATAGAACAAGTTGAAGATGGGACGCTGTCTTAAATCAGCTAGTTAAGGAAAATGATCCTGTTATAGAAATAATGAAAGGAAAATGACAACTGGTATGTAAATACTGTTGTACCATTATACAACTAAAGCGGTGTATGTAACAGAAATAAGGAGAAAATTATTCCAGATTCTATCAGGAATGGGATCCAGATACTTTCTCTTATATGATGTTAGTTCAGAACTCTGCCAGTTTAATGATCTGAAGAGTTCACTACTCTACATAAAACAAAAAGTTTAATTTTTGTTCTCTTCGCACATGTGTTTTGCAGAAAAGTTTACCAAGTTATCACAAAGGCTTCATTTAAGATACGTCAGCAACATGCTAACATTTTAAGTGTTCGGCATATTGAACCACTTTGATTTAACCTGTGCTAAATTGATCATTGGCTGTAGTGAACATCATTGCTTACTGCAATATGCTGCTCTGAAAACTGGGGAGATTCTGGTGCTGGTGCACATCCCATTTGGCTATCCTTGCTGCAAGAGTAGCAAACTGCAAGAAAAAGGTGCAGTGGGCAGTTGAGGGTAGTAACCACATCAACTGCCCATGGTAGTTCTTTACCTCTGCATTCGTATTCACCCAAGTAGTTCAGAAATAGCTGGATTACTGTTTTTTCAGTATTAAAAAAACCAACCCCGAGATAATTTAAAAGAGTTCTAGACAAAGCCTAAATCAAGTGGCAAAATCAGGATTACATCATAGAAATACGTGACTCCTAGTTTATTTGCACTAAACTTGGCTGGACTAAAAAAGAAGTTAGCATATGTTAATTGTCATATGCTAAAGAATGCATTGTAGAAGTCTAGTTTTAAACTTGAAATGTTTGTTTCTCCTTTTCATCAGTTTTGCTTACTTGTCATCTTGTAGATCTGTCTTACTTTAGGCAACAGCACAGCCTGGATAGTGGGTATGACATACCCTTGAGCGATGGTGACTTTCCCAGCAGTTTGGTGAGGTGCTTGTTGCTGTGGATGGTGGGGGAGAAGCCTCACTTCTTGTCCTGAGCAGCATTCCCAGACAGCTGGAGAATTCCAGTTATCAGGTGCTCCGGAGCAATGGACAGATAGCGTGGAGGTCCAGTGCCCCTAAAATCCATCTTAACTGCTCTCTTTGGAGGCAGTGTAGTTCACAGTCTATGAGGAAAAACATTTCATTCTAGTTCTTGTTTTCTCACCTGCTCCCCACCATGAAATATCCTGACTTAATGTTCTACAACAGCTACTCTCCACACAAACTAATCTAGTGTTTGTATGAACATGGGTTAATACAGTCTAGGCTCCCCATCCCCTGCCTGCTTTAACTTGATTAGTTTAGTATGTGTTAAAGGCAGCCTTGCCCATGCTGTGATATATGTGCTAACCTCACACCTTTACACCTTAGTCTCGCCAAAGCCTAAGGCCTTTTCATCATATTAAGCTACTTTGTCTGGGCTAATGTGACTGAGAAACACACCTTTTTTATCCATTAAGACAGGGCCAAAAATGTTAAGTGCTTAAGATGCAAGCCCCTAGGGCTTGTCTATATATCGAGTTATTACACGTGGAGGCTTTTATCTTCATAAGAAAATGTTCTTTTTGTGCACGCCAAAGTGTGAATTTAAAACTGGTGGTTATAGTATAACCCTCATGCAGACTCATTCATTCTGGCATCTTCTGGCTTTTTTTCAGATTAACTCTAACTTCTTTAATTCATTTAAATGAAATCAAAAAAGGTGCTTGTATTGGAGTGAGTTTGTTCATATGAGGAATTATGCTTGCCTGACTCTGGTAGTATTATTAATAATACCTTCCTATCCTATGTGGAGCAGCTTTGTCTATTAGGAATGTTAATTTTGCACATGTTTGCACTTAATAAGAGCATCACTTGTTTACATTTGAATCTTGTTATTTTGACAAGTGGTAGCCAATGCACTATACTGAAATTCATTAAGTTATTCCATACCAAGGCCATGATCCTGGGGATGCTAAATTAGGCAGGTAAGTAACTAAATGCATAAATAGTTTCACTGAAGACAACTACCTCCTGAATAAAGTTTGTTCTGTGTTTAAGCATTTGCAGAAATGCTTAAATTCTTCCTAAACTTGCAATTTATATAA
Organism: Aptenodytes forsteri; assembly: GCF_000699145.1. Taxonomy (NCBI): domain Eukaryota; kingdom Metazoa; phylum Chordata; class Aves; order Sphenisciformes; family Spheniscidae; genus Aptenodytes; species Aptenodytes forsteri. Next base: position 1,885,183 of record NW_008796181.1, read on the forward strand.
TTTGTTCTTATAAGGAACAATGGACTGTGCCATGTTATGTTGTATTTTGTTAGCATCCATGTGAAGTCACATTAAAGCATCCACAAGTTACTTACGAACTTGAGTTCCATTCTTTGTGACTTGCCTAATTCGTTGCAATTCATGTCTTATTCACAACTTTATGAAACTGTAATTTTATAAACTTTAATATTCTGAGTTTTAGTTTTGACATATGTGTGGTGGTGGGCAGCAGAGAAAGAATCTTTTATGACGTATTATTAGTTGCGTGATTTTTTTATCCAAAAAGGTAGAATGCCAATAGTTTGAGTAAAATCGAATTAGTATCTGAAACCAGTACATACTAAATGCTGGCTGCACTGCAGATACGTGCAAGCCAGGAAAAAACCCATGGCCAGCAGCAAGCACACAGGGCAGTAGCTGGCCGCTTTGTGTGCACCTCTGGGGAAAGACAATAAACTGAAGTTAGGACTTTATCATTCAGAAAGTTAAATAAATGTCTGAGCAGTGTTTGCTGTTTGCAGGAGTGGTGCATTACATTCAGATTACTTAACAGAAATAATACAAACCTGGCCATGAAACGGGGAAAGGATTTGTTTGTGTGCATTCAATCACACTTTTTTTTGAGTAGGACTGTGTTTTTATTCTGTGTTTTGTACAGCACCTAGTGCATAGGGGTCCTGGTTCCTTATATGAGATCTTGGGTGCTACAATAATAGGAATTTAGATACTGTTAGTAGAAATAACCTTGTCGTATATTGCCAGTTTTGCAAGGAAATAATCTCTGTCCCAGATGGGATGGCCTTTTAAAGGAGTTATAATGTGGGAGAGGCAGGTGCCTTGGGTTGAAGTCAGGTAAGCACTAGGAGCCAAATCCTGTTTGCAGCTGTTTACTTCAATAAAACTGCATGTCTGAGTAAGAAGGGCAGAATTTGGCCTTTGGTTTTTGAAGTTAATTGCAGACAATTAATGGGGACGTGTCACCTACATGAGGTCCAACCAGAATTCAGTCCTTTGCTTCTTTAATAACTAATGTTTTAAACCAATTAGCTACATACCCATATGGAAACAATAGTAGAGCCTCCACAGTCAAGACTATACTGAGATTCTAAATAACATATATAATAAAGGCTGTGCATGCGTTTTCTGTCTGAGAACAATGTTGTATTTCAGCCTCAAGCAAAAATTTTCTCCAAGCCATAGCCCCTCAACAAAACCTCACTTTTTAATGAAAGTCTTGACACCACCTTAATTACAGTGCAGCAAACATTGCCATCGTAATCCCATTTCATCCTTAGGCAAGGAGAGCATCCCTGGGGGCCTGGCTGCCTTTCTTTGCTAGTGACCAGTTTTGCAGAAACGGCCTTTTCCCTAGTGCATTTTTTTATTTAACCTCTGCTGTGCTGCCTGGGGGAAGATGCATGGGGAGCTGCTAGTGCTTATCTCCCCATGCTCCTTGCAGCCCTCCTGGCACTCCCTGCAGCCCTGGGCCTGGAGGATCAAACGGCACCCAGGGATGCCCAGCCTGCAGCCAGCTCTTTGGCATCCCCACCAGCCCCTCCGCCTGTCTCCCATGGGAGCCCGGCAGGAGCCAAAACCTCAGCCCCTTTGTACCACAGGGGTTTCACCCTGACTCTTTCCAACAGCCCCCAAGCTGGCTGCTTTGTGCTGGGCTGCCAGTGCCCAGAGACAATCCCCTTTTTTGCTGGCCTGCCACGCTTTGGAAAAATCCTTGCTTTGGATCCAGTAATGCAGGGGGGGACGGCTCTCCCAGTGGCAGTCCTAATCCAGGTGGGTGAGGAGAGAGCTCTCTGAAAAGAAGGGCTGTGGGCACGCTTGAGCAGCCTGCAGTGTGCCCAGCGGTAATGCGTTCATTTGAAGCAGCCTTGCAGCGTCTCCAGGCTTTCGCAGTGTTTGGATGGGTAAGTAAAATGTGATTAGTTTCTCACTACCATATTGATTCCGTGAGTAGGTTTTGTGTGTGAACTGTGATATTGACAGGACAAATTTGCAAGGCTATTTGAAGCTGGGATCTTTTCCTAGCAGAAGTATGAGGGGATATATATGTACATATGTAAACACAAGGGTATGCTTGTGGTTCTTACATTTTTTTCTTCTGCCTCCTTAAATCAAAGTAATAAATCTGTATGATCAAAAGAGCTAGAATAATCGATCTCTCCTTACATAATTGATCTGATAATCTTAATTAAGGCTAGAGAGAAATTAAACGTAAGGTTTCTTATTCTCTTTACAACATTGTCAAGTACAGTACAGTCTTCTATTATGGAACTCCTAGAATTCTTAGGTACAGAGTAAAATTATGCAGCTGAGATACTTTCCCTAAAAACAAGCAAAAGCCCTATATCTGCTGGGAGGACATTTCTGTTATCCTGTTCCCTTCTATTTAGGTTCTCATATGGTGTTAATCACCATGGTATCTTACAGCTTTATAAAAATATAGTGCACCATATGTGATAAATCATTAATATTAAGAATGAAGATACTGGATAAAAATACTCTTCACAAATCTAAAGCAGAAGACATGCAGTGATGGACATACCCAGACAAGCAGCTGAGTAAAAGGAGTACGTGTATGAATACAAGAGATGGGGTCAAAATCATTCCTTAGGTGATAATACTGCATCCGATCACTGTATGTGAGTGTGAATGGCATACTCACTCCTTTCTTCCCTAACCTGTGCTACAGCACGCTAAAGCAGAGGGACTATGTGCAAGCCATATCCTGTTCCCTACTTTGCACTGCAGAAGAGTGCCCGCCTTGCAGTGTTCAAGGTCATCAGTCAAAAGAAGATAATTTGCCGATAAATGCAAAGTAAGCTTGTGCATTTATTGTTAACAAGTGCACACATAATTACAATCCAAACATAAAGCAAAATGAGGGACTGTACTTCCATTGGAAAGAATGCACTAGAGTGGTCATAAGTTATCCCCCCAGCTGGTAATCTCAGTTACGTATTTTCTCACGGTTTTCATTTCCCACTTAGTTTCAGCCAGATCTGTTTTCTATTTATATTGTGAGTGTCAACACTTAAATAATTTTCTGTGTTGTATCCCTCACTACTAAATTCTTTTTCTTGATGGAATAGCAAAAGTGATTATATTTATAAATGGAATGCCTGTTTTGCCTAAGTACCACATATAATTCCCTTCTCTAAGAGGGATTTCTATAATTCCTCCAAAAATGTCTTGGCAAGGATCAACCCACCAGTTGGTAGTGTGGATCCAACCTTTAGGGACAGAACTCGGGATTCTGATCCCTTCAGCCAACAGGCAGGAGGGCAGCACAGAAAAAATGCTCCAGTTTATTTGAGAGAATGGTGCTGATGTTAAATATGTGCGGTTATTAAGCACCCCAGAAAGCGAATTCACTGAGAGTTGCTTTCCACCTGTGGATTTCACTATTCAGCACAGAATTATTTTGGCAACTGGAGCATTCTTCATTGTGGATGGCTGTGGGAAGATATTAATCCTGCTCTTCAAGTAAGATAGACTCACTGATCTAGTAGAACTGTTCCACCTCTACTGTATCGTATTGTGAAAGGAAATCAAACGAATCCCAAGTGAAAGGATGGGTAATCTCAAGTCCTTCTTATCCCCTTTCTACCTTCTTTTTCAGCTGCTTTCCACAGACAAATTCAGATGTCCCTTGCTCAGTAGAAGTAGAGCAGAGGGAGATCTGTTGTGAGCTCCGCATTAAGGGACGTTCAGTTTTTCATCTCCGGGCGAAAACGTCGATCAAAATCATTGTATGGGGATGGTGGACAAACAGTTCACATGAACACAAACAGTTCACAGCTTGCTCGCTGGATGAAACAGCAGCAGGCCTCCTGGGGCTGATCTGCATTACAGGAGGAGAAAATCATGATTTTCTTACTGGGTTGTGCTGTCTATATGTGCATGTGTATTCTTTTATTACAGTTTCTCTAATATTTGGCTTGATTAAAGGTTATTCCAGGGTACCTACAAAGCAGTGAGACATTCTGTTCCTACAGATATGGCAAGCTTGAGGAAGGTTGTATTGGAGCATTCAAAACGCATGTCCTGTGTGGTTTGGGAGCTGCAAATGTAGGGGTCTGTGTGGAAGAGATGTGGCTGATGTAAGACAAGAGGTCCTTGGCCTCGGTGAAAAGAGTGCCTAAACCTCTAGAGGGTCAGAGGGTTTGATACAGGACCCTGCAGCGTGGTTAGCTTTTCCATGGGTACCAGTTCCTCAGCTGCGGGAGCTTCTGTTATCCAGTTTTCACTGAAACTATAGTATGATCAGCAGAAGCAAACACATACTGCTCCTGAAGCTGAGCAGCTCCCGGTCTGGTATCTTTAACATAAATCAGTTTAAACTAACACGGAAGTTTAATAGCCACATCAGTGACTCAGCAACTAGCACACATTCGCATCTGCCATCTCTGCAGGAAGGGGTCCTCCACTAGAAAGGCAGGGATGTCACGTCTTCAGCCACTGCAATGAAATCATAAGGGTAGTGAGCATGAGTCCCAGGAGCGCCTGTGCTGCAGTGGCCTAGTTTATGCAGATGCTTTGAACAAGCTGGCTCATGTGCCTCTAATAGTGGTGTTCCAGCAGTGTCAGCTACAGAATCCATCAAACCGGGTATGCTCCTGGGTGGTTAGCCCCGGCACTCCATGGCTTATTGCTAGCCTCTTAGTAAGTCTGACTTGGTTCCTTTAAAGCTCTGGCTACATAAGCTGCAGCCTCTGAAGTGTGGAGACACCCAAGTCCATTTCCCACTTCACTGTACATTTAATCAGAGGCGTCTCAGAAGTTTTAGACTGTAGTCTTTCCTTTTCCCTGTGTGCTCTTACTAAGGGTTCATGTTTATTTAAGATTCAACTTTATGAGCAGTTTTCCTTTATCTCAGTAATTCATATACACAGTACAAATTCAGTCTGTTCCCTCATGTTTTGCATTCAGCTAGTTTGACTGATCTAACATTGCTGATTTACTGGTATAATTTAGCTTGTCTGAAAAGAAGGAAGATTGATGTTGGCTGAAATAAAATTCTGAGATGCCTATGGAGTTTTATTGCCCTAGATTTTTGGATTGTTATTTATTTTAAAAAGTAGGCAGAACTCTGACTTTAGATTTTCAGGAATGCCTACATTATGTCAGTGTTGCTAATTCTTTGAGTCAAGTCATTGTGGTTAGCCAATCTTGTTTTCTGTCTCTGTGGTAAGATTTTAAATCCAGAAGGCTAACCTCAATGCTCCCCCAAGAAAGCAGACAGAGATGACAATGCATTTCCTTCTTTGACCTCTGTAGTCGAGTTTTGTAGAAAGATGGAATCTATCAGATTAGACTGGATGCCAAATTACCTGCATGAGAACGAAAGGGTCAAACCCTGTTCCTGTAGCAATATGTGGAACAAAAATGTACTGAAACATATTTTTTAAACTAATTTCTCTTTAAAAATTGTTTTTCTACTAAATTCAGACTATGAACTGTAAAATTCTGTCGTGCTTGTGAGTTACACGTGGTTATGTATCACTTCAGAGCAAACCTGAGGTTATTTGGATTTCTGAATTCTGCATTTCAGTACTGCAAGATTGTGCATATATACTTGTCTTGAATTTCCTGAGTTTGTAACATTTTGGGGGGATAATTATAATATTCTGATTTCTTTACATAACTCTGGCTTAACATCATTTCTTTGGGGAAAATTCCTTGTTCAATATACACTTCTGATACAGGGAGGGGAGGAGGAAGGTTTAAGGGAGATTCTCCCCTGCATTAACTTCTGCCTTCGTCTCCTTTCCTAGTGCTGATACTAGTTCAGAGTGCAGAGTTACAGCTTCCTGTGAGCAGTGCCAATATTGTGGCTGAAAGGGTGGTCAAAAATGCACCTTGTAGAGGGCCTGGACAGCCCTGCTGCCTTTGCACTGAGCGTGGAGCCCAGGCTCAGTGGTGCAGCATGAGAAACAGGTCTGCTCCTGCTGGGGCAGCACTGGGCTGAGTCACTTCTGCTGTGACAAGGGCCATGTTGCAGACCCTCAGCACCTCCTCTCGGTTCACACAGGGGTTGTGTCTTTCCTTCCAGTTAGCAGCATAATCATCCATGAACATGAACTAAAGAGCTCGGTCCCACCCAGATGGGACTGGAGCCTGTTTAATGAGTGGAAGATATATAATATCAGCATTACATCATATAAAAAACTTTGGCTTGTCACCATGAAATTCACTTGCACGCTATGCTTGTACCACTAGAGCTGTGCAAAGCAGCTGAAGCAAACTGGCCATTTGGACTAGGCTTAACTCCTACTTTAAATCACAGGATTATCATGATAGAGCGGGAGTATTCATTGTGCTGAGCTGCCTCCTAACTGGCCACTGTGCAGCCCTGGCATTTTTCAGATCAGTGACAGATCAGACCAATGACAGCAGGTGGGTGACCAAGAAACCTACCAACAGCCCTTTGCGTGTGGTTGAATGGACTGGTGAGTACACAATTCCCTTTAACTGGAGGATTTCATACAATAAAAGCACGGTTTGGAAACTAACTAATAGCGGAGGGACAGCTGGCCACTTTGTCACCGCTGCCACTTTGGCATTGCTTAAGACTGACCTGATTTCTTGATCTATAATCATAGTGATCCATTAATTGCTTGGCTTAATTACAGCTAATTTATTCTAGTGAAAGGTTTAACTACAAGTAGATTTTTAAGTTTCCGTGCTATTCTTCATTGAGATAATTTTGAGGCATAAAAGATATAGCAAGCAATGCCTTAAAACAACCCATTTCTCAAAGAATATGGAGCTTTACTGGTAAATTCTCAGTACAATGTTCTTCACTCAGGCAGTAAATATCATAGCCGTGAGAAACATCCTGTATTCTTCACACACACAACAGGGGACTGGAATCCCTCTCAATACCATTTCAGCCATGCACTTATGACCTGTACTTCCATAATACCTCTTTGCTGTGCTATTAGCACCAGGTGTACCATCGGTACACCTACCTTTTCATGTTATCTCTGATAGAAAGATACAGTTAGCAAATGGCATCAGGTATTAATGCAGAAGTGACCTTTTAACGTCATGCACATATACACGAAGAAAGAACTGCCACTGAAAACTTCTGATTAAAGATAAAAGTAGACAGCCTGTAAAAACATTAAGATAAAAAGTAAATCCATTTGCCCTGAGTTTCCCCTGCTATCCCACCTCCTACTCTAAATTGATGTTGTCAGCACTCATGATTTTATCACAAGTCTTGTGATGTTTGATGTTTCACTTACACTCCAGCTACTAGAGTTGTGTAATGAGGTCAGAAACTCAGCTTTTCTCTTTCTTCAATTTAAAGTAAGTTTCTAGTTCTTAATGGTTAGAGTATAAAGCTTGCAAATGTGACCCAGGTGTACCCTAACGGCTCAAAAAACAGAAAGCAAAGTAAAAGAGCTCCACATTTATTATTTTACAGACAGGCTTATGATTTTGAGGGTCAAACTGTAGTTCTTGAACATTGGGAGCTGGCAGTGGTGGGTTGAAAAAAAAGTGCCTGAACAAAGTACCACAATATGTTGCATTTTCCAGGGAAGCATAGTAGTCATTATACCAACAGTGATAATTCTCTTTTCAGACATGCACATTTTCCTATTTACTTTGTTACACAGCATCTCAGGGTTCAGCCCCAGTCTGATTGGGCTGGAGGGGATCATACTGCTGCGTAACCACATTGCTTGATGTTGGAGGGCTCATACTGCTTGCTTGTGCTAACATAGGGGAAAAGTTTTGCAGCACTCCTTAGTCCCCTGGCATATCTGTGCTTAACACCTGCAAAACCAGGAATGATCTGACCTCCAGTCTTGGAAGGTGATCTGCCTTTCGTAAAGGTCCAGCAAGAAACTAGGAATACCCTACCCCTGCCAATCCAGCAACAAAGGGGCAAACCAACCAAGCAAATGCAAATACATAAATACACAATAATAACATTTTCAATAACATTGAAAACAGTTGGGTTGACTTAAGGAGCCCAAAGTGTACCAAGTGTGGGTTTTGATGTACAGACCAAAAGTACTCAGCTGTTGGTTTTGGAAAACGAAGCTCCCAACAGCAACAACTCAGATTTGAAGGAGGCAAAATATTTAAATGGAGTTCCACATTATCAAAGACTTAACAGTATATCACTAAAAATATGAATTATACCTAGAACTGAAGAGGTGTCCAAGGCAGCGAGCAGAGCCTGAGTGTTGTGTGGGCACATTGATCAAAGCTTCACTATGGTCCACAGACTGGTGATCCCAAAGGTCCCTCTCTGCTTGCCCTAAATCATTGTGTAATCCCTTCTGGAGGTGACAAAACTACAGATAATCGTGGCAAAGTCTAATTGCAAAGAAGAGGTGGAAGTCTCTGAGACCCAACTTCTACATGAGTAAACAGAATACATAGGGATGTTATGTTTCACAAATATAAATATATGTGACAAACTAAAATTTTATAATATTTTTAAGTAAGTAGTATTTGAAACTGAACTAAAGAAGCTCAATTGATCCTATACTGACTCTGTTATTAATTTTGTCCTTTAATTCAGCAGTAATTTCCATGTCGTAATTTCCATGAGACTGCCACATTGCTTCTAAACTGCTTCCTCTGTAGAAAGCTGAAGAAACTATTATTGAATCTTGATCACTTTGCTGAGTGTTTCAAAGGGCACTGTGCTGGTTTTGGCTGGGATAGAGTTAATTTTCTTCATAGTAGCTAGTACAGGGCTATGTTTTGGGTTTGTGCTGGAAACAGTGTTGATAATACAGAGATGTTTTCGTTACTGCTGAGCAGTGCTGACACAGAGTCAAGGCCTTTTCTGCTTCTCACCCCACCCCACCAGCGAGCAGGCTGGGGGGGCACAAGAAGTTGGGAGGGGACACAGCCGGGACAGCTGACCCCAACTGTCCCAAGGGATGTTCCACACCATATGACGTCATGCTCAGCATATAAAGCTGGGGGAAGAAGAAGGAAGGGGGGACGTTTGGAGTGATGGCGTTTGTCTTCCCAAGTAAGCATTACACGTGATGGAGCCCTGCTGTCCTGGAGGTGGCTGAACACCTGCCTGCTGATGGGAAGTAGCAAATGAATTCCTTGTTTTGCTTTGCTTGTGTGTGTGGCTTTTGCTTTACCTATTAAACTGTTTTTATCTCAACCCACGGGTTTTCTCACTTTCACCCTTTCAATTCTCTCCCCCATCCCACCGGGGGGGAGTGAGCAAGCGGCTGTGTGGGGCTTAGTTGCTGACTGGGGTTAAACCACGACAGGCATGTACATTTTTGTGCATCATGACCCACTTTATTTAAGGCTATGGACTTACATTTTTTATCTCTATATTAAAGCACTGTGGAAAATCTGTGTCTTGCAAGAGGTATATTCTTCAGCCTTAGGAACTTCTAAATAACTTGGAACAGTAGATTGAAAATTCATCTCCAGGATATGCAAAACATTGGAAGGGTCTACATCTTTCTTACGCTAGTTTCTGTGAAGAAGAACTGCACTTTCTCTTCATGCTCCCTCTCTTTCTTTGTAATCCTTTCCAGCTTCTTCCTAGCTCTATTATCTCTAATTAATTTCAAATTCACCCAAATCATCATCCCTGTATTGAAATGAACTCTTATTCTCAGCCATGCAGGCCTCTGCTGCTGTGATACCAAAGTCAGGTGTATTTCTAAAATCTCAAATGAGTAAGGTTTAAAAGATTGTCCCACCTGTATTGTTCCTGCTTCCACTCCAGCCTATGGCAGGACAATTTAATGCTAGTTGTGGTTGTTTTTTAAATAATGAAAAGTGTATTAAACTCCTTGTGGTACAGCTCTGTGTAGATAAAGCTGCGTTCAAGCCATTGATTTGACTTTGAAACTCCATATGAACATATGAACGTATGAATTAAACTGCTAGAATTGCTGTCCTGTGAGTCTGTCTCCTTTTCTGCCTCACTAAACATTAATCATTGTGGTCTCGACACTGCCTTCTGCCCTTCTTTTCTCTTTCCTCCTCCCACTCCCCACTGTCACTCCCAATGGCTGGAGAGTCTTCCCAGTAAAGCTATCCAGTTCATCTCCCAATAAAGGGCCATCAGCCAACACATTCTGGGCCTAAACTCATCTCATAAGTATTGGTACAGGCCTAAATAAATGCAGTCCCTCAGTTAATGTACTAGATTTCAATGGATTTACATGGGGAATTAATTTTCCTCTGTCTGTAGTCTGAAAAACAATAAAATAGGGAAATGCTTAGAATCTATGGCTCGGCTTTCCAAACTGGTTCAAAGACTGGTTCTCGCGGGTTGCCCATGAATGTAGACTGTAGCAAGATACTCCTCATGTGCATGTCCTTTCTGTACAAACACACAATGTATTGGGCCTAACTGATAAAGACAAAAGCACCTCTAGTTGGCAACTCCATTGAAAGTCAGCCTGTAGACCTGTATCGTTATTTGTTACATGTAATGGCATGTATTTTAGTATGGGTGTGTAATTTCTGCTACATGTGATGACACCTATTTTTGTATGTTTCTCTCTTTGGATAATAACAAGAGTTATCATTTATGTAGCACTTTACAAAGAAGTGTACCAGCAGCAGTTGCAGGAATTAATGTGACAAGGTCCAGCAGAGTATATACAGTTGGTCTGACATGTGCTGGTGTATGTAATACTTTGTTAACTCTGTGTGCCTTGTGACTTGCTCTAGTACCTAAGCGGAAAGCCAAGTATCAGGATATTCTAGTACAACTGGATGGGAAGACACACAAATAAAGAACTTGTGATGAACTTTTCAGCTAAAACTTCATTCCCTTTTCTTTTTTTATTCCATTAATTCATCCCCCATCCTTTCTGTCTGCATATTAGACACTGTTCTCTTTCTTTACCATCTTTTTTCCCATTGCCCTGTGCCTTTTCCTTCCCAGATGAAACATCTCTCTTTCTCCCATTCATTGCCCGTAGTAGGTTCTCTCCATATAGTTCATAATATCTCTCCCTCACTTCCTCCACTCGTTCAGACATCTTGGGCAGGAATGATTGAAGCAATGGTTTCTGAAAGAGCAAACCATTCTCTAGAGTAGTGTTTCTCTCTCTACAGAAACACTACAGATCATTATCTTTTTCTCTCTGTTAATGGAGAAAGAAAAAATATGTTAAGTTAGTTGATAACATAGTAAATATGTAGATGAAAGTCCTTTTGCTGCAAGAGGTATCATAAATATAAGGTACCCACAGGTATTTGATCTGAGCAAAGTCTTCCTTGACTCTTAGTATTCTTATTCCATATCTATGTATAGCTGATGCCTGTAGGAACACACTGAAAGTCCAGATCTGTGCATTAATTAAATGAATGGGGTTTTCATGTGGAAGATGCAGGAAAGTATTTTTTTATCTCTTCCAGAATGGGCAGCACACGAATTGTAATAATTTGCGTGCTGATTGTTACCATGATAAAACTGAATCTGCCCAAGCACCTTTTGCTGACTCTTCACATATCGGTTAGGTCTATTCTCACAGTGAAAAGTGTTTGAACTGTAGCATTACCATTTCAAATTATTTTCTAACTGCTCTTTGAAAATAGAAGAAAAATAAGAATACAATAGTCAGGACCCCTTATAAAATCTTCCTAGAGGAGTCCAAGGATACTCACCATTGGTCTCAATGGAGCTTTCACACATCCTTGAAAGGAATTCATTAAGCTGGAAAAGCTGTCTTCCTATAATGTCTTCCATAATTTGCTTCAAGGGACACATTTATAGTCACTTAGCCTTTTTTATAGATCTTGTGCAAGATGAAGGGCTGGGTCACAATTGCAAGACATTTATGAATAGATGTTTGTTGCATGCCACAACCCAAATAATTTTTCAGGCATCTCAGCACAGTGCAGTCTGTTCAGTATGGACTTTCCCAAGGACATGCAACAGGATGATAGCTGCAACCTCTGGAATCACAATGAGATAGTGACCATTTTTGTTCCAGGTGCTCCTTCTTCCATGCTGACCCATTCAGATGCAAAAAGAAAGCATCCAGCAACTGCAATTTCTACTGTTGATTTTTTTCAAGGACTTGAACATTTCAGCTATTTCTTTTTATTCATATTAACTTCTCTACAGGCTTGTATGGAGACAGATTACAATAGAAAGGCTCCTCCAATTAACAAAACATCACTGAGACTTTGAATATCTATCAGACATGGCCAGATCTCAGGATAACATACTGCTTTTCAAAATAGTCCTAAGATCTTCTTCATGAAGTCTTTTTAATTTATGAGAATTGTCTGTTATTCCCATTCCACCAAATGCTTCTATTGAATTATAATGGCTAGAGAGAAAGAGAACAAAAAAAAAAATGTTCTTTGGGTGTGAAGCTCGTGGGAGTTTTAGAATAGGGAAGTAGATTTGGCTGCTGACCTTTGATTACCAAATACAAATTCAGTCAGAAACTTTTTATCTGAAGGTAGCCCAAATTAGGAACTAGCTCCCTTCCTAATTCTCCTTATCTTTCTGAGAAAACTGGGCACATTGGCACTGGACTTTTTGCTGGACATTTTCCACCTGGTCACAAACATTGGACATTATGTCCTAGCATGGTAAGACAAGTAGCTGTTGCACAAAGAAGCACTGAATGCATTTGTATATTGCAACAGAAACAGCCTTGAGTCACCATATTGATATACAAAGGATCAGATAGTAAACTTTTTATTAGCAGCCAGGAATTTCTTTTGAAAATTATTCTTTTTCTTTGACATCCCTACATATGGGCTGAAGGATGCTGGTACAGTTCTCTTTCTATCAAAATAGGATATAATGTGTGACTGTGTTCTAGAAAAGTGTTACCTTTTTTAACAGATTTATAATTTTTTAATGTCAGACCGCCACAAAGCTTTCAAGCAATAGCTGCTAGCCAAAATTACATTAGGAAAGTTATGCTCCATTTCCCTCAAGGAAGGGGAGATAAACACAGGCAATCTGGACTGGGACAGCCAGAGCAGAGGTAAGAAGGTGGCCAGCTCGCCAGCGTCTTGGCTTTTACTGCACTCTTCCTAGGGTCTCTGCTGGATTGATCCATGGCAGTTTCAAAGATAACAGGGCCTTCCCTGAAATGATCAGAGACCTGTGGTTTCATGTCTGTATCCATATGTAAGAAAAATTTGTCTGTTATTCAAGACAGGTAGCAGGTCCTCAGCTTTCCAGGGCAGGCCTGTTAGGCTCTGTGCAGACAGACACAAGCTTCTTCTGCCCATGCCTTCTCAGTAGGCATATTAGCTTGGGCAGGGAGCCATGCTAATATAGCTCTGTGGCTCCTAGACAGGGGCTGGCACAAGTCCGGTTGGCTTGGAGTACAGGCAGGGTGAACTCACATCTGTCTGCACCTGTCTGTGCTGACAGAGTTAAAAATCAGGGTGGAAAAAGAAACAGGAGAAAACCTAAATGAGCACCTCTGAACCCACCTTGTGTTAGCAGCTGGAGTGCTTGAAGTTGGGGGGATGCTTGGGGTGCAACCGCATGCACGGCAGGAGCTGTGGGGCTGGATCTTGCCTCTGCCAGAGAGAGAGAGGCTCTGGAGCCTGCTTGTTCCACATTGCCCGCAGGAACTCAGCAGGAACAACAGCTCTTGCTGAGTTTCTGCAGGCGGCCCATACATCCATTTCTTCCCAAAATGGCAATACAAAAGTAGCAATACAAAATACCAAAGAAGGGATATTGTATTCTACTGAATACCAGCTACTCCGAGGAATGGGCAACACAGTGTGATTGTTGCATCCTGAAGGAGAGACGGAGACGGCATCCACAAAGGGGGAAACAATATTTATGGTGAATTAACACTGCTGACAGACATAGCTGGTACATAGGGCTGCTGGATGCTCTTCCTGCTCCCTTTTCTGCAGGGAAAAGCAATGCACTGTAAAGCTCAGTGGCATTTTGAAATACTTGTAAAATCTGTGCAGCACAACCTGAAACTATTATTACCCAGTTAGTCACAGTGCTGCTAATTGCAACAGTCACCTTATACCAGGGAAGTCGGGTTAAGGAACCGAGCTCAGGAAAGAAGACCACCTAATTTAGGTCCCCATTAGTCATTGCAAAAGCTGAAATTACGGGACTGACTCCAGCAGGACAAGGCAGGTCACCTAGGTTAGACATTTAGGCTTCATATGCAGAGAGTGAGTCAAAAAGCCAATCTGCTTTCCTAGGTGAAGGAAGAGTTGGTGGGATGTAGCCAGTGCTAAATGCTGCATTTGCATTCACTCCCCTCCCTTCCCCTCCCCAAAGCTCCAGCCTTTGCCTCAGGGCTGCCCACGGGAATTGCTGTCCTTTGGGCTCTTGGCCCTGGAGGAACCTCTTCTATTGGGTGCCAAACTGAGATGGGTTCGCTCTTTTTTAAGAAACAACCAGTGGCACTAGGCTGAGCAGAGCCTCCAGTGCACTTTTCTTGCTTTCTGAGTGTGTGTTCAAATTGCTGTGAAAAAGATAGGAAGAGATTTCACCTTCATCACTGTGTTTCTGTTAGCATTTGTCGGCATCTTCTGACTATGTCCTTCCAGTGATCTTTCAAGTGATTTGTACAATTTCACCTAAATCTAGGTTGCAGAAGAGCTTAGGTTGGAGACCGACCAGGCTTTCAAGCTGAGCAGAAGGGCTCCTTGGGGATTAGGCAATGATGGTGGTTAGGCAGTGCACCCTTTGCCATCTCCGGAACTAAGGTGCCTAAATTCTGCCTAAATCCAGAAGTTAAGGAGCATGGATAACACTCTGAGTGCCTTTCTAAAAAAGCAGTCAATACGTAAATTGCTTCTCCTGCCCATAGACAGCCTGCATTGTTTGGTTCAGTGGCAGAAGGAAGCGGGGTCAGGTGTGTCTTTTGTGCTCAGTAAAATGGTATCTGTGTGCCCAAGAAGCTGGAAGCGATATCTGAGGTCACCAAGTTCAGCCCTTCACTACTGCAGACAAACATGATGTAATCCTTTCATTACATGAGCAAACTCCCAGTCTAAAAGGAGTTAGTTCTGCTTGTTTTCCTTTTTTTCTCCACTTGTTTTGCTTTCCTCTCCTCCTGCAGTAAAGTTATGCCCAACCTTACTTTTGATTTTTGAGCCTGTGTTTATTCCACGCTAATTTTACCTATTGATACTCTTATGTCTAGCCCTTGTCTCCACATTTTTTTTGTATTTCTGGTGAGTGGAAATGGAAGATTAAATCCACAAGAAAAGAGTTCAACATCACTGTATTTGTGCATATGAAATACTCAGCCCACTAGTGCTTGATTAGACAATTTTGAGATGCAGGCAAATGATAATTACATTGGTCACAATACATTTAACTGAACATCTGAAGTAGCCATTAAAAAGAAAACCCTTCTAGAACAAGAAGAACTTGTATTTTATTAAACAATTTATAATTCGGTCACATGGTTTTTGAAGATACTTATAGCTGAATGATAAAGTAGCTTATTTCACTTAGTGTCACTTTACATTTTACCAGTTGGAAGATCTGCAAAGCATTTCACAAGGCAGAGATAAGTCCCCTGGAACCTTCCAATTGCATCTGAAAAACTTGGGCTCCTTTGCTCTCCCTTAGTCTTAGCACATTCCAGCTACCAGCGATGTACCAGTCAGCCAGAGCCCCCACCAGCAATCTGGCATCTTTTTGCTCTTCATCTCTGTCACATCAGACTTGAGACATGATTTGAAGCCAGTTTTGTAATGGAGGTAGAACAGAAAAGCATAGGCTTGGGAGCAAAATGATGAGGGTAGAAAAATGTTCACTAACTGTGTGCAGGTGACTGTGGTTAAAAGGAAGTGTGAACATTTGCTGGCTTGCCTGGCACAACAGAACACTTCAAGCGGCCTTCCCTTGTGATACATTCAAGGCAATTTTATTTTGAATGTCTTTCCAAGTAAAATTTTAAACTTGTTTTTTGATCAGTTTAACACATTGGTCCCTGGGACATTCTGCTCAATGCCTGTAAGACTGCTGCTTCTTCCTGTCCATCCTCAAAGCTTGGCTCTCCCTCATCAGCTCTGAAGTATAAAAACTTGGACAGGTATGATCAGCAATACATACATTGATTCACAATAATACAAGACCAGATTGAATTTGTATATATGCATAATCAGCACTACATGTATTGATTCACAATAACACAAAGCCAATTTGAATTTATATATATGCATAATCAGCACTGCATGTATTGATTCACAATAATACAAAATCGATTTGCAAATATGTATGTACTCCTGAATTGCACATAGCTCTTTGGATGTCTCGACTCGTAGTTTGTGTGGAGTAGTCACTTCTGTAGGCCAATTCTATAAGTAGTTACGTAGGTATGTCCAGACCCTGGGTGCACCAACAGCCTCTGCAAAACCTTGTCGCCCCTCCGAGGGTTTGGCTGCTGGTGCTCAAGTCCAATTCAGATGCGGTGCAGTTGCAATCTGGGAGCAGGCTGCTGGGAAAGGAGCTGCGTGAGACGAGCTGGGAGAGGCTCTATCGGGGGCTGACCCCTTCGCTCAGGAGCTGCCTTTGCTCCAGTCCTCACCCCAGGTCCTTGCCTGAGTGATGCTGCAGCTACGTCTGAGCCTGGCCACGTCCCTCACTGACCCTTGCCTTCTTGGCTTGATCTCGGAGCAGCCTCATCCCATACCCACGCTGGTGCTCCCTGACCCTGGGCACAGGGCAATTCACACAGATGAAGCCAAGAGACGTGCTCTCCTCACCTGCTCCGGGGCGGTACACGGTGCATGCTTTGGGGCAGGGGAAGCACAGGCACCTATTCCTCACATTGAGGATTAGCAGTACTGGGCCCTGTTCCTGAGCAGGCACCTGAGTGCTGTGGTCATGTATCTTCCTATAAATTATTACTTCACTTCATCACTCGCAGCCTCTTTTCATCACCTCTTTTCCTTCAGACTGATGACTGTTTTGGGATGGAAGGCTTTTTTCCTCTCTAGCTGGACCAAGGCCATTCAATGGAGTGAGCAGCAGGAGGTACTGAAAGAGAGATACTGTTAGCACTGTTTCCACATACCCAAAGACTGATCTTTATGCAGCTGAGACTACAAGGGATATCCCTTAAAATAAAGGCCAGCTTATTACCCATCTTCTCCAACTCCCGTGGAACTAAATATCCTGAAGTTGAGAGAAGCTGCTGCACAAAGCTTCTTTATAGCTCTCAGTGTGCCTTCTTTACTGGCTCCAGCTGCCCCTACACTCTGTTTTTCCTCAGTCTTTTCTTCAATATTTTTTCCAGTTGACTTAGTTATTACAGTACATGGACCAGACTGAGGAAAATACACTGAAGGTTGGAGCTGGCAGAGCAGGGAGAGCTGCGAGGGAAGTGCTTTTGCCATCCAATGACATCATCTGCGCGTTAATTGGTCACATTCCCGCGGATGGGAGGCACTGGCCAGCGTCCTTGGGCTTACTTCCGTGATACAGAACAGAGACGGTGCCTGTCTCCTGCCAACCTCTTTCATTGCCAGCCTTCTGGCAAAGCTTAGGACATTTATAAAAACAGTACAGTACTTTATTTAGCCTCTAGTGAGAAAAAGTCACTTCACAGCTCCAGTTTAGGCACAAGGCACTAACAAGCAGGTTAAAAAAAAATCCCTTACATAAAAACATTTCAAATGAATACATGAAAGTTGATTTGTATTCCAGATGACCTCGCAAATCAGGAGATTGAGCTGTGCCTTTTATCTCCAGAGAAATGGGTTCAAATCCTGATTAGCCCATAGAGGAAATTCCATTTAATGGTCTAATTTTGGTGAGCTGAAAAGCTGTTCCCTGCCTAGAACCACCATCTATTATGGCATGATTGGCAGTCTGTGTTTAAGACAGAACAAAAACTTCACCTCATCTCCACTCCTATTACTTCATCCTGCCATCAGCTCGCACTACCTAACCCTCCACTTCCAAAGAGCCTGAGAAAATAGACGGGGTTTGCAGCATGAACAGAGTCATCACAGCTGTGCGCGGGCAGAGCAGTGCATGCATGCGGTTAATAGGGGCTGTGGTGGTGCCAAGAGAATGGCGAGGTGGCAGAGGGGAGCCTGAGAAAACAAGACGGAAGCTGTTGGAGGAAAGTTTCAATGGAAGGAGATGGGAAGTAGACAAGAAGGGGAAAAATAGGGAATGAGGATGGACAGGGAAAGGATGCATGGATAAGCAAAGGGTAGGATGCAGGTATACCCGGAGCTGAAGGCAATAAACCAAAATGAGTATAACTCGGTCTAAATGGCAGAAAGAAACATCAACTGTGGGAAGGAGTCTCTCAGGGTCACTTTGTTGAATGGTCTCACTGTGTCTGGTGGTCCTGGTTGGTACAGAAATGCCCTTAGCACAAGCTGAGGACTGTGACAAAAGTGTCTTAGCATTGTTGTTTTCCCAAGTCTTTGTTCCTCAGAGCATGAAACGCTCTGTTCTGCAGAGGAGCAGAGGATTTGCGAGATTGATCAGCAGCCAACTCAGTCCTCCATCATATCTTTGCAGAAGCCACAGATTATGAAAAGAAATGCTCATCTCCAGTCCGATCAGTACAGTATTTCCAAGATGTTTGGTTGTACTTCTTCTGCCAGCTTGAGAAGCTTGTGTCGTGTCCTGCTAGGTGTTCTCTATAGGCAAAGTCAGTGGAGGAGAGCAACAGAAATTTGTACTGTGACACTCGTAAGCCTTATGACCCCGTGCAGTGCAGTGCTGCACAGTGACGCGGTGCTGTGAGCAGACACAAAACATTGTCACTCTAAGGTGGCTGCAGAAGTGGATGAAAACCTGTAGGTGATGGCGATGAAGGTATTGCTGTCACATTAGGAGGGCATTTCAGCCAGGCCTCGCTGTTCTCTTCGTCCTTTTCGTAACCACCTCAGGTGTGAGAACAGTGAATGCATTTACAAAATACCACTGTTTGGGGTGGTCTTAGTAGGGACAACAAAATCTGAATTTAGAATGGCATTGATAATGGGGAAAAATGTTATAAAATCAGCCTGATGATTAAGTGCGAACTACTGCACTTTGGGAGGAGAAATGCAAAAAGGGGACCTCCCGGCTGGGCAGCAGCATGGGGAGGGACTGGGGGCGCAGAGTGGACTGAAGGCCGAGTATAAGGACGATATCAGACGTCCTTTTCTGACTGCAGTTACTCCAGCAGCAAAAGCCGCTGTCCATAACCCTGTTGCTCATCATGTCCTCTCACCTGAGGTTTTGGCTTCTTTATACCTCCTTATACGACAGCCTTACCTGGGTCTGTTAAACTGATGATTAGAAAAGACCTGTTATTTGAATTACTGACTCTAACCTGGATCATTTACCCAGATTGTGTTAGGGAGCAATTATACAGCAGTTATGCTGGTTGACCTGGGAGGGGGAGAGCCTGCAGCTGAGGGGTGGTGATAAGCAGCTGGAGTGGGTGAAAAGAAATAAACTTTTCACCCAGCTCAGCTGCAGGCAGAACAGGATGTGTGACTGCAACCTAAGACATAGGAGATAATTATTCTACTCCACTTGGCACCGGTAAGGCCTCAGCTGGAATACAGTGTCCAGTTTTGGGCACTGCACTGTAAGAAAAATGTAGACAAACTGGAGGGAGTCCAGGAGAGAGACACTAGAAATATCAGAGGCATAGAAGGAACAGCCTAGGAGGAAATGTTGAAAGGATTGTTTGTTTAGTCTGGGAACAGCAGAGTCTAAAGAAGAGTCATGATAAAAATCTTGCAATATGTTAAAGTTTATTGTAAGGAGGATAGTGACAAATCTTTCCCCATGGCCACTGGGGGATAGGGAAAGAAGGAACCAGCTTCATTTGTAGCTAATAAAATTTAGGTTTGACATTAGGAAAAACTTTCTAGATAAGAGGGTGATGAAGTAAAGCTAGCTAGGGAGCGCATGGCTCTTGTTAAAATTCATAATAAGGGTGTTTTATTTTAATAATGAGCATCGAAGAATGAAGATGTTTCTTGTTTAAATAACTATTTTGGGCTAATGCCTGGGACTCGATTTCCACACATTGACAGTACAACCGTGTGGATGCACTTGCAAGAAATACCTCTTGGACTGCAAGCTTCAGGGCATATACTCTTTTTTCATGATCAGCGTGTACAAAACCCAGCATCTTGTGACTGATCTCTTATTGTGGGATCTCTACATATTGCTGCAATACAAATAAGCCATCATGTAACACAAGGATTTGTATAAAATTTTACAAATACAGGAATAACCTTTCCCTTATGATTTCATTTCTGGCTCCACTGTATTTTTTTCCTTGCAGGTTCATATCCTATATCTCTAATCCCTTCTTTGTAGATTTGCTGTGTGTGCACAGCTAGAGATATATCCACTGATTGCTGTTAATCCTTTGAGTGTTTTTATGTTATATGGCATATGTCCAGTGAAAGTTCTGTCATATGGTTTTAACGATACTTGCTGATCCTCCAGTGACACTACTGGAAACAGAAAATCGCACCATTGTGTTTCCATCCCAGGAAGTTCTCAGGCTGTGAACTGGGTTTTCTTCCACAGCAGAGAATCAAAGAACCTCTTAATATTTTCAGAAGTTCAGTCTAATGTGTTTGCAAACTTAGAAAAGAAACAGAAGGTTGGTCTAAAGGCTGGATGTGGAGGTAGGACGTCAGCACACAAAGGTCCCACACTGGGTCTTTGGACTTGCCCATGACCTTGCAGAGGTCAAAATCTATGGCTGTAGCTGGTCAAATTTTTTTCTTGAGACTTATGATAGACTATGGGTTTTTCTCATTAAATAAACTCTACCAGGGAATGTATTTGCTACAGAATGCACTTTCTAACCTTAACCTGTTTGGATTTTAAGTGTAACTTTAGGTTATGAGGGCTTTGGATTTTCTGCTGTTTGGTTTTAGTTTAGTTGCAAAATCTGTTAGAGGTGTTTTACTTTAAATTCCTGGTATATGTGCTTAACCTTCATTCCACCTTGAGATAATTTATCTGTAAATGAACACTAATCAAGAAACCTGAAGTCATGGCTAGTGTGGGATACTTCTAATATTTTGAAGATCAGTAATATTAAGCCTAAACCACATTTAAAGAGTATATTCATTGGAGTACTAGTACAAATCAGCAAAACAAAACAGCCAGTTAAACTGGGTTTATAGTTGCTTTGCTTTCCACAAAAGCACAAAGCACCCATGGGGTATTAATTACCATATTAATTAATAATCTTTTTACAGTTCTTTGCAGAAGGTAGGTGTCTACAGCATCTCTTGCAACGAACCAAGAAGTGGTCAATCTTGTCTATTAAAACAAGCTGGGAAAGGAAACCATATCTCATGAACCTCCTCTGCTGGGGGGTTGCTGGGTCACAGGAGAACTTTCACTGGGTCACAGGAGAACTTCTGGAGATGGTTCAAGCCCACAGCTCCATGGTGAGCCTTCTAGCCCCTAACTCTTGGTTGTTCTGCAGAGGATTAGGATCACCGTGTGCTCCCAGGTCTTCCTGTTACAGCTGCGGCAACATGAAAGGTTTACTGGGATAGAAAGAGGAGACAGGAAAGGGGTGGAGGGAGGAGAGGGGGAACTCATCTGCCCTGATTTAGATATTGAACAACTGGACTTCAAAGACTGTGTTAGTCACCCCAGGCTCCACGTACAGTCAGTGGAGAGGAAAAGGAACTCAGGAGAGATATTTGTCTCCTTTCAGGACAGGAAATGCCTGTTTCTCTGCTACCTGTATGAGACATCTAGGTATCTAGCTACTTGATATGTGAAGTTAGCTGAGATGACCTTGCATGGCCTATTGGTTATGGCACTCCCCTTGGAGGAGAGAGCCTGAGCTCTGGCCTCTGCTTCAGGGACTTCTGATAGAGTTTGTGCAAATTACAAGTCATGCAGACAAAAGCAACAGCGAATGCACAGTCTCCCTCCTTCCTCCTGCCCAGGAGAGCACATTATCATAGGGGTGAGGTATTGCTGAGGAAAGTGGGAGATACGTGTTTGAACGTCCTCCTACAGGAGAAGGAACTCGGTCCATGCGCCGCTTCCTGGAGAGTGCTTTTACCATTAAGCAACTGCCTGTAAGTGGGAACCACCTCCTCTACAGTCCCGGCTCTGTCTGCGAGGCAGTAGCGACTACCATTACCTTTTGTAAGGAGGAAGACTACCACTGAGGTCTTACCATGACCCAGAAGCCCTGACAGACTGGTTGCTTTAGGGGGTTTAGGCTGAAGAGCAAATTCAGAGGCCCAGATGGATTTGGAAGTGAGCTGGGTGCCGAACTTTTCAGGCTTGTCAGGCCTGAGGCTCTACCTAGGCAGGAGCATGAAACATCAAAGTTAAAAAGATGCCTCTTCACTCGTCCATACCTGACATCTAGGCAAAGCGAACCTGACATCTCTCTCACAAGGATATCAAACCGAGCTCTTGTTGGCCTTCCCCTGGGTTTCTGACAGTCCTTGGACGATCCATGGTAGATCACAGGGATGAGGCACCAGCTGAAGGGCTCTAGGTGATGGCTGCTCCAGGGCACTGCTGTTTTTCCAAAGCCTTGCAGCACACCACGGTAAAAGCCTTGCAGGCAGAAGGCTGTGCTGTGGGCCGGTGGGAGGGAGAGCAGTAGGAGGAACGACACAACACATTACAGCCAGAGAAGAGAAAAGGATTCTGCATCAAGGATTATGTAACTTTTGACATGTCCTATATATCAAGATCCAGTACCAGGGAGCTAACGCTGTGCCATGCCATGTTAGCAGTGCTTACTTTAGACAGTTATTGTTAAATGACATTCCCGTCTTGTCAGAGGTTCTCCAATTTCATGTCTACTATGTCCTTATGGGGCAGCTCCTTAGATAACACCTGCGGCGCGGCACCAAGCCGGAGCTGCACGCTGCACGTGCGTGCACCCAGACAGTGGCAAGGGAAGCCCCTCTTATCTCCTACTTCAGCTCCTTGCAGAAGGAGGGAGGCTTAGGGATGAGCCTTTCGCCCTACTGCAGACCAGCACCCATTAGGACCTGGTTTGCATTTAATTGCACCTCAGGAACAGGAATCCTCATCGTTTGGGAAGCAAAGTCCTTTGGCACTGTAACCAGACCAAACCCATCTTTGCTAGCTTTGTGGCCCCTGATAGCTTTTCCACATTTCACATGGGACTGGGCTCTCAAATGCTTTCTACAAACTTGACCAACTCCCTCCAGTGTCTGGTGGGGTTTGTTTTCCCACTGGTATTTTGCTTATTCCAAATGAACTCCACACCTTGATTTTTTTTTTTTTTCCCCAGCAGAGAAATGGGCAAGTGAAAGTGCATCACGTGTAACGTCTGGGAACAGCACGGAGGCAGCCAGGCAGCCGTTGCAGGGGTTTGGCACCTCGCGCAGGAATGAGCACATGCAGGTAGAATGTTATTCCGCTGCTCTTGCTGAGTGCTCGGCAGTTCGCTCTCTGCTGAATCCTAAAGTCGAGCAAAAGGCAGCTGGTTAAGGTGGAATTTGAAAATCAGTCATAAGATAAACAGGTTGCAACATTAAGCACTCTCCAAGGGAAAAGCAGTGTGCAGCATATGTTCTTACTTTGGAAGATATTTTAGAAAAAAACTTTAATGGACCCTTTACTGGCTTATGCTAGTGAAGCTGTTAATTAATTAAATAACTGTATGTGAATGGCATCCATTGGGAAGGAGCCTCACAGCTTCCAGATGCCAGTTATTGGCCCCATTACGGGCCTAAAACTATTACAGTAAATCATTACATGCTCCAAGATGAACTGGCACACAATTGCTGTGAGGAAGGATGGAGCTATTCTCACTTGTGCCATTTTGTGCCAGTTTTTATCTAGTGAGATTAATTAGTACTTTTAGAAGTGCAAGTCAGAGCTATAAAATATTAAAAGATATTCCATCAATGGAGTGGAGACATGCTTAAGCAGGGCTTTTAAAACTTTTGGATGTTGACGGATAGATCAGAGTTGGAAGAGATAATGAGCAACATCTGATTTTTATTTTATTTTTTAAAAAAAGGTCAGATTTATAGCTAGCGGGACTGCATGAAGTGTCCTTTGTGTGCTGTGGGAATACTCAGAGGAGGACATTAAAGTTTATCACTGAAGTTCAGGTGCCAGGTAAGCAAACAGTTTCTCAGGCCAAAACCAATCATTTAAGGCAGTTATTCCAAATACAAAATCAACCAGAAAGTATTAAATAACCTTTTAGCCTGGATCCCCTGCCGGGAGGGGAACATTTCCTGACATTGGATGGCAGCCTAGAATCCATGATCTGGCCTAGAAATGGCTTTTTTTTTTTTCTTTTTTAATTAATAAGCTATAAATTTTCACCCCAAATGACCACTATGGACTTTTCTGTCTTTTTTTTTTTTTTTTAATTAATAAGCTATAAATTTCCCAAATGACCACTATGGACTTTTCTGTCTTTTTAGGCTGTGAGAGAGAAAGAAACTGAGTCACCTACATCTTCCCTTGTCCAGACAGACTGTCCTTTGAAAATCTTCTTGCCTCTATAAATTTTCACCCCAAATGACCACTATGGACTTTTCTGTCTTTTTAGGCTGTGAGAGAGAAAACCACTGAGTCACCTACATCTTCCCTTGTCCAGACAGACTGTCCTTTGAAAATCTTCTTGCCTCCTCGGTCTGTTTTGAGCCCAAAAGCTGAGTACTGGAGAGGCACTCCAGGGACTGTTTATACAGTTTACCCAGTAATTAGTTCTTAGAGACATTAATTCATGGGTAGACACCTCCTCTGAGAAATTACTCCACAGCTGAAAGTCCTCCCACAGCTGGTCGAGGCAGGCTGAGCACCCGGGCCCGACGATTTTACAGTCCGTCAGCCAGAGCTTGGGAGGAGCAGTGCCGAGGGGACCTCTGCTGCTGTACGCTCGCTCCGAGCCCCGGTCCAGACCACGCACAAACTCTCTCGCCTGAGTGCCTGAGCGCAGTAGTTCGAGCAGGGCCAGGGGGGCTACAGGGAGCCACAGCGGTGCCTTTGTTGATGCTGGTATCCAGCGATAGCCCTCCCATGCAGCCCTGCCAGGGCAGACTGAGAGATGCCATCGCTGATAGACCTCCACTGCTTACTGCAACAACCTGTTTCCCCAGAAGGACAGACGAGATCTCCCACGGCTCAGTGGGAAAGCGTCCTGGACCTCTCCGGCACAAAAAGCCTCCGCGTACGCCCCTGGGACACTTACCAGGGGGTGGTGGAGGGGCTGCAAGTGAAATGCAGCTCTGCTTCTTGGCCACCTGCATCCAGGTCAGGCCAATTGCTTGGAGGACAACATCTCTTTCCTACACCATGGTGTACGGGACACAGCGTAGACCGCATGTCCAATAACTGTTCACCACGGGTAGAAAAATGAGGTCTTTATTGATTGTGAGGAGTCACAAGAGAATCGATATCTCAGGAAAACCAAGCTCATCTCGCTGCTTCTCCTAAAGCGAAGGTAAGGCCACAGTCAGAAACCTCATTCACATGAATGCTACTGGGAATTGCGACTTACTGTATGAGAAACGCATGAGTAAGAGTTTGCTGACTAACCCCTAGTTAAAGGAAATAAATTGATTTATTATATGAGCGTGACAAATTGAGGCACCGGTCTTGCAAGTTGGGCTGTGTGAGCAGATCTCTGTGTCCACGTGGCTCTGATAGGGCCCAATAAGGCTGAGAACTGGGTGTTGTAGTTGCCAAACTGGCAATATAGCTGGCTCGATAGCAAAAGCTTGGAACGTTTGTGTTTATAGACGCGCCTGAGATTTGAGGGGGAGCCATGGGATCTACAGTACCTAAGCTGAAGCACAAGGACAGACAGCTGCTTTGTCAGCAGGGCAGCCTTCCCCAGTGTGTGTGCTGGTAAGAAAGCACTGCCTTTTCTGTTTTTAAATGAAAACAAGTTGCTTTTAGGACCTTGGATCTGACAAGGGGAGTGTCACCATGTGTCCAACACAAACAAAAAACCGAGCTGAGCCAAGAGCAGCCCAGTGCTTGTCTCCCATTCCCTGGCTGTACACAAGAGACTCCTCTTGGCTTGTGTGAGAGTGGGAGGGAATGCAATCACCGAGCAAAAAATGTTGTTTCTACTTGATACTTTAACATTACGTAGGCAGCAGTTATGCTTTTCTACTGAGCATACTTTTCTACTCTATGGAGTCTTAGACTGGCCCATCCTTTGCAGTAGAGAAAATAAAACTGAGATAGGAAAAATGCAGCTACTTTTTTG
Organism: Aptenodytes forsteri; assembly: GCF_000699145.1. Lineage (NCBI taxonomy): Eukaryota > Metazoa > Chordata > Aves > Sphenisciformes > Spheniscidae > Aptenodytes > Aptenodytes forsteri. Next base: position 1,911,363 of record NW_008796181.1, read on the forward strand.
GTGTGACACAGATTATTATTACTTTGTTTGTTTGTTTCTGAGTGGAACATTTATACCAAAAAGACTAGTGTGGTGTTAAGCCATCAACACGACAACTGATGTGTTTGACGGGAAAGGGCTACAAGCAACCGGGGCATGAATAGTATAGAGGACTGGCAAGAGAAGATGTTTGTTTAGATCATGGATTTTGATCCAGAACAAGGTGGAAGTGAGTGCAAGTCATCACAGTCTGGTAACGGGTCACTGGCCTCTGTGCAGTGAGGCTGTGGGTACCACAACAGGCCTCTGAACCGCAGTGATGCAAGATGACAGCGACTGTCAGCACAGCCTGCCTGCCTTCTCCAGTCATCATCAACTGGCTCTGTGTGTGCATGCGCTTTTCTAGCCCCCACAATAATTTCTTCATGCCCCATGTTCTGAGTATTTTGGGCAAGAAGTAGGAAAAAGGAAGCCAGCCATATATGATGACTGTACAGTCAATGGGTGGATTTTGACTTTCCAGTTGGAGGAATAATGGACTACTGTTAGAAATCTGGTTCAGTTACGTATATTCAGGTAGACACAGCTGGAGAAAAGCTTTAGGTATAGATGCAGAGTCCAGTCTGACTTTGTAAAGATGTATGCGCACCCTTAACTTTAAAGATATAAATTTTCCCATTGACTTCCCTGGAACTATTCATGCATTAAACATATGCATGAGCCTTTCTAGAAATAGGGAATATAAATGAGACTACTAAAATAGTTAACCAGAAATACTTTCTGTACAATGAAATAGGACAATTTACAAGGTGTGTGCACATAGGAGCTCTTAAGAATGGATAAAATCTAGGCCACATTGTTAAAGGACAAGGCATTGTTGCTTATGTACGAGAGGGTGTTTCCAGCTACCCACAGTGCAGACTAGAGTGCAGTCTGCATTCGTTACGTTAATTAAGCAATTTACTGGAATTTAGCATGTGGTGGATTGGCAGGAGGCAACTTTAACTTTGGTTGTGTGGCTGAGATCCTTTCTTTGTGTCGACGACCCTGAGTCATGCCAACAGAGCAGCACACTCAGTAATGCATTTCTGTTGGTGGCTTCTGTGCAAAGTCAAACTTAAACATTGCCATTAGGGCTGACAAGCAGAATTGATAAAAATGAACAAGATCTACATTACTTAAGCAGCCTGTTGTGGGTAAGATACCCAGAGTCCGATGGTAAGTAACGAGTTATCATTCAAGGAGTAGCTTCTCTGGACTAGTAAGACTTCTTCTATTAGTTATTAGCCTCTAATTTTATTTTTTTTTATATTCACATGGGAAATACTTCCATTTTTATTGTCTGTATCTGCTTCTTCACATTGTTTTAGGTTTTCTTGAGAGGTTTATTGTTTAGCTTATGCTGTAGTCATTAGCACTTAAATGTATAGGTTGTTCTGGAGTCACCATGGGCTACGTTTGTGAATGTTAGCTACACAAACTTCGAGCAAATAAGCAATATTGTGACTTGAGCTAGTGGTTGGAGATGAACACGAACCCCGCCTACAGCACTATCAAATCCATTCTGTGGCTGAAGGCCACTTATTTTTGCAAAGCTGCACTATACTCAAGACTTTTAGACTTGTGTTTGTGTATTGGGTTTGCGTGGCCAGGTTTTAGTTTGCTAAATCATCTTAAACCAGACCTTTAAGCTTTGCTGTTTCACCACAGAAGTTTTGGCAAATTGCATTCTCAACTATCTTCCACGTTTCCTTTCATGCATTAAAAATGGATACTTGAACAAGGCCATCAGCTATAAGTCTACAAAAAGGCAACTCTTTATTCAGGAGTACTTAAGGCTTTTATACAGTTGTATAGGATTGGGGCAGTTTGGTTCTTTGTATCAAGACTCCACTCTGACCTCTCTTTTCTTCCGTATTCAAAACCTAATGTCACCCTACCCAGGATTATCAGGATCTGCTTTTCAGTATCAAAACCAATGAACTAGTTAGAAGGGGACCTGTGGGGAAGCAAGGCAAGTCCAAAATGAGATGAGGCTCCAGTCTCTACTCCAGTCTCTACTTGTATTTATTCTGGTTCACAAAAGGCTTCTTTTGGCAAGGGGACATGCGCTGCTCTGAGCTTTGGCGCACTGTTTCAGACAGGGAGGAAACCTGGGATGGGAGACCACAGCGTAAGAAAATGCACCTTGCATTCAGTTTTCATTAAACATGCTGGAGCCAAAGGGTTTCTCCATTACCTCTGAATGTTCTGTTTCATATCATGGTGGATTTGCAAGACGAAATGCCTTCTGTCCTATCTGTTTGTTGCTCTCATTCACAAGAATCCTAGAGGCCTCTAAATGTATGTTTCAGTGTGGGAATGAATTAACATTTTAGTTTTAGTATATCCTACCCCATAATTATACTGAATGGTTTTTGGAAAGAATCTGAAAACCTGCCTGGTTCCCAAGAATAATGGTTTTGGCTTCAAATAAACTGCAGGACATCAGTGACACTGAAATGCTGCAGAGCAGAGATTAGCCAGTCACCGATTCTAAATACTGGGAACTCAGCACATTCTGAACTTTTACACTGGTATTTGGTGATTTCTTATCCTAACAGAAAGCACTTTCATTTGTGTTACCTTTATTTTCCTAGAAGCTAGACCTTGCTTCTGGAGAAGACAGGTTGTAGGATCAAAAGATCTAGAAAATCAGCCTTGTTGTTGTCTCTGCATGTTTCCATCTCCAGGCTCTAACTCAGCCGTGCTGTATATGTAAAAGTGCAAATTCAGAAGGAATAGTTCAAAGTTTTACTCTTGGCTTTCAGACACTGCAGAATTCTGTTCTCTTTCTATCCAGTGCGTTCGTTTAAATACCTCTCTGTCTGTAGCTCCGCCTGCACCGTCTTTTAGTACTCCCTCCTACTTCTCCCATTGCCCATGGTATCCTTGATCAATCCGCGAGCGGAACAACACTGTTGTGTAATGTGCAGTCCAAACTGGAGCATGGCTGCAGTCCAGAAAATAAACCCAGAGACTGCGTCCCTTCCTTGCCCTTCACCTCTCACGTCTCCTGTGGGTAGGATACCACACACACTATATGACTTACCAGAAGAGGAAGTATTGGGAAATTTTGTTTCCTGGAAGAGATATTAGTAGTGGCAGTAAAACCCAAACAAACACGAAAAGAAAAGCCTGTTTCGAAATGTTGACGCTCCGTTATGCTGCTCTGACTCGTTAACATTCAGCTCATGGCCAGTACTGCTAGGGTAGTGTAAAATGTCACCAAAACTGGTAGAAACAACCTCTGTCCTTCATTCAGAGCAGCAAAACCACTTGAGTTTCTTTACAAAACAAAAGCGTCTTCAACACAAAACACAGGCACGTGATCCCACCAGAGCAGAGCCATGTGTAGAGCTAAGGAATTTGATCAGTATGAGAGAAAGGAGTTTTCTTGGTGGTTTCTGTACTCTGAGACAGTGGTTAGGAGTCACTGCCACCACATTTGAGCATTGTGCTCTAGAAAGGAGACAAGCCTGCTCTCCCCGTGCCAGGAGGAATGTCCCTCCAGGAGCCGTGCTGGACCTCCCAGCAGGCGCCTCCGGGTGAAACACTCCTACGGGCTGTGCTGCTGGTCACTGGGGCGAGTTCACTGATGTCAGTGTGAGCTGATCTGCAACCAGCAAAGACCTGAGAAATGTCAGAAATGCCTATTTCCACTGCTGAGAAAGGCTCATTTGCCACTGCGGTGAGCACGGTGAAAATGGGGCACATTAGGAGTTACCTTCTGAGTCCAGGGGCATCCCACTTACTCCCTTGCCGTGGTGGGAGATGAAACCTTTGCTGAGCATTTAGCAGCCAGCGGTGGCTGCAGGAGGCCAAGCAGCGGATCACAGGCACTCCCCAGCAGGCACCACACAGCTGAGCCCTGCCAGCCTCCAGCTAGCACCGACTGCCATTTCATTTAACCACACCTGTGGGAGCAAAGGAGACAGTTCAGCCAGTTGTTAGGACGCTTATGGCATCCCACAGGACACTTCCACAAAAATGACAACTGTGCTAGCAAATACTTTTGTGCATCTGCTCTGAGGGACAGGGATGTTTAAGTTTTAATCTTTAGCCAAGGACTTCAGGCTTAATGTGCTCAGAGTGCTTGTGCAGGCCGTATCAATCAATGGGAAGGGTTGTGTAGCATCAACCTGCAAGGTTTGCCATGAACGGGATTGCAGAATAATCCTATTTTGAATGCCTCCATGGATTTTAAAGACGGTGAGCCCCTTCCTTTAACTGCATGGGCTATTCAAATACCTGGCTCTACTGACTTCTGTAGCTTCGCTGCCTACACAACTGGTCTATATCATTTGCTTAGGTTATTCATAAATTTTATTAATAGCATCATTTTATTCTGATAGGTGAAAATACAAGCACCTGTATAATTTCACAAAATGTGACTTTATTGTGAGAAAAGTGCCACAGATACATATGGTAATCGAAGTGCAAACAGTGGCGGTAGTCTCACTGCAGAACCACCAAGTTAAGGCGTTACAATAAAGGATGAGGGAAAGTTCAGTCATGACCTTGTAAGCGAAAGCTCCCCACCATGGGGCAAGACTGCTCAGCAGCCGTGGGGACAGGATGGCCTCCCACCAGCCTCCCGCTTGCTAGAAGCGGTTGAACTGTGTCCCATCTCCAGCTGGAAGGAGGTGTGGCAGAAGCTTCGAGTGGCAATCTGCTGTTCCCACCAGGGCAAGCTCAGAAGAGTTCAGAGGAGCAGAACAGCAGTTCTGGTGGTATGTCCTTTCCAGCCAGGTTTTCCTCTTCATGGTGGCCACTGGCTGCTCCTGCAACCTCCTGACCACGTTAGAGTGTTTTCCGGCTAAGCCATTCCTCCCCACTGTGGGCATTTTTCTACAGGCTCTTGAGTGAAATGGAGCCCTTTGCCTGCCAGCTTTTGATGACCATACAGCTTTCCTTTCTCCCATGCTTTAGTGAAGCCTTGAGGAGTTCCCCAAACAGCCTCCCCTCTTCTCTACCCCTTCCCCTCTCACTTCCCTACTCAATCCGGGCAGTAGTTAACACCTGGCTTCTGGATGGTTTGGCTGTGCGAGTTGATAGCCTTGTTGGATGAAAAATTAATAAGCTCTTAGTCGTTATTTGGCTTTGCAACAGACAATTTTTATATAACACCCTTCACATTTTTATACCCCAGAGCCTCTTCCCGCCTGTGGCATGGCTCTACCTTTGAGACTCTTTCCCAGCTGCCCTTCCGCGCGTTTTGAACCTGGAGTAGAAGAAAGTTCCATCATTTCAGGGGCGGTATTAGGTGCCTGAGACAAGCTGGGTTGTTCCTCCACTGCATTGCATTTCACATCAGTGAGGCAGTACGTGATCAGCCTTCCGATTAACTGTGTAGGGAACCTGCGGAGGTCCACTCAGGATGTCATCACACTGCACTGCTACAGCCAATACGTGCATTGGAGGACATGTCCCTATCCATGAACCAAAATAGAAAAGGCATGCTGCTTTTTGAGGAAGGCTAAGGGGAACCCAGCAAGTGACATACCACCGGTATTCGCTAGACTAACACTTTCTGATGTTGTGCAGCTGGAATGGCACAACTGTTTTGGCTGATGTCATAGAATCATAGAATATCTCCAGTTGGAAGGGACCCATAAGGATCGTTGAGTCCAACTGCCACTGTGCAAAGCAGTGAGAAGGTTCTCCTGGCCTTACAACGTTGGGGACACACTACAGTAATTTCTGTACCTAAAAATCCCATTTTATATTCCCTGGGAAGATGTTAATTTTTTTGATGCTGCCAATGCCATTTTATAACAAGTTGTGGGTCTCTCTGGGACTAATCTTATTTGTGCCTTGTGAATTGTGGTGTGCCATGCGGCACCTTGTTTACTTCTGCAACTGTTCTTTAACAGATCAGAAAAACACTCTGCTATTATTTTGCAAGTCAAAAGCAGCTTTGGAGTTTTTAAAACTGCCTGAGATTTTACTGAGCAGAAATCAACCTGCTTTGACAAGATCTCCACTAACATACACTGATTTTCTAAACCCATTTATTGCATGGTCCAAATATGGCATAGATTTGTTACACGATGGGGGGATATTGCTTCAGGTTGTGCACTTCTGTGAAAAAGGATTCTTTGTTGAACCTGGTAAAGGCACAGCACAAGAGATTGGGGGTCAGCTGGTGGCTCGGAGGTGGTACTGCTGAAGTGCTGACCGAGTCCGGAGGATGGGTTTGCAGTTGGCAGTCTGGCCATTCAAAGGCCGTGGACTTGCTATTGCATTTTCACTGACCAGTGTCATCATATTGGGTATGCAGAAAACTGTTAAAAGTTGGAAAGCGTGGCTCAAACCTGCCCCAGATGACAATGCCCAGCACCACCTACCAATGCACACAGTATCACTACGCCCAGTAAAGGCAAATGCAATGATGTTTACTGATCTCTGCAGCACTGCTGTTCATATTACGGAGGAGGAGGCTGGGAGTCCGTGGAGATATTGGGCTGGAGACGGAACTGTCAGTGATGGGAGTTTGAGCAGAGCTTTTGAGATGCACTTCAGAGACAGTATGGCCCACTGTAGCATGGTCTTCTCTCTCAGCAGTATGCTAAAGTGTGAGAATATGCACGTATCCTAAGTAAAAAATCCTATTCACCTCTTCATAATATGGACACTTAGTAAGGGTTACATAGAGTCCATCCCTTGATCTTCACCAAGCCACCTTCGAGGCCTTGACATTTACCTGCCACTGCCAGGAACCTCACAGCCTTGCTTGGCTGCTCTTTGTAGCAATGGCCTAAAAATCTTGTCCTTCTTATACTCGGAAACCAAGATTTCTTCTCTTTCATCTCTCCCCACAGGGCTAGGAGGTCTTTAGCACAGGCCCAGCTAGACGTATGAGAAAGAAGCCTGGGAAGTGGTTTAAATTAAAAACTATAGTGGTTGTGCCAACTCCTGCAGTATGAGAGTGCCAAGATCCAGAACATGGCTGTTCACCAGCATTTGGCAAGGCGGTGACATCTTGTCACTGCTATCCTTAAGCACTGAGGCCCACACAGGTACACCGACCAGTTGGCTGGGGCAGGATGCAAAGCAGTGTGGGAAAGCAGAGGGAAGACTGCCAAACTTTTCCCAAGGAAAGTCACAGCCACGTTTCTTCAAAATCATCTACTCCAATGTGACATTACTCCTGACTGCAAACAGAATGAAGTCTCCAAAGCTATTTACCAGTTACACTGATGTGCCACATGGGTTCAATCTTCTGTATTTGGGTATCCCAGTCTGTGCTGGTAATAAAGAGTGTAAACTCTCAGCAAAGGAGAAAACTATCCACTTCCAGTAAAGCATGGTCCTGACATAGAAAGCTACGAGAGTGCTTTTGGAGCTAAGTGCCGACTGTTGGGAAGGCGCCTAGAGCTGGAGGGAAAAAAAAAAAACAACCCAAACATAAAAAAAGGAGTCTGTTTTTACATTTAATTCCTCCTGAGTCCAAAGGAGCAGGGTTTTATATCTTCATTATAAATAAGCTATACAGCATCCACATAGTGGAATCCATCACCAGTTTCATCCCTTGGTGGGAAGAACCTGCAGGTCAACTACGGCCAACTTTATATTTGAAAGCATTACCATGCTAGACATGTTAACAGTCCAAGAATCCTTTTGTCGTGCTACACGTTATTCATAGCTCAGTGCCACTCTGCTGCATTCTTTCAGGCACAGGGATGGCCAGACCTCTAATTTCAGAGACTGCTCCAGGGCATCAGAGTTTTCTATCCAGACAATCATGCAGATGCATTGTACTGATGCTCCTTTCCCTGTCTGAAAGTTTTTTCCACTGCCAAAAGCTTCCAAGCTCTTCTAGTGTTTCCCCTTCTTTACGAAATGCAGGAGTCTTAGGCTATTCTGTAGTTGCTGGAAACATTAAAACTGTAGCTTTTACGCAGGTGAGTGTTCACTGCAACTTCCTACACAAGCTCAAGTTTGGTGGCGTGGCATGGCTTCCTCCTGAGGTGGGCATTAAGCTTGGCATAAGGCTCGCTGATCGCAAAATGATGTTGCCCATTGCCCCGGTATGATATTTGCATATCAAAAATACACTTGAATAAAGAGGTTCAAGAGACAATTATTAGAGCAGCCACAGAAAATAACTAGTGTCATGTTCCTCTCCAGGACGCAGTCCAAGCCTTATGTCCAGCAGCCATCAAAATGGTATTGCCTTCTGCCTTTGTCCGTTAGTCTCCAGTAAAAATACAACTGCAGGTACGTTTCCACATGAGAACCTTTCTCTTCTGCCACTTCCAAACTCTACAGAAGATTAAGTGGCTGGCATCAGTTATGTAAGAAAAAGGAAATTTGAATTTTATGTGCAAGTAGAAACTTAAACCAAGCAAACTGTTACTTGTATTTTATTTGCTCTATTAAAAAGTCTAGGAACACAAAAAGCTTTTTGCTGAGTATAAAAATGACATTTTCTTTCCAGGTGTCCATAGAAATACTGGTTTATTTAAAAATAAATACAAAACCTGCAAAATACCTTAATTTGGTTTTGCTAAAAAGTGCTCTCATTATAAAAAGGATGGGGAAAAAAGGGTGAGCTGGTTCCTCTTTATTTCAAGCTTGCTGCTTTAATTCGATGTTGCATATGAAGCAACAAACAAAAATTGTAAGGAATGTAAAAAGTTCCTATGCCTACAAAAGCCTTAATAATAAAACACTGAGCTGGAAGAACGATGACACTGGCATGAAAGGATTTTAATTTCTAAGAAATACCTGGATAAATTAAGAGTTTAGGAATACGTGCATTCTATCCTCGTACTTAACGATATGCGGTGGCACTTATCTTTGCAGGGCCCATTTCCAGCGGCATGGACCCACTAACCCAAAATGCGCTTCCTGCCTGGGAGACTGAGCTGCAGCAGCACGGGTCACTCCAGGTTAGACGGTGGGCTGGAGACTGGGCGGTAACTTCAGTCTAGGTGAAAGAGGAGACTTTGGATTTAATATTATACACTAAATAGAATGCCACGTTTAATATACTGTTCCTGGCTCATGAGGAGAAACTGCATTCTCCACTAACTACAATTTCTATGTAGTTTTAATGGAGAAAATTCTCCATTTAAAAAAATGGTAAAAACCATTTTTAATACCCACAGTTAATTAAGGTACAAACAAAATTGCTGCTTCCCAGGTTCTTTATCACCGCATCTTTCTTCAGACTTGTATCCTAAAGGTTCATTTTTCCAAATGGCATAATTTTGGCAGAGGATAAGGTCAATGCACTCCCAGATTGCACGCTGCCTATCCCTCCTGCAAACTTACAGGGATATGCAGATGCTCAGCATCTCTGAAAGCTAGGCTTGCTATACATCTAAAATGAATGTGCGGAGCATGAATATTACAATTACCAGAGAATTAAGAAAATCTGTCTGCATTCAAAGTAAAAATAAAACTGGGAAATTTCAAAATTTCCTGAGGTGCTCTTTTTGATCAATTAGAAATTTGGCTTCATTTCAATTTAGGCATTTATTTTACAGTACAATGCAAAATATAAACTACACTGTGAATAATATAAAAGCTTTTTTTTCCAGACGGGAACGCCAGAACATTTCCATTGTTTTTTCTCAAACATTTTTTGGCAAGTATGATTTTATGAAGCAGTTAATCTTCAGTGGAGCTGTATTCTCTGATAGAAAAGGGGATTGCTTTTTTTGTAGTAGAAATTATGTAGTCCTATAATTTTCACATTTAAAAGTTCTGTAGCTCTACTTGAATCTTCCCAGTTTTTTACAAAAAAATGCAAGTCCGTCCTTTATCATAATTCCCAGTGGAAGTGTCTACTCATGTTAAACCATCTAACTTGGGTCCAGTCTAGGCTGAACGGTTAAGTTGTATGTTTTTCATGTATTTGGGTACTTATGCAAGTTCTGAAATAAAATAAATATTGGTGTTGATGGAGGAGAAAGCACAAATGAAATGAGTGTCTATAAAATCATCACCTCTGCGGAGATGTTGAAAAGGCAAAGTTCACTCATGTCTCAGTAAAAGAACTGATGGCAAGAAGAAGTGATCAGATGGCAGGTTTAAAATGGGGGGGGGGGGGAAGGAAAGTTTTGTTTTCCCACAGAAAGAATAATTAAACTGAACTCATTGTGAAAAGACACGGTGGGACCCAAGAGGGTAGGTAAGTTAAAAATGGATTGGATGAATTCACGGAGGATAGGTCTGCCCAATGGCCATCAAACACTGGTCCGACCGCAGGCTCTGGTCAGGAGCTCCCCAGGGCACATGCTGTGGGAGGCTGTGCCAGCGAAAACTGATTATTCTCACACTCCTCCCAAAACCTTTGGTACTGGCTGCCGTTAGAGGTAGGACACTCACTGTCTTTCCAAAAATCCAGCCAAATCACAGAGATGCCAAATTTTAGAAACAACAGTAGAGATACACACTCCTAGCTCTACATACAGAAGTCTGGGAACGCACGCTGAACTATACACAGCGGGGAATCCAGATATACGTTCAGCTTGAAAAAGGTGGCTTCAGAAGTCAGGAAATTAAGAGGTAAGTGTCTCACAATAGAGTTTTTTAGGCATCTTCCTCAAAAAGATACTGTGCTAGATACATCTTCTTAATATGCATTTTTGTTAATAATCTGTTCAATCTAAACTATAAAATGTGCTCTGCAACATGACTGAACGAATATTGCTGTGAGAAATATTTTCACCTTGTTTGAGTAATTTAAATTTGTAAGCTAATGTAAGTTTTTGTATTAAATAATGTACTGTGTGCAATTTTCTTTCTTGTAAAGCACTTTGAAGCTTTCAAAGGGCACTCTAGGTTAATAAATAATATGGTATTCTTTGCCAGAACTGTAGGGCATTTCCCATAAGTTCTGAATCTTCTTTGCCAGAATTGCAACATGTTGCATGCCAAATCCTGCAAATGTTCTACATGTGGCAAATACATATTGGTAAAGACCAGAGGCATGGCATTCCTGGATTTCTTAGAGAGCGTGGGGGGAGGGATAGAAGTGGGAGGGAATAATGAGGAAGGGCAGAGAAAAAAAGTTCTGTCTGTGCATACATCTTAAAAAAAAAACCCAACAAAAAACCAACCCCCCCCCCCCAAACAACCCATAACCCACATTTCATTATTTTCAAAGGCTAAACTGTTCGCTGCACGCAGCGCAAACTCACAGGTACGCAGAGCTGGGTCTTTAGCTTTCCTTCAGTTATGGAAATCAGGCCTCCATTTCTGCGATAGCTGTAGATTCTGCAAACCCCGATGTTTGTAAGGGTCAAAACACCTGCAATGCTTGCTTCCCCAAGCACATGCTAACATACACAGACAGGCTGCGAGCTCGGAGAAGCATGGTCGGGACTACCACTATTTAACAGGCTGTGAAAATGAAGCCTCTTCTTCAGGCAAAGTCCTGAATGCATTTCATGTGCTCTAGGCTACTGGGAATAAACCAAGACCAGTATTTATAGAGAGCGAACACTTGCCTTTTTGCAGTCTCCCCCACGGACAACTAGACTCCTGTTTCTGCAGCTTGGAAGAGGAGGAGTGGAAAGCAGTAAGACCCAGAAATGAAGTCAGTGCATTTGGCCGCATATCGCATAGGTTAGATTACTGCAGGATACTAGGAGTTTAAAATGACTTTGGTTATCATTTTCTTGATTTAATCTCTTTATGCATTAAGCACAAACAAGGAATTTCAACGTTCCTTGCTAGTGATGGACTGAACATCTACAGTAATACAAAAATTTCACCATTTCCTGCCCTTCACTAAATTTTAAGAAAATGGTGACAAAAATTCTTAATCATCCAGCAACAACCAACTAGTTTAAAAGGTACCAAGCACTCCTTAGACCTAATCAGGCCTTAAGCACCAGGATTTGCTACACGTTTAAAAAACAAACTGAAGTTAAAACTGAACTCCACATTCTGCAACACTAAATGAACGTTTAACTACATGGTTTCTTTTGAGGTGGCAAGAAATGACTGTAAAACCTTTGCTGTTGCCAGAATTACATTGCTTAGAGAAAAATATCCTGTGGGTTACCATTTGTTGCCATGATTTACAAAGATAAGGTCTGTAGTCTGCATCAGTTTCATGCTGAAGTTTTAAAGGAAAAAAGCTTTCTGCAGAGTTTGTAGATTTCTGCATAAGTGTCTGTGTTGTTGCAAAAAGGGCTAAGTGATGCTCTCTCACAAGCTTTTCAAGAAAGTTGGCACATTTCTTCAGATTCATCTCCTGCAAGTTAAGACTCTCCCCTCCATTGCTTCTGTCTATCCAATAAAAAGCTGATATGCTATCTAAAATCAAAAGGCAGAGAGAGGGGTGAGTGCAAAACATGTTTTCTAAGGAGTAGAGAGTGAGGAGTAACTGAGTGCTACTATTGCAGTTCACAAGAAAAAGCCTTCCCAGGCACTGCTTTATCATCTCTTCCGTCCTTTGCGCCAATCTGTGCTCAAGAATGGTAACTAGACGAAGCATGTCAAAATGGTAGTCTGTATCAATGAACATGACTTCTACTTCCAGTCCTCCTCCTGATTTTGGAATGATGCAGCGGGCTATTAGGTGATAAAGCATTTCTGTTTTTCCTGTTCCTTCTGGACCGTGGAATTCAATGACATCTCCTGTTCAAAAACAAAGCAGCAAGCTGTCAGAGAATTTATGGCTCAGTTTTCAGTGTTTACTGAACCAACATTCACTATTCCACTAACTGGAAAATGCATTTTTTTAAAGTTCGGTATTCATAAAATTGTTTAAATCCTCATTAGCATCTACCAAGAGAAATTTCAATTTTCAAGAAAGGCTTCTAAAGTGAAGAAAATCAACTGGGAACAAAGGTTGAAAAAACGCCCTCCCAATAGCATCTAGGACACAGGTATCAATAAAAGGTTGGCAACTGGATTTCATCTATTGTTACAGGTAGGTGAAGGCTGAAAAGGAAGCTGTGACACAAAAGTGGCTAAGAAACCATCTATTTACACTATGTGCACAAAATTAAGAAATAAATAAAAAAGTAGAGGACAAGCAAAACAAAACAAAGTTGACATGCTGGAGGTCCAAATCATGTTGGCACATCTATTTTTATAGCACAGAGTGTCCTTCAGTATTTCATGTCTGCTGTATGCTTGTTCTGCATCTGCGCATGTCACAAGATACCAACAGGGATCTGTCACCGGTAAAGAGAACACCCGTGTATTTATTTAGCACTTATTCTTCTGGAGTGATCATAATATGAAACTGCTTCTTTTGACAAGGGGGACACTCGGATTCCTTGAACTCCAGGCAACAGCTCTACCGTCTGAGGCAAAGGGTCTCTGTTCATAAACGGACTCGGCCTAACTGCCTGATCCACGTGGGTCAATAAAATACATATCACATAAATTCAAAATGTTAATTAAAAAAAGCATTATGCTTTTCTAGGAAAACAGTTCTTTTGTTGGATGCGAATGCAAGATACTCTGAAGTCTTTTCCAAAGTCTCCTTATGTATTATATCAGAGGAAGACGCTAAAAAAAGTTAATTTATTAGTTGCTCTTTATAAATTTCTAATTTAGGAAACCGGATCATTTATTTATGACATTTTGGATTTTAGGCAGAAGGGTAAAGACATGCAGTAAGGAGAATCACACAACTGTAATTGCAGGAAGGTGAGCGATTTCTACGGCCTTGGCAAGTGCAAATGGCACAACAGCTTTTCAGAGGGGGGATGCAAGAGTGGAGAATTGATTGCAACTTTACTTAAACATGTTGGTGCCTGCCTGAGTTAACAGGCTTTTTCAAGTCACTACTCAACTTCCAGAGGATGCCCTTGTTCATAAGTGCATATAATGTCAAGATTCAGCATGGGATGAGGGGCGGAGGGTAGTGGGGAAGAAACTAAGCTCCTACTTTACCCATTGCAAGCATTGAAAGCAATTTACACCTGATGCGACAATTCTATCCATTTCAGTGACACTCAGACTGCCCGCCTCTCCATAATGAAATTCCCCACTGCTCCACAACTGCAATTCCGTTTTTATGAATTTCTGATACTTTGAAATTTATTAAAAAGCTTGATTGCCTCCCAAACCCTTACTTATCTGTTCTGAATGGCTCTCCCCGCTTTTGAGATGAAAGACACCTACATTTCCTATGACGTAAATCTTCATTTTCTCTTCCTGTTCAGAGGTGGCAACATCCAGCTCTGCTGCTTCCAGCCAGCAGCTCCTCTGCTGTCACACAGACTGTGCCAGTGACATAACCACTCCCTGTTAGGATAAGATACCAGCTTGGAAGAACCCCTCCTAAATGTGCTGGGTAGGTCATTCCCTCATATTTCAAGTCTATTGAAATATTTAAGAACAATTGCGTAAGGCACCTCTTGTTAAGGAACAAAGTGTATTTTCTGCCTGCCACTGGCATAAGACTTCTGCCACCCTGACTGGCAGTTCTGAATCCAGGCCAATAGCCGAACTGCGCCAATATGCAATACAGATCGCTTCACCTACCTTTACGGCAAAATATGACTTGTTTAAGAAAAAACAGCAACTCTGTATGGTCACTCAGAAGCAACACTGGGCAAATCTGAGTTACTGTTTGGTAATGATTCAAAAAAATTGAAATAAATGCTTGACTTTATCCATTTGAAGACATTTTATCAGGATGTCTGTGTGTTACCTCCTATAAAACTTTACATAAGGGGGCTGTAATCATAGAATAGAATCATAGAATAGTTTGGGTTGGAAGGGACCTCTAAAGGTCATCTAGATCAGGTTGCTGATGTCCCTGCCCACGGCAGGGGAGTTGGACTAGGTGCACAGAATAACATTGGATGAGCTTTTATTAGCAGAACTAACAAATTTATTTAAGTAAAAATTCTAAGTTGAATGAAAAATCATTCTTAGGAGGTTTTTTGTGGTAGTGGTTTATAAATTTCAACAGCAAGACAGCTAAGCACCCTTCAAAGCTTGTCCGGTATTGCTGAACAAGATACACATCCGGGTTGTAGTTTGACCAAAACACTTAAGTTACTCTGAAGAGAGTAACAGTTTGGACTGTAAGAGAACCTCAAGAGAGCTGGGGATTTCTGTGCCTTCATGATTATCAGAGAGGCTGCCCACAGGAAGAACGGGTGCAAAACAGAAGCCATTTATAGCAACATCTATAAATGTAGGGTTTCATTAAATTAGCAACCAGGCTGTTACAGTAAGATAAGAGGGGAAATTCATCCTTCTGGATCAGAGTGGACAAACCATGACACAGCAGAGGAGGAAGTGTGGCCAGCAACGTTTTCAAGAAGCCTTTGACACCCTCACAACAGGTCATGGAAGAAACTTGGTGATCTTCCGATATTCCAAGTGATATTCCAAGTACTAGCATCATCCATTAACATCAAAATACTTTGAAAAGAGGATTAGGAAAGAGATACTGTTATGGGATGGAAACAGTCTGAGAAGCAGAGTAGAACAGACACTTTGACATGGAAGAAAGTTAGTGGGAAATTTTCCTATTAGAATTAGTGTTGCCCAATGTTAAAAACAGCAGTACATGAATGTTCCATTAGCTTGGCAAAACATGTAGAAGACAAACTAATTGGGTTAAAAAAGACTTAAGACTGTGAAGATTTAACAGATCAAGATGGATGAGCAGAATGATTTCATAGGAAATTCAGCACTGATAAATTCAAGAAGTACATTTTAAGGAGTAACCAACACATTGCTTGGCTGACAATAGCTTGAACTGGCCCACTACGGTCAGACTGAAGAGCACAATAGTCCACTGCTACGCAATGGCATACGGGATAAACTAAATGATGTTGCATAAACTTAAAGGTTTATGTAGCACTAATACATTTTTAACTGAAACGTTGTGCTCAGTCCTGGTCATCAATTCAGTGTTATCTTTTGAATGAGAAGAGCCTTAAGTTTTGTCTGTAATCGTTACAGTAGCAAATGTTGGTTAAACTATTTTCTGATGCTTCAGTTACTATTAGAATACTCAGCAATAGCTCTGCAGGTTTCACATCATCAGATACCTTGAAGTTACTGGACTAGTAATTTAGAATACTGTGCAGAAGCTGTCACTAATATTTGTACCATTTATAAGTGAAGTAGAAAGGCCTAATATTTATTCCAAGTTAATGCTGGGTGTCATACTATTGCTGAACATCAGAGCTTTATACTGACACATACACCTTCATACCAGTGGCATAGGAGAAATATGACTGGCAATAGTGGAAGATTATTTAAAGCTCGTGTCACTTTTGCTCCATGCCAGTCCTTAAATGGTATGTAATATGTGTTCTTAAATATGCAAGTCCATCATAATTAGAAGCAGTGACTAGAATATCACAGCAGTACCTACATTAGCTGTTCCTATTTTCTAGTACTCTGACGTACATGTTATGAACACTTAACTATGATGTAACCTTTTGGATAGTTTAATGAAACTTCATATATATGTTTGTTTGTTTCAAATACCATCCGGAAAAAGAGTAATTTAGGTCTTTGCATTGCTTTAATCATAGCATTTTAGATTAAGAGCTGCTCAGTACGGACTTCACGGGCAATGTATTACTGTATTCCACAGTGACCTACTAAAAGTCAAGTTCATGACAAATGGAGAGGTAGGTCTTCAACAGGGATTTAAGACTGAATAATGAGAACACACATCAAAATAGCACATGGACTCACATAAATACTGTGGTATTAAAAGACAAAGCAAAAATGTAATAAAAGGTGAAGTCCACTTATGTATGTAAAGCTAAAGAGCTGTGCTAATACGTTATGCAACCTCACTAGCGTCAGCCAAACAGCATGACCAATACAGATAATAATTGATGCCATTTGTTAAAAGCAGAAGGAAAAGAGAAGTGCTTCAGAAGCTCAATGACCATGTTGGCACAGAGAAACCAGTGACGAATTTAGAAGGTTTCCAGCCATCTCAGAACCGAGGTTCTGGAACAGTCTTTGGACAGACATGAACAACCTAACATAGCTTTGAGATCAAAGCTGATAATTTGATGAATGGAATTATGTAACGCTGTGGACTGTGACGGCAAGGGCAATTATGACCAGACAAACAACCTAACATAGCTTTGAGATCAAAGCTGATAATTTGATGAATGGAATTATGTAACGCGTGACGGCAAGGGCAATTACTGACCCCCAGGAAGGCTTCTAGGCTTCTGTTCTACCAGAACATGGCCAGCTGTGACGGCAAGGGCAATTACTGACCCCCAGGAAGGCTTCTTGTAGTCTGTTCTACCAGAACATGGCCAGTTTAGTCTCAAACATTTGTTTCTTGTGTATAAAGTTCATTAAAAAAAAATAGACTGAAAGATCAGCATTTTCTACCACTGCATTTTTCAAAACAAAAATACCTCATCTTTTGAAAAAATTGTTAAGGCTTCAGGTGCCTTGTGAAGCATATACCAATTTCACGACCAGTTCTTAATTTTTCTTGCAGGTAACAAAGCAGTTCAGAATTGAGAGTATTTAAATAATCTTCTCTGCTCCATTTGCACTGGCTTACCAGTATTTCTCTGCCCTTTATCTTTGTCATATCATATTTGAAACTTTCAGGGGCAGGAATCATATATCGCTAAACCCCTAATGTATTCTCAAGTCCTGCAAAATAATACACGAATAGTCTCACAGTGACCGCATTTGTAGCCTAAGCATCATCTCTCATCCAATTATCTTGATTATTTTTATTGCTTTTTCTGCTATTTCTTCTGAACCTTCTATAATTTGTGGGAATTCAAATTGCAGACAAGTATGTCGATAACCACTGCAGCCACGTACTTTTCATATGAAATCCATTCATTCATACATACACTCGATAACTGCAGTACCTCACAGCATGATCCTTACAGTTTGCCATTCATACTCCTTTTTTACCATATATTTCTAGTTTTGTGTAATCAGAGTTGTCTCTTCCATTGGGATATCCATGAAATTTCACACAATCTGGAAAACCAGTCTGACTTCCTGAATAATCAAGGAATTACTAAGTGTGCTAATTTCTGTTTAGCTCAGGAATTTCTTTCATTAAAACATCCGATCTTGATCTTAAAACTTCTTGCTAGAAGAATCTACCTTAACCTTGTTGTACCGGCGTCACCAGGACGTAGCCCAATTTCTCCAATTTGAGATTCTCATTTATTCACTGAAGGTCTACATAAGCTGTTTTGATCCTAACATCATCCACGAACTCATTCAGCTGATTAGCACCTATGTTCATAATGGAATTGTTTCCAAAGTTCCATCTAAGTATAATCAGGATTTTTCAGGCCAAGATCAAATGGCTCGATGGCTTGGCTTTATTGAAAAATACTGTTTGCTCACGCCCCTTTTCCTAACTGATCCAGACCACTCCATAGCACTAAAGTCTTTGCTATTTATTGAGCCTCGAGTTCTTTGCAAATTTCTGCAGTTATGACTGTGGTGGTTTTGTAGACCACTGATTAAAAAAAGGCTAAATGACAGAATCTAGAACAAATTTCTGTCAAACTACTAGAAACAGAACAACGTGCTTGGTATTCACTCACCTACACCTGTGTTTTGATACCCATAAAATAGGTATTTTAAAGTCCATTTAATAATGTTCGGAATGGTGACTTTGCATTATTTCATTTTATCTCATTTGCATAAAACTACATCGACAATTAAAATCCTGGATCCAGGGCAAAAAGATCTCCTTGTATGCTTCTCTCTGTCATATTGCTCTGAGAATACTTTTACATCAACATTTTTCCATGAATGGGATAAAGGTACATTTTTACCATGAACAGGAGATCCTTCCTCAGCAAACAGATAAGGTTCAAGATTCTTCAGAGAACTTCTGCCCTCAAGTCGTGCAAGTAGCTTTTAAAGAAAAGACAGAAGAGACATGCTGTTAACTCAAAATAAGGGACCTTGGGAATCAAATTTAAAGGATTCTGAGAGCTGGGAGTTTTCCATGACAGCCCTATCAAAAGATTAGTTTGATTTTTAAAATGTTTTCATAAATACATATGGAAACCTACAGTCTGGACTACAGCAACAGAAGGTTCCATCCTTACAAACAATTAGCAAACAGATTCAATGGCAATAAGGATTGGATATACATTAGGGGAAATAAAGCTTTTAAAAAAAAAAAAGAAAAAGAAAAAGCTGCACAGGTAGACTAGCAAGAGGGATCGCCTCTGGTATACAGCACTGCTGCCAGTTGACAGAACAAAGGGAAAGAAGGTCATTTGTAATAACCATCACCTCCACAACAAACTACTGTTGAGAGGTGAAACATTACCCATCATTAGTCTCCTGAGTCAGTCTCTCTGTGCATTTATAAGTAAAACCATGTACATTTCATCTGAAAAGTTATACAGGACTCTGCTGGACTACAATCCTATTATATCATAGTTACTTGTTCAAACATAGGATGGATTAAGAATGATCAAAAGTAATTAGCCACCAGTGGCTCTGCAAGAACCTTTCAGGCTCGAATTTGTAAAGTAAGTTCCTCCAAAGCCCCTTGTAAAGCAAGTCCATTGTAAAACAAATTAGTCCAAAGTTCACAGACAATTTCTTAAATTGACAGGTATTTGCATAGCAAGTAGACAGGTATTCACGTAACTTGTGTTATTTGTAGTTCTGGCATACATTTGTAAACCAGGAATGAACGTTTCACCCAGTGCTAGAGCTGCTATTCCCTACCTGCATTAGCACACACGGGAAAGGACACCATCAGGATGCTCAGAGCGTTGCCCGAGCACGTACCCTGGTGTCAAATATTTCATTCTCCAAGACACCCAGCTGTCATTTAAAGATTTAAACAAAACAAATCCCATTCAGTTTTATCCCGTCCTCCTTAAAGCCAGTCACCAAATGAGCAGTGAGCACACACCTTTAAACACACACTGCCTTATCTTTCTTTCCTCCCTGCCACATCAATGAGCAACATTTGCTCTGAATTGTCTTAAAAGTTGTTTAAACAGCGTTGTGTGTGTGTGTGTTTGCCTTTAATAGTAGAATAAAACTCCATTAAACAGCCCTGAATTTACTTCAAGTGGTCACAATGGGAATCTAAGTGTGACATTTTCATTGACATTTTAACAATCCCTTCCATTAACAAAATGTCAGCGTGTTTGCCTTTGTTTGCCTGTTCACGTGTTCAGGAGAGTTTTCTGACACGTCCACTGAAGGGGCACAAGAACACTTGAATCGACCTATGGATCCTCCCGTTACATTTCACACGTTTGTGCAGCACAGAAAACTCTCACTCAGTGAACTCTTGAATATTTGGGGAACCAGTAGGGTTCTGTGACCTGGACAAAGCAAAAATCCAGATGGACATATGTACACAAGAATACAGGAACGTATCTTGGGGCACATAAACCAGGAGCTTGCAAATACCAAAAGGACCATCGCAGACCCTACACGTGCGGCCCGCCTGTGCGAGTGGCTGCCTGCGCCTGGCCCCGGCCCCCAGTGAGGAGAGGCTGCACCCGCCGCGGAGAAGGGCCGGGAATCTCTCACCCCCTCGTCTGGCAGTGGAAGTCGAGAGAAACAGGAAAACCACCACGGGCTGCTGCTTTCTGATGCTCTTCATTTCTTAGCAAAGGAAGCATGGCTCCGGCACTCAGCGATCACAGGAGCTTGATTATGGGCGCTGCTGGGGCCGGGAGTCACAGCTCTTGCTGGTCTAAACACATTTCTGCAGCCTCCAGTTCCCAAATTTATTTCTACATTAACGAATACATCCTCTGCAGTTTATTTCTTGTGGAAACAATGAGCCCCCGTCTCTTCTTAGACTATCACCTCTTTAAGCTTACCGCTAGAGCTTTGGAGATACACAGTAGATTGACTGCTATCGTTAAAATTTGAATCTGTGGTTGTTTAAATGACAAGTTTATATATTCATTTTAAGTAACTACAGGTGCTTACTCTGAGCACTGCTCATGTAGGTAATTTATGATAATTCACCGATGCTAGCGCACCTGTGTTTTTATCAAACTTGTATTTACTTCCGAGTTCTGAAGCAGAATCTCCAAAGGCACTTGCCTCATTAGTGTCATGCTGGGAGCAACGGGGTTCCTGGCAGAAACAGCTAACGATCTTCCTTCAAATCTAACAAAGGTTTGTCCACGCTACAGCAGAAGTGACAGAAGCAAAGCTGAGATGAGACACTAGACAGGCATCCCTCACCTCTGCCGACATTGAAGATGGGGACAACACGGGTTTTTTCCAAATCAGCAAAAGCCACCTTGGCTCTGCTCCAGGGGAGGCACTTCCATTTTGCCTTCTCACATTTTCTTCTGTAAAACGAGGAGGGAGGGGAAATCTACAGCATTTAAAGGGTGATCTGGATGGTGGACGTCAAGCTTTGTCACGGACAGCTTACAGAACACAGCAGCACAGCACCGCTGAAGAGAGCCTTTGAGTGGGAAGAGCTTGGAAAAAACCCCACCAAAACAATTTCAAATCACGTATTAGAGACTTCAGATTCTATAACTTAACCGTAGATGCTCGTTTCTTCTTTCATAATGCTCTTTTTATCTTCTTTTACACAAAACCCCCACCTTTTAGCAACCTGCTAGTGGTAGGTCTTCGCTCTTAGGTGTTCTTCAAAAGTGTAATTATACTAGCAAGAAACTGCACATATGTGCAGTTACGTGTAGAAAACAGGCTGTACAGCAAGAGCTAGGCAACAGTTGGTTAAATTTCATTAATGACAAGGCTGATGGGACTCAAATATTTCAACTATGTCTTTTATAATTTATCAATTTCATCTTTTTAATAAAGAAATATGCATATGGACAGTCCCACTGACTAATACATTATATGTTTATATTAGATTGGTTTCAACAAAGCTATGCATAAATGTAAGCATACATGTAGGTCTTGTCAGGAATGAGATATTACTTCATTAGAATGTTAAAGAAATTCAAATTAAATACTCCAGCTCTGTTAGAGGCCATGAGCTAACCTACAGGCTATTTACAAATACAAACCTATCTGGAGTATGAGACAAAATTTAATTTTCAACCACTATAACCACTCTGACTGAGCTTTTGTAAACTTCGGGCACAAAGACATACGCAAGCAAATTATCATTTATTTTATTGTGATATACCAAAGGTGTTTTGCGAGAAGTTCTAATTTGTTGTATTAATTATATTCAATAATAAGAGTACAAGACTGCAGTTTCAGTATAACCCTCACTAGAATCTGATCTTAGGCATGAGGCTATTTGAGGAAGTATTGTTTTAAATTAAGTATTTTCTGTTTCTAGGGCTTTTACCATTTTTTTCTGGACGATGTACTCATACGTTAACCTTTCTTAACCCGTCGGTTATCAATTCCTCCCTCGTTCAGGTTTGGTTGTCCTGCCGTGTGCACTCCCTGTTGGCACCGCTCATGTGGGCAAATAAACGCATGTACCCACTTGGACACAGCGCACAACTCATGTCCTTAATTTGGTGTATTTGCTGATAGTGGACAGCTGTTACTATTTTTTTTTTTAAAGTGTCAAAAGGGCTCAAGAAATCAAGTCCCACTGAAAAAACACGGAGCTTTAACAAGAAATAAATATTATCACACATTTCTATGCTTTTATGTGCACTACTCAGCATATTCTGATACAGTAACACACCACTCTCCAAGTAATTAACTTGCTGATTGCAAGAAGTCACTAACAAATATACCATCCAGCAGAGGAAAAAAAAAACAACCAACAAAACCCCCAAACTCAAAACCCTTTTCTCCGAAGAACAGGAAAGCAATTCCACCTTCCATACCGTTTATTTAAACCAAACCTTCCTCACAGCTCTTCTTTCTTACCGCATCCACTCCAACGTTCGGGAGGGAGAGCGCGAAGAAAACATTTATAAAGGAATTACTGAAACACCTGAATAACCTCCCCCCGTGCGGCAAGGAAGCGCCACGGCGGCGTTCAACCCCAGTCCCAGAGCGGCAGCCGGGGACACAAAGGCGGGACAGAGACCCACCCTACCCTTATCCCGGCTGAAGCCGGCTGCCTCAGCCAGAAGCCAGCCACCCGCTGAAAACCCTCCAGCCAAACCGAAGCGT
>NW_008796181.1:1935020-1957543 GCF_000699145.1 Aptenodytes forsteri
GGGCCGGCGGCTCTGCGCATGCGTGGTTCAGCCCCCGGGTGGGGTGGAATCCACGCGCTCCTGCTCCTGGGTTCGAGTCCCGCCTCGGGCTCATGGTGTGCCCGCCAGCCCAGCGCCGCTTGGGATTCCCGAGGGACCGGTCACTGCAGGGAGGCGGGTGTTTACTTATTGTTTTTTAAAGGACCTGTTTGTGGGTTTTTTTCCATGCTCCTGATGAAACGGGGGTAGGTGGCTGGGTTGGTGTGACTCAAGGAATGCTCATCTGTGACACTGGGGTAGATGTGACTCAAGGGAAGCTCATCAGCGCGGCCACGATTAAACTCTTGACGCCTGCAAAATTGCTCTTTGCAAAAGCCAGCTATCAATTATGGCTTAGATTAAAAGGGGTCTGGAATATTTTAAATAACGTGCCTTGAACGAACTGGGCTCGTGTGGTGCGTAATGCTCCAGGGCAGGAGCCGACCGCCCAGCGAGTCCCTCGCATGGGCGGCTGTGCGCCCATGGCCGGCAGCAGGACCTGCTCCTCCTGAGGACCACGGCCCATCCGCTGCGGTTGGGCAACCTGAGGCAGCGAGAGAGACGAGCACGGGAAAACGTGGAGAACCTGTTTGTGTTTTCCATAAACTAAATGCAAAAACAGTAGGATAAGAATAGCAACTCCCCGTATCTGCATATCAAAGAGCAGTAATGACATCATCCCTTTGGGTTTAGCGAGGTTATTGGCGATACTGCACGTTCTTACAGTTAGGAGGAGAAACTGGTAGTAGAGTTCTTTGTTTCTTCAAAGAAATCATGTTTGTCTATATAAAAAGAGTTTCTCCTAGCTTGGTCCTGAATACACCACAAATCAGAAAAATCTAACCTCAGATGCGAGGTGGTGGCTTTGTCTACTCTTTCAACCCTCTTTCAGCCCAAAATACACTGCTCCCTCTGTTCAAAACACCTTGTTGTTGCCACCTGACTCTAACTCAAGGTTTCAGATGGATGCCACCTCCGCAAGGTCAGTCACATTTAACCCAGCTCAAACCAGTACATTCAGTGTCGAGTTCTAATGCTGCTCACGGAAGTACAGAAAGCGGATGGTCTCTTTGGACAGCTGTAGTAGCCTTCCTTCTTCTCTGTGTACAGATACACGTGCAAAATTATCAAGAGCATGGAAGGTGGTTAGTTCTCTAGTGAGAAAGACTTGGATGGCTGTGGGGGGACAAATGGCACACAAATGCAACTACAATACTATTAGTTTCATTTTATTGAAGGAGGTTTTTGCCTCACATTTTGGAAGAAGCCAACATAAGGGACAGACAACCTTAAGAGCTGCGTGTCTGACTATTGTTATAGTACCATAGAGGTCTGGGCCGTGTTCCCTGGAAGAGTTCAAAAGACTTGTTAATTAGAAGTGATTGCCCTTGAAGCTAACTGACAATTGAACCTAACCCAAGAGTAGAGTGGGACTTGCTGTGACTTATGACAAAGACACTGCTCACTGCATCAACCACATCATTTTGTTGTTTGTTTTAATTACAGGCTCTTTGTTGCTGTTCTCCTCTAATTAAAGCCATTGCACTAATTTTTAAAAAGCGATTGCTACTTGAATTCGGAGACATAAAATATACAGGACACATAAATGCCAGTTGACTGAAACCCACTCCTACCTCATCGCTTACCACTGCCCGTATCCCAGTAGGGTCCTATGGGAGCTCTTCTACTGCATGGGTGAACACAGTTTTGGTATTACAATCTCATGCAGGATGAAGTATCACAGTTCAATGGCAACAAAGATTCAAGAGAGAAAGGGTAAAAACATTGAATTCACCCGAGCAGTAAAAAAAAAAGGTATTTAATTGCTTGACATACTTAGTACATAACAGTTAGAAACGTGTAAATCAAATACACTGGTCGCCTTGACAGGCAGATTGCTGTAGCCACCTCTCATATGTTACCTTCGCATTCATTTGCTCCATACAGTGTGGCCGGCATTATGAAGTTAGAAAATTGATTCTTACTTTGACAGCACTCTGCCTTAATAAAGACTCACATTGTGCTTTTTTCATTTGTCAGTACTATCATTTCTCTTCTTTGCAGATCAAAAGCTAGATTTTGGCGATGATGCACACTTCAAACTTTAACACCAAACCAGCCTTATGTAGATCTTTGTCTATCTAAACCCCCGCCCTCTGCACTTCAGCAGTCAGCATCGCATTCTTTCACATTTCTCTGCAGTGTTTCTGAGTGATAGTGTGTGATCCAAGAGTACAGGATCCTACCCGCTCCTTACCCTTCCTTCCTAAATAGCAGAAACCTCCTTAGTGCAGAATCCTCCTTAATGCAGTCTAGCTGTAAGTAGCTCATACTATCCAGGGACTCTATGCCCCAGCACTCCTGTTTCTAGAGGCAGAAAATTAGTCTTCCTTTGTTTGGCATGTGGGGAGCCTGAGGGTGCCCCTTGAGCCACAGGCACTGTTTATGTAGCAATTCAGCAGCAAGAGCAATGACTTTTCTAATAGCAGAAAGATCAGACTCTAGGGGTATGCATCTTCATCTTTATGAAATGTGTATTGTGGAGAAAATTCCTCTTTCCCAATCTTGATTTTGAGCATCTTCCACACTGGGATGCTGTGTTTTCCACTGCACATGTTTAAGACCTTCATCGTAGGGAGAGAAAATGACAGTGCAAGAGAGGAAGGTATTTTAAGTGGAGTTGCAGCCCTGAGCAAAATGATTTTTTATTATTTTGTTGGGGGTATTTGCTCATTCGTTCATATGTTCATCATTGCTAATTTCAGCCGACAGAAGGAAACTAGGCTGGGTTCTGGGGAAGGAAGGACTAGCCCAGCTGCCCCAGGGCTGTAGAGAACCAAGTCTACTGTTTATAGAAACAATTTTTTTTTAAGAAGCAAAGTCCTAACTTTAAATTGCCAGTTGGTCTACAATACAGAGTCAGCCTAAAGAATTAACACTCTACCCTGGAATAAGGCCTGAGGTAAGAGCTTAAACAAAAGGGAAAAGCATGAAGAAAACCAATGTGGTGACAAGAAAATTAGATTGTGTGAAGATGTTTGCAAAAAACACATCAAACTTTTATATTTAATTAAGTAATAGCTAAATTAGCAACTGGAATGTAAATGTTTCCTCCTTTAAGCGTTTTTTTTTTTCAGCCACAGAGATTTTGTTCCAACATAAGCTTCATCATTTTGAGCGTATTGTCACTTAATGTTCCCTCACAAGATTTGTGTGGGTGACACTCCAGCACAAACCAGCTCCAAACAGATCTTTTAGGTTGAAAACAGTTTTTCTCTGTTCGTATAGTTGAATTAAACTCTTTCAGTAAAGTCAGCTGTTGTTTTTCTAATTAACCTCTAGACTTAAATACCTTCACTCCAAACGTGACAAATTGACTATCCGAAAAGTCATTAAACAGAAGAATCACTGCAAGAAACAAAATAGAAGGGTCTCGTTTCTAGTTCTGTCTTATCTACTCCTTTGTGTAGTAATGCTCAAAATCCAAAAGGTTTACCAGCTAAAGACCATCTCAAAGTTGTAAGTAGACCGCAGCAAGCAATAAAAATAACATCAACAACAACAACAGTAAAAATTAAGACTTAAGGTAGATGTTGAATCTGCATGTGGCAAAGCAAATGATGAACTGCCTGTCGGATTATTTTCAACCTCTCTTGTGTGACTCCTCTAGTTTCATGCGGCTGGTTACAGCCCCACCGTTCCAAGTTTCTCTCAATGAGTGAAGTGATCTGTCACTGGGTTTTATTAGATTTTTTTTTTAGAGCAGATGGCTGATTCTTTTTACCTGGAGAGCTGCCACTTTCTTTAGATGCATCTCAGTTTTATGGTAGTCTAATTTATCTGTGTACTTGAGAAATAAGTAACTTAAATTTCAAGGGTGTTATAATTTCACTGACCTCAGAGAAAGTGATAGATTTGCTGTGTAACCTGGAAAAAAAAAGAGAAAAGAATGTAGTCCATTGGTAGATGGATTGCTAGCCATGAAAAAAACAGCCCAGGTCATTAGTAAGTTCTGGCATCCGTGATGGAGTTTCACAGCTGGTTGCTGGATATTCTGCTTTATATTTCAGCTTGCAGAGTTACATCAAGAATAAACTTGCTCTGTGTAGCCATTCACCTGTATTTATGTCTATATTTCTTATTTCTGCAGGTTGCCTTTTATCAGCTTGTATTCCTGAGTTGGAATTACTCTGTGTTTGTTTGTGCCAGGTTGTTCTTTTCCTGCTGCTTCTTCCACTCTGTCTGAGTAATTCTGCACTGGCTCATTGCGAAGCTGCCAGGTACTCCTTACTCGGACATTAATCACACAGGTAAGGACTGGTTTTGTACTGGTGACCTGGCCAGGGGTATTTTCTTGCTTGTCTTTGGGGCACAGTTTAAGGTTAGCAATAAATAAATAAAAAAAGGCTTACAGAGAAGAGCACGCGATTTGTAAAGACACCTTCATAGCCAGCGGTGACTACAGATGAAGTTTCGTTTTGAGTACTTGTGCTCTGTCCTGCAGCCCCCAGAGGGAGAGGTCTTCTCTTTGACCTTGTGAACCTCCATCACTGCTCGTACCCCACTGACAGGAATAATGCAAATTTTGCCCCAGTAAAACATGCTTGTGAAAATGTTCTCCACCTTCACCTGTTCAATGAAGTATGAATGATCTTTCTAAATTCTACTCTTGCGAGTTCCCCTTTGCTTGAATGTTGATGCCCTTACAAGCCCCAGATTTTACAAACATCACAAAGAAGCCATGCAGGCAGTGTGACCTTGCTGAAAAATTAACACAAATCCTAGGCCTGTCAATAGGAATGAATCAGTATTTTAATTAATTAGCTATGTATGCCACCCTGGGTACGCTGGTAAAAGATGCATCCAAGTAGCTGGCACTGAGTCTAAGCTAACTGGTTGGTGTTCCTTGCCCAAAGCAAACCAGAATTTGCCCCTGTGGTACAGAGAACTAATGGTATAGTTCGAGCGTGCATTTCTAACCATGAGATAAAGCCCGAGAAGAATAACTGTATAATCCAGGCCATTTCCCTTTTTTTCTTTTTTCTTTTTTTTTTTTTTTAAAACTGACTAGGGAATCCCCATTTTACCCTTTTTACACAGATCTAGCATTAAAGTTTCTGTTTTCTGTAATCCCCATGGACCTCCTGTCAGCGTGAAATACACATCTATTTCTTTTCTTTTTGATCTTAACACTTGTAAGTAATAAATAATTGATTGCCAAAGGAATTCTGGGAATATATTCAGCCTTAAATTGAGCACTAAACTATTTGCAAATGTACTTAGGCACTAGCCCAAAAGATACATCAAAAGAATGTCAATTGGATATTGGGAAGTGAAGTGCCATCATATGTTAGAATTAGGAAGCATAAAATATAAGTAGACAGATAACAGCTGTCAGATCTGCTACCGGTAGTAATAGAAAAAGGTATGTTTTTATAGAAGGCTATAAACTTTTGTTCGAGCTAGACCACACTTTCACCTCAGTGATGACACTCCAGACCCTATTCAAGGAATGCCTCGTTTTTGACTGTTGTCTTGAAACTGGGGCTTGACAGTGCACTCACCCAGGAGGTATTCACAACTTAGTCTGAATGGCCTGTGACATAAATCTGTTAGAAAGAACTGGGGTATATTTGCTGCAGTGACTGGCCATCTTTGGTACTGATGACAGATTTACTATGGCAGTCTTGTTTCACCATGGCTATAAGCCCCAACATAAGCTTGGTCAGTAAAGCTGTGCTGCTGTGGCCAGACTGTTTGTAGGGTCTGGGCTAACCTGACTACACCTACACTGCTGCGCTTGCATCAGAGTCATACCCCAATATCTGGATATCTGTGAATAAATTTAGGTGTTGTATGATGTTGGCCTTGCCACTGCAACTAAAGCTCAAGTATGCTCTTCATGGAGCACATCCTCTTGGAATCCATTTCCAAACATGCAAATGACAAGAAGGTAATGGCAAGGACGAGTGAGGATGGATTTATTTACCAATGGTAAATCATGCTTAACTAACCTGGTTGCGTGAAATGGCTGGCTAAGAAGATGAAGGGGGAGTGATAGACGCAATATATCTTGTCTTCAGTAAAGTGTTTGACACCACAGCATTCTTATCTGGAAGCTGGGGAAGTATAGGTTAGATGAATAGACTGTTAGATCAGTTGAAAACTGCCTGGGACCATGAAGTTTGAAGAACAATTACCAGTGGCCTGATGCCCAGTTGGTGGCTGGTTAGTAGTTGTGTACAGCGGGGTTGATACTGGGGCTGATATTGTTCAGCATTTTCATTCTGATCAGTGAGAACACACCTTCAGAAAACTTACACGTGATGCTAAATTAGAGGAAACGATTAGGACACTGAACAATAGAGCTTCAGTCTAGAGGGATTTTGAAACACTTGTGGATTGGACCTTAAGGCATTCAGTAAGGTGTGTGAAGCTTGGTACCTGGAGCAGAATAACCTCATGGAGCAATACAGACTGGGAACTTACTGTGAGAACCGGAACCTGAGGGCAAATTTGAGGGCAAGGGCCACAGTTTGCACCTTGGGAGATTCAAACTGGACATTAGCAAAATTTCTTCAGTAGGAGGATAGTACAGCACTGGAATACATTATTTGGAAGAGTTGTGGAATCTCGATCCTTGGAGGTTTTCAAGACTCAGCCAAATACAGCCATGGCTGATTTGATTTAGAGTTGGTGATAGTCTGGCTTTGAGTGGGAGGTTGGTTCAGATGGCCTTCAGGAGCTTATTCTAGTTTCTCTGATTCTGTAATCTTTGTTTCCACACAGCAGCTAGAAGAGTCACAAGTGAGTTTTCTTGTGACCTCCCCAGATCTGTTAGGTTTTTCTTGCTTAGAAGTGTCTTGCATCTGTGCCAACTGGACATCTGTGACCATGGGTGTAGATCAAAGATGGCTTTGCACTGGCTTTGTCAGAAGCCGTTCTGTCTTCTGGTACTATGGAAAGCTGTATCAGCCACGATGTATGTTACATCAGCCTCAGAGATTCTCTTGTGTAAGGCAACTTGCAGTAACTCTTATGAGGTTGCACATCTGGAGTGTTGCAAAGAGAGCGTGCTTCATCCGTGTTCATCTGGCATACTCATGGTTCTTCTGTTATGATGATGGAAGATAGTCATGGTAGCAACATAGAATAGAGTCAGTCAAGAGTTTACCAATCAGTAGTTTTCCTATCAGAGAATACAGACTGGTGGAAAACAAAAAGTTCTTGCGGAATCTCTTTTGATTGAATGAAAATGGGTTGGATGGATCTCTCATCTTCAAAACTTCAGGGGGAGGTTTTCTGAAAGTTGTTGAGACATGATTGGTTAGCAATTTCAGTGTGAAAACTGTCTTGTGAGACAATTTTTCTCATAGATCTTAAAGTTAATTATACTAAGATATTTGAATGAAAAAGGGCCATAGTTGAAATGAAACATTTAAAAAATGTTCACGTTGACTCACTGGTGGATTAGAGAACAAGACTTTGCTCTTTTGATTTTGAAATCCTGAAACTCCCCTAGGATGGGAAACCTCTTCCTACTGCTGTAAAAGAAAATAGCCATCTGAGGTTATGTTATGCTAGGGTAGCACAGAATAGCCTTGTTGTGGCTTGGGAACATCACCCTGCATTTTGATTTCCTATTTTTGGTGCATCCTGACACTAGTGCAAAAAGTCACTTCGGGATAAGTAGCATTTCTCTAATTATTAAGTGTATTCACTTTGCTTGTGTTCATACCTATTTCAATGCTTGATTTTCTGCAAATGTTCTGACAATAAGCCGCTGATGGGAATGTTCACTGAAGCGCCAAATTTGTAAGTGAACATTCAAGTATATCTGCAGAAAATGAATTCTAATTATAAATATATATATAAAAACCACAATTTTATCATCAACTGTATGAACTGTGCACTCACATAAGCAGTGATGGCCTGAATTTTCTGATGATGCATGTTCATAACAAACTTGCTGAGGGACAGTTTACAGAAAGAGAATTCTTACAGAAAAGTCTGAAAAAAAGGTTAGAACTGAGTTTGGCAATGGTAGTTTCTGGAGAAAAAAGTATACGATAACATTCTTTCTCTGCAAATGGGGGTTTCTGACATACTTTCTCAGATTATGTAGAACTTGAAAACATGGTCACCTCTTTCACTGCCGTAATCTTTGATAAGCAGTGCAGTAGTGAATAGCAATGTGTTGAAACATTAACTGTGAAAATTAAGCACTTCACTAAAACGAACCTAGTAATTTAAGATTTTTCAATGTGCAGGCAATTGCCTGATTGCTTTAAAACAACATAAATTCAAGCTGCTCCTGCAAGACGTGTTCCCTCTCTGGCTGCATGTTCTTGCTGCCTCCTTTGGGCTGTGCTGGTGGTTGTGTACTGAACCAGCTCAGCCCTGCGACCCAGCTGGGAGCTGGTGGAGCTAAGAGGAAGGAGTCTGCCTTTGGTTTTGGTGCTCAGTTCCCTGATGCGGAGATGGCAACGTGAAGCCAGAGGTGAGAGAGGGCAGGACTGTCTCATGCTGGCAGCCTGTATTTAGGTTGGCCAAAAGTGACCACAGAGCCAGTTGCAGGGAGGCCTCGAAGTACTGCTTAATCTCAAAGGTTAATTTCTCCTTTGTGAAATTTATGGTCTCAAAAACGAAGCCTGAAATTCTGAAGCATGAAATGAAAGCGTCCAGAAGGAAACACCCTGTTGCTAGGCCATCCAGAGGTGATCCAAAATGGTTTTTTGCCTGACCCAACACAGGACAGTTTCTACCCTTTAATTTGTGAGGGAATTGCGATAGATCTGTAGGCTAAAATAATTTCTGTATAAATCCTCTGACAGCAGCAGAGTTTCAACAAGAGTCATTTCACCCGAGGTAGCAACTGCAGCAAGAAATGTGTTACAATGCTTCCCAAAGACCTGCACGCAAGCACTAGCTTGGATTTATTAAACGGATGGTCGATTACAAAGAAGATTATCTAAGACAACATGGAAAGTTGGGAAGTAGTAGCAGACTTGTGGGAGCTGCAGAGCCCATGACCATGGATTTCTGGGAACCTCTCCATGTCCATGTTTCAGAAGTTACCTGTGGTAT
Organism: Aptenodytes forsteri; assembly: GCF_000699145.1. Classification (NCBI taxonomy): domain Eukaryota; kingdom Metazoa; phylum Chordata; class Aves; order Sphenisciformes; family Spheniscidae; genus Aptenodytes; species Aptenodytes forsteri. Next base: position 1,944,126 of record NW_008796181.1, read on the forward strand.
TCAAAATGACTACAAGGATCCTATGCATCAAGAGCAGGGTTTCTGACACATCTAGCCATCAACAAAGGTCCCTGGATTTCTGAGAGACCATTGCAGTTTCCAGCAAATCTTTCTGTTGCTGCTGGCATCCCACAAACTGATTTGTGTCTATGTTAACTGGAAGATCTGCTTCTCAGGAAGAGATGCAGTTGTAGGAGGAGAGTGGAACATGGAAACATCTGCAAAATATCTGCATCATTTAACTGGAACCACTGGTTTGAGTGGTATTAAGGGTGCTGAGAACAGAGCACTAGGAAAGAACAGGACTGGTTTGCAAGAAGAGAGGGGAAATTGGGGCTGATATGGTTGGGATTCTGAGATTAACACCACAGCTTCTAATTGAACACAACAGCCACTAAAACTGGTGAATTTTTTTCTGAGTTTAAGAATAATATGGATTATTTAGAGAGTGACAGAGTTATGGGGATCCAGAAAAGCTCTTCTCACCCCATAATCTGGAGTTTTCAGCTGACTGTCATGTTTGCCTGCCCTTCTAAAGTGAACCCAATAGTTCCTTCAAAAATAGCTTTAAATGAAATAACCAGAATCTTTCTCTCCATTCCCCTTTCCCTCTTGCCATTGGCAAAGCAAGCCCTGACAGACAAAAGCCTTCACTAGTGTAATCCCCAACCCCCAAAATTATCTTCAAATTTAGCATGGAGGTAAAAAAAAAGGTATCTGGGTTTTATTTTACCCATTATTATAGCCTGAAGGCTGTATGAGCAAGTGTTCTCCACCTTCTCAAGAAATGAGGTGCCTCTGAGGAATTAAACAAAGCTAGATAGATGAGGAGTCTCAGGAGCAGTGAAAGGGAACACAAAAAAGGTCAGCTTGCCTCCCTTGCAAGCAGCTCTGCTGTTTTAATGCAGACATAAATTAGGGGCCTGGAGAAGGAAGGGGAAATAGTCCTGATAAGTTTGAGCGATTGTGGAAGTATCTTTTGGAGGTAGAATTCTAACTTTATCTACATTTTCAATATTGTCCTTTTTCTCTTGGGATCCTGTCTTGGAAAAAATAATCACATTTCACAATTCAAGGTAATTACCCAACAACTGTGATTTAAATCATTAATTACAAGCATCTCTGCTTACCTATGACTATGCATTGACCTTTGTATGGCTAGATGAACTCCTGTTCCACTGCTTTCTTGTATTATTTTATCACCTTTTATGATCAGTCTCTTACGTCCTTACGGCACGTTGTCTTGCTGTGCTTTGCCTGTAGGGTATTTCAAGCCAGGTAGCAGCTGTGTGCTCCCCTCTTCACAGGCAGTTCTTTGACTTGTGTCCTTTCTCACCAGCATGCTCAGCCCTCAGTGGCAGCAGTGACTCGGCGCAGAAAATGATGGTTGGCAGATTACCATAACGCTGTCTTCACAGGGGCAGCCAGGTGTTGACTATGGCAAGAGAAATAAACGTTGATTTTCTTTTTCTCAGGGTCATCCACTCTCTTTCAGTTAAACAAGAGGTGAACCAGGCCCAGCCAGTGCTGAGATGTCTGCTGATGTTCTCCAGCTGTGCATTTATCATCTGCCTCTATTCTTTATCCCCCCCCCCCTCCTTTTGCAGGATGATAATGACAATGTGGGATACTAAATATATCCGAGCTGCTTGCAGGTTCTGTGATTGTGCTGTAGGCTGTGTGAAATCTGCAGGCAACAGTACGCGCTCTTGCAGTGTTGCTTTAGGTGAGAATCTGTTTAGTGCCCTACGACAAAGTTAGAGACATACAAAGGCCTAAAGGCTGACACACTGAAGGAGATGTTGGCGGTGTTTGCCTGAAACCCTCTGTCTGTTAGCAGGTAAGTCTGCGCTGGAAAATAATGAGTGCATTCAGTGGTAGATCTCCGTTACAGTGAATTAGACACTCACTAGCACACAAAGATTCATCAGGTGAAGCATTTCAGGGAGAGAGCACATCCATCCTCACAAGGGCACCCTAGCAGTACTTGATCCCAGTGAGGTAGTTATTTTTTTAGGCTGTGGGCCTCAGACCCACTGAAGCAGTCCCTTCTGCTCCCTCACCTCTTCCTACTTCCAGCCACTGCTTCCCACTCCCTTACTCCTCCTTCTGCTATGCTGGTACAAGGATTTGGGCATGTGGTGACGTGCAAAGGGAGAGCTACTCTGGCTGAAAAAATCCTGGCTCAAAAAGAAGGGGTGGGGGGGTTAGCCAGCTCAGCTCCCTGCTCTGATTTATGTGCAGCAACCCAGGAGGTACAAGGAGGAATGATGTAGGAGCAGGGACTCTTAAACAGACAGAGCTGCTGAAAATAATGCTCATTGGGCTATGATAGGATTTCCTTTTTGTGATGATTTCTTCCTGCCACCTGCAAGGAGACAAGACAGCCCTGTTAGAGTTTGCTTGGAGAGGATGGGGAAGAAATTACCTGCTCACAAGTGCTGGACTCCAAACTGGGCATCAAAGGGGAATTTAGAAGAAACTGTCAAGTGATGGTCAAGATCTTTTATATTCTTGTTTGTTTGGCATATAGTTCAGTTTAAAAGAACAGTTTTTAACTAGTGAAGCTCTGCATGGTTTGAACCTCACTACCTCCAAATAGAGGAACTGCCACTTAGTTCAAAGCACTGCTAAGAGAAACCAGTGGATCATTAGAGAATCATCTACCGAAAGGGAAATGCCTCCTTAGTTTATATCACGGAGTACCTCATTTGTACTCAGAAACTTAATGGTTTATGTAATTTGTAAAATATCTTTCTATGCTTTTTCATTGTGGTGTTAAATATTATCACAATGTTTATGTGCATATATAAATATATACCCTCCCCTCTTTTATTTTTCAATCCTGCTTACCTCTTGGCCTGAAGAGATAACTGGAGGCTGTAGAGAGCGTTTTCAATGAGTCAGTCTGAAAGTTACTCTGGGGACCTGAGGTCGCACAAGTGCTTTAGAAAACACGACCGAGGACTCGAATAGACCCAGTAGCTTCAGGCACTGGGTTAAAGTGAAATAATGCTTCAAAACAAAGTCCTGGCCATCAGGCAGTGACTCCAAGCAGCTGACCGAAGTCCTGCAGGTCTCCACACAGTAAGTGAAGACAGAAAGCTCAGAGGGCATGTCAGCATGCCTGAGGCAATACCTCTCCTGTGTGTAATGAGCCTATGGGATGATGAAGCCTGTGGGCTGTCATCCCAGCCTATGGGATGATGAAGCCTGTGGGCTGAGGAAGAAGCACTTGGGCTAGCCAACGGGAAGCGATGGATGAAGATGTGTCTGAGACCAGGTGCCTGACTTGGGACTGCCTAGGGGGTGTCTCTCTCCCTTACAGATCAAGAATACTGAGCTCGAGGAAGGTAGGTAATGATAGGTGGATTCTTAAATGGAAAAATACAAGCAGTCCCTGAGTGAGAACCAGATTCCTGCCTTCTGGAGATGTTCATCAGTAAGGAGTAAAATTAATGCTTACTTTCTCACTGGCCCATTGAAAGTTGTCTTTGCAGCTCAGTGTGCCAGCTGCAGTAGGAGATGCATGGGAGTGGGACTGAGCACTTTATATTCTGACGGCTGGAAGATCTTGCTGAGAAGTGGGAGCTGTGGAAAAGAGCAGTCTGGGTCTTCAACATCTTAGGAGTATGCTGCAGACACTGAATTATGATACAAAAGGCTACCACCATCTTCTCCACCTGTGTTCTGCAGTGAACTCCCATGTAAGACTCACTTGGATACACTAAGATAAACTTTTTTTTCCCCCAGGGAGTTTTGCAGGAAGCACAAAAGCTTCACAGCGATTTTGAGGCAGCATTTAGGGACTCCGCATGTTTCTTCTTTTTCAGACCTCAGGTAAGTTTGTATTCCAAAGTGATGACAACAGTTGATACACACACACATATATATGTATACATTTAGTTCCCCTGGGAGCTACTTGGTACTGCAGTAAGTGGTCAGAATGACTGAGAGTGAGTTCTGCCAAACTGGCTGATTTGCTGGTGATGTAGGTGGGGAGGATCTGGCCTTCTGGCTATTAAATCAGGCAGGCTTTTTTTTAAAAAAAAAACTGAATTGTGTCAGAGAAGTACAATATAGTACAAGCCCCTTGTGTTACGCTTTTTTCTCATTCCAGAGAATGAGAAATGGGGCAGGGGTGTGGCGCACAGAGATGAGCCATGACTTTGTCATTAGGAAGTAAGTGATGATGGCTGTGTTCCTGCAGCGTGCTGGGCAGATTGTGACTGCTGGAGAATCTTTAAACTATTGCCTCACTCTCTATAACTCTGAGCTCCTGAATTACATTAGAATCCCATATTTCGTCCATAAAGCTGTGAAGCATATACATTTTTCAAACAGTAAGAAACGTTTTTCTTTCCTATTTTTTCTTTTCTCTATTCTTTCCTATTTCTATCTTTTCTTTCCTATTTTTTTCATGCCAATTCCATACCTTTCCTGAGGGAGCTAGAGTGCCTGGCTAAGTGGAAAAGTAATAGTGGGTCTGCAATAAATAGATAAGATGAAAAACTTGCTCTATTGTAAAGGGTGCAGCTGCTTGATTGCATCTGCTTATTTTGTCAGTGTGTGATATCCACTTTCTTGTTGTCAGGCTTTGAGATTATTAGTACTGAATCTTCACCTCACTGCTTGCATCTACTGATAGTCTTTCTTACTTTCAACCTCATGATGTGACAGCCTCAGCTACTGTAATGATAGCTGACTTTATGCAAAAAAAACCCCCACAAACAACAAAATAAAACCATCTGAGGAAAGGCACCGCACCCACACAAGTACCACAGAAGTACTTCTTCCTTAGCTGCTCTAAAGAGTTGCTACAAACCTTAACATTTCTCACAGTGGGATTATAGGCAAGAGGAAATTTGGTATGCAAGGGCCCACAGAATAGTGGAGTGGCCATGCATGTCTGCCTCAGTTGGGGGTCTGCTTATGGTGTGGGTAAATACATTTGATTTAGCTGGGATCTACTTTGCTTGGGCAACAAGCAGGGTGAAGAGATCAATGGAAGAGCCACCCACTTGGTTAATCACCCACAGCCCACTCCATGCTGCTGCGTCGTCACTGCTACCCATAGCTGAGATATATAGATTAGGAACAGTTTGCATATGTTTACAGGTGCTGCAATTGTGTTTTTTTTTTTCCAGTTGCCAAACAGACCTGTTGCTTTGTCGTGTACGTGAAGGTATTGTGTGAAACCAGGTGTCCACAGACTTGAAAGTCTTTGTTTTCACAAATGCTGAAGCTATGATATAGGAGACTTGAACCATTGGGTTGTGCATTTATACAGTAGTAGTATCAAAACATTTTGTAATTCATTAGCAAAATTCTATACTTCACGGAAAAGTCCTAGTTTGTCTGTTAGTTGACATATATTTCAGCCCCCCAAAACAAGTGGAGCTGGATGCAAGGAGGTATGAGTGGAGACACAGGAGCTGAGGGGGAAGAAGCAGCAAAGAGTATTTGAGAAAATTATCTTTTTCCATATAGCAGAAGGTGAAAATACTGGTTTGGGAAGATGGGTTTCCTTTGACATCTCATGTAGAGAAATACTAAGTTTTGATGGTGACTGAGGTTGTATAACTTAGAAACGCTCAGGCTGGCACAAACCTTTATGGTGCTTGGGGTAGAGAAGCAAAAAAAGTGTAAATCCATGGACAGTTGTCAACAGGACAACTACCACAGGTTTGAGCACTCTGCAGTAGGTGACAGCTGTTGGATGTTGGACCTGTGAACTTAAGAGTCAAAACAACACCCCGTACTCAGCATTTTTACTGCTAAATGGATGAATATACTTGTAGTGAGTTAAGTCCAACTAGAGATTTTGGGGAGTCTTGATCAGTTTTAATATGCAAATGCCCAATAAAGGTATATTTGCTTGAGTTAGCAGCAAGGTCCAGCTCCAATTTTTGTGAATCTTTTTGTGGGAAGGCCTTGGAGAAGGAAACAGCCCATTCTCCTGCTGGCAGAAAGAATATGCCAGGATTTTCGTGTTACTGAAGAGAATTAGCCCCTGGCCTCCATGGAAGGCTGCATTTCCACCTCCAAGTACTGTGTGCCAGTACCAGCCTCAGAGCCCTTCTGTTGTGTGACTTGTTGCAACCTGAAAAATTCACAAGATTTTCCTCAAAAGCCTTTTTCAAAAACAGTACTGCTGCTTGAGAAAGTTAAACAGACTCGGAAAGATATTTGGTATAAATAGCAGGAGTTTAGGAAATGCGGAATGGCATGTTGCTTTTAATGGTGCTTCAGACCAGCTAGCGCCCTATTCCCGCGGCAAGCCTTGGTCAGACCCCTTTTTGTGCCTCTGGGGTTGATCCTGTCACGTGCAGTTTGGATCTCCGTGATTTTGGACAGCTGTATTCAGCTATCATAAATGTTTTCTTAAAGCCTGATTAAATCAAAATGATGTTTGTGTTGTGTGTGACAGTGCTTGTGGTGACTTGGAGAACCAAAGACTTCATCTCCACAAAGAGGCTTCTTGATATCTGGTTTGGCTGATTAACAAATGCATTTAGTAACTGGAAAAATATGTTGCTGCTTTGTTGATGTGTTGACTCATTTGATGTATTTTAAAAGCAAACAAACAACAAACTGATTTTCTTGTCCAAACAAGTCTAGCTGACATATCTGCAGAGGTAGGCTGGGCTGGAGGATGTCAAGATCGTCTCTCATCAGATTATTGTGATCTCTTGTTTGCTTCATGGTCCGTATGAAGAAATCAGTTCTGTATTACCATCAGCTTTTCTGGGCCTCAGATGAGGTTTCATATGGCATCGTTGTGACAAACAGACCTACGCTTTATGAACAGCATGTTGTGGGAAACTTACCAATCCATGAAACTTGAGCATGTTTGATATTGATAAAAACTACCTTGCATGAAAGTTATTTGAATGGTATTTTAAATGACTCAGACAGTAATAGGAGAAACTATTCCATTCAGTGCACAGGAGACAAGATGTGCAGTTTCCAAGCTAGAGTAATAGAGGGTTAGTTCAATCTGCAGGCAATTTTATTTAAGGATGGAAGCCATTGGATAGGAGGTTCTGCACATACATATGTGTGCAGTTGCTTTTGAATGACGCACTTCTCATAGTGGGGGTGGTTCTATATAGTGTGGAGCTGGGTTATTGTCTGCATCCTGGAGTACCCCTGGAGGAACTTAAATCTCTCTCTTTTTTGGTGTGTCTAAACAGCCTGAATTGCCACTTTTGGAACTGGCTGTAATGATCTGTTTCCAAGCAGATAAAGATTTGGGTGGCCATACGTGCTCCAACGATGACAAATTCATCACTGTGTTGCTGCGTTCTGCGCTGTTCTGCTGGCTTTCTGTAGCCGTTTTCGGCAAATTAAGCAAACAGTCTTTTAAATAGTGGCACCTGGGAAGTCGCCTCTGCCATGTTAAGTTGTTGTCTAATAATATAGCTGTGCTGATGCTGCAATCTCTCTGTGAGGGTGATATTGGCCTTTCTCTGTAAGCTTCTCAGCTATTTTCTTTACACAACTACTGGAAATGTTTACATCTTTCAGGCCTCTACCCTTGACTCAAGCTTGCTTGAAGTTGCCCAGTGAATTCAAGTTGGAGGGAGGGAAGAAACTGTCAGATAATACGAGCTTTTTTCCTAAGAATACCAAACTGAAAAGCCAAAGACGGAATTTGAAAGTGAATACTACAACTAATATAAAAACTTGACAAATACAGCTGACTTTATGCTATTCCCATGTTCAGTATGGGCAGTCTTCTTTTTTTCCCCTTAAATTCACAGTTCATAAGCGTATTGCTGGTATTGTTTAGGAACATAGGGATGAACGGAGTAGTTCAGACCTTCCCTAGGTACTAGCTAGACCTTCTGTTGTTTTCCAGATTTCTTCAAAAGTGCAGGGGTAAAATCTCTTGATGTAAAAACATAGCTTCTGATGTATTATTTTTAAAATTAGAGGTGTAATGTTTGCCATATTCCATGGTGCAGCATCACAAAGTACACAGAACTCAGTATATGGAACAAAATTTTGTGTTCTGCTTTAAAACCATGTAATGCAGTTATGTCATTGTATATATACAAATACACATACATATACACAGTTTTACTGTACAGTTAATAATAACCAGATTTCAAGGTAGACGGGTATGTTAACATAGGTGAGAATGAGCATGAGAGTTTACTGCAAGTCTGCTGGCTTTGCTTGAGTTTGAGGAATTGCTGCTTTCATTAATCACGAACGTTCTATATCATAACGTTTCTCTTAGAGTAAGAGAACTATCAAAATAAAAGTGTATTATTTACATAGGTGTCAAGAGTTACTGCAGGTGATATTCGCAGCTAAAACTGGATCCCAAGTCATGCTGGACTGGCTTCAAATTTCAGACTGTTATCTGCGAAGTGCAAAAGGGTAATTTCTCAGCTGGGGTGAGATGAAGTTGTTAGAGTTCAATTTTAAAGGCAAAGAATCGGAGTGGTTTAAAATAAGCTTTGCATAGCCTCTACCTCAAAGATACTTTCTAAGGCATTCAGCTACCATGGTGATGAATGTGGTATAAATAGAAAATAGATTAGATGATAGAATCCAAAATGTTTCTGAGTAGATCTAAATTAACAGTGGCCATTCAGGAAAGAGAGGTAGGAAATCACTGTGCAAAATTTAAGAAAATACACACCAATAGTAAATCTGGAGCGGTTTATAGAAAGAGGAAGGTAGGAAGCAGTTGGTAATATCATGGCTGGTAATACAGTATCAACAGGAGTATTGGCTTCTGGTTCTGTTCAACCCTAGCACAGAAAAAGTAGACACAGGAGATGTTTTAGAAACTTGAGAAGCACAGAAAGATTTTTACCTGGGAGACAAAAACCTCTTTTGAACAGACAGGTGCTAGAAATGGCAACGTTCCCCCATGTATCTGTGAAGCAAATAAAGGATCCCACAACAGTGGGATGCACAACTAGGAAAGACACTCGGAAATAAATCACCTATTCTGCAAAAGACATACATCTCTGTCCCCTGTCAACCAAACCCTCTTTAACTTGTCTTGTAACATAAGACCCCAATATAATTTTAAGACAAGTACTTTTTAGTCAGTTTGCAAAAGCAGCTTGTAGTTTTCTGCCACAATATATTAAGGTCAACTGTTCGGTAGGAATTAAAGCATGTTTAGGCCCCAGTTTGCAGACATATTTGAAGGGCATAGAACTTTAGGGACATGGATAATTCTGTTGTTTTCAGTGGGACTATTCATGTGCTTTAAATTGCAGGTGGACTGAAGTACCCTGCTGAAGAATGGTCTTAGAAATAGCCATGTACAGGTCCACGTAGACATAAAGAATACACAATAGGTTCATGTGTGCTCTACAGATATGTCTTTGTATGAACAGTTTGCACTGTGTTGCTGCTTTTTTTTTGGCTTTGTTTCGTCTGCAGCCAAGGGGAAGGCTTAGCTTCTCCAGCAATTTACTTTCCAGTGATTGAGAAATACTCTGTGATTGCTAGCGTGTGAACACCATTACTTGGTGACCTTTCCTAGTGATTGTATGATGACAACTGCGTAACAGCTGCCCTTAAACTAGCCTCATGTTTGAGATGATCAAGGGATTAAAGACCTGTCTTTCGTGCTGCTACTTTCTGAGCTTCTGAATCAAGTCTTTTTTATGTTGTCATTGTTTCTGCTCGTTAGAAAACAAGCTGAGACTTCAATAATGTATTTGTGACCAAGATGTAAGCAATGTTTTTGGCTGGTCAGATGAACAAAATCAGAGGGTGTAGTTTATCTAACTCAAAAGTAATTCACTGAATATGATCTGATAACAGCTCTCCACCACTTACTGAAAATCAAAGTTTAAAGGAAGAGTGATCAGCCACTTATCTAGAGATTGAACTTTTAGATTTGAAAGTAGTTTTTTAAAAAAATACATAGCTGAAATTATTTTGGATGGAGGATGATAGCTGGACAGAACAGAAACTTCAGGGGATGTGTGATAGTCCTCCCTCACCCTCCTGTTACTCAATTCAAGATACTGATGACCTCTCTGTGAGGAGGCAGAGGTGCAGGAGAATGTTCTCGGGGCCTCTATGAAGGTTTCCGCTAAATAAGGAGTGGTGGCAGAGTATACCGTTATAACTATCCCTTTAACTAGAATTCACCATGAACATGTGGCCTGCAGGTAAGTTGTTCGGGCAACGTGAACCTAAGTGCCCGCAGTACAGTCCTTCAACAGATCTTAGGTCTTATCAGTACCACTAAGATAGCCTAGTGCTTTTACAGATCAGCTCAGCAATGAAGAAAAGCTGACTGAAGCTGATCGCAAGCAGGGGAGAGGTTATGTAAACAAAGAAAACCTTTTTTGTAGTCTCATTTCTTTGAGGGTATGCAAACACAATTGGTTAACTTGCTAATTAATTTGGTGATGTCCCTGGACTCTGAGCTGTCACTAAGCTTGCGCATGCATTTTTGTTTAGGAATCCCTGTCTCCGCCTGGCAGATTACATATGTAACCAAACCTGGGTTTCCATTACCCCTTCTCTGAAATAGCAACGCGATATATCTGGGTATGACACTATCAATCAGCTTTGAAGATGCATGATCTAGAACACAACGTGCAGTTCATCTTAATAACACAAAGCACTAGCATCAAAATGCATCAAAAGCACCCTCTTCTCGCATACTGATTTCTCATAGCTAAGTGCAGGCTCGCTTTTTCAAAGTTATCTAGGAGTTTCTTGGGGGCTGCTCTGTTACTGTTGAATAAATTCTCACAGGAGTAAAAGGTTATCAAAACTTCAACACCTTCTACTTCTTTAGATTACCTTCTTTATTGTAAACATACAGTAGCATCAACACTTTAAGATAAAACCCCTAAAATAAAAAGTATAAAACCAACCCTCTCCTGCCTACACAGTTCTCCCTTTGAGACTGAAATGAAAGAATGGCAGATATCAGCCACATCACTTAGCACATTCCTGGAAGGCATTTGGATGCTGTGGTGAAATGGGGTGTAGACAAACCAACGTAAAACAGCATAACTTCAGTCATGTAACTCATGGCAGGCTCTACAGATAGTTGAACTGAGATCACATACACTTCTTGGGTGTCCATTTCCTTTTCGGTATAGCTTAAACTTGGCTAACCGTTGTGGCCTATATGGAGCTGAGAGCGGAAGGACATAATGATCCCTGTGGGCTTAAAGCATGAAATGACAATAACAATAGCTGTGTTTTGCGGGAGAGGCCACTATATCCTCCAAATGCTGCATGATGATGGTATCAGAAGAATCTATCATTCACTAAGCTGTACAGACCAGGTGTCTCCTCCTTCCTCTTCTACCTGAGAAACTAGTTAGTATTATTGTCATTTAAATAATCATTAGATACTTGATTTCTAATATATCACCAGGATGAATGAATGTTTTCACATTTCTCATTGCTGTAAAACCATCAGCTGATGTATGTTACCATAGTTTCATGGCACAATTTTTGTTCCAGATTCTCCATGGACTTGTCTCTATGTAACTTAGACTATGGACAGATGTCCTCTTCTGGATCCAGCTGGAACAGCTTAAGATGTTACTGTGCTTTACTCCTCCCCTCACTTCTGCTAACAAAGCAACTTGTTTGAGTGCTCCCTAAACCCACTTCAGGCACAATCAACTGAGTTAGCGCATAGCTCCTATTTAAACTGTTTGAACTATCTCAGCTGATTCTGCTTGAAGTGGGTTAGGGAGCACTCACACAAACAGCTGGGAGAGTGGCGGGGGTAGTAATCAATGCCCGAGGGACCCTGATAAACAGCTTGAGAAGAGAAGGGTAGGGCACAAATGTTTAAAACCTCTGCAACTGTTTGCAAATTGAATGTCTACATAGAGCCTGTAGGCTGCATGTAGAGCTATGGCAATACCTCTGTTCTGAGATGAGGCATTCTTCTCTGCTCTAACAGCTAGCGACTTCTTAAAAAAAGAAAAAAAAAAAGAAGGAAAGGAAATGAGGCATTCTTCTCTGCTCTAACAGCTAGCGACTTCTTAAAAAAAGGAAAAAAAAAGAAGGAAAGGAAAAAAGAAAGGAAAGTTGAGAATCGTAAGAAAGTTTACAGTGATGTGCCCATATAGCATATGAGCAGATATTCTCTGAGCCCAGCACAGCATATTGTACAACAGCATGGGAAAGGGGAAATTTTGGCCAGGAAAGTCAAAGCATATTCTTTCTTTTATCTGTTGGATGCTAAAGCAGTGCCTTTCACGTGCTGTTTTGATTTGACTGGCCCAAAGAGGGGGGCAGGCAACTTCTATTGAGCTTCAATTCCCAGTCCTGGAGACTACTTAGAGTCTGAATGTTTGCTGTTTCAACCCACTGATAAGGGAGCCCTTCCAACAAACAAATTGGGCTGCCTTCCACCACACTCTGTATCTTCCAAAATCTCCGAGAGGAACAGAGTGAACAAATATGTTGAGTGAGTGTGCTCAGTTTGCGGTGAATGGCTGAACAACCCCCGCAGGGCATATGTGCAGTCTGTAGCCATCACACCAATGTTGGGTCTGAGGACCAGAGGATACATCTCATTAATTTTCTTACACAAGCCCTTGGTCTGCACGAGCTTCTGGTGTAGCGATGCGGAGCTGGGAGAAGGCGATAGAAAACTACACCCTCATGGGAAACACACTTTTTCTCATGGTTCATGCTTGGGCCCAGGCATCTGGAGGGTCTATTTCTGGCATTACCACGCACTTGCAGTATGACCAAGGCTGAGTCACATATGAGACAGCATTATCCTGTATGTAAATTAGGTATCAACAACTTTGCAGGTGATGTTTGTTGCAGCCTGTTTTTTTTTTTTCAAGTGCTTCAAGTGTACTAATATGTTGTATTCTGGGCCTGTTTACGGCCAACCCGAAGGATTTGTGGGCTGTAGCATGGCCACCTGCGCCCAGAAAAACACAGCTTTGTGTTTTTTACAATTGACTGGTTCAATGTTGATGTTTTTTCCTGGGGCAAACCCCACCTTCACTGAAACGTGAACTGTGAGGCAAGCCTTGCTCTGAACAGCAGCAGCATCTGCAGTGTTTGCTGGGGGGTGGTGAACCCTTTCTTCCCCCCCACACACACTGTATACTTTGTGGTCATACATGACTTGAAAGAAGCTTTTAAGCTGATGAAATCCATCTTGGCCAGTGTGTCCTTGCTGGGGCCAGCCCTGGCTGACAGGCCCGAGGCACTGGCCCAGATGAAGGAGCGTGCCTCAGAGAGCAGGAAGTCGAGTATGGCATCAAGCCCAGAACAAGGCTACGACCCTGTTGAAACGCATAGCCTCTGACAAGCATCTCCACCCTCCTCCGGAGCCCATGACAGCGCGCCGGGGCCGCCTACAGCACACTCCCAACCCCGCAAACCCGTGCCGCCCTTACTCAAGATGGCGGCCCGCGAGCGGCGGGGGCGGA
>NW_008796181.1:1957826-1972988 GCF_000699145.1 Aptenodytes forsteri
CTCGGCGCTGCCAGTCCCCTTTCTGGGGAGTGTGGGGGTGTCTCCGCCGTGCCGGCGCCCCTCAGCCGCCTCCTGCTGCCGGCGAGGGCCCTCAGCGGGGAGTCCCTTCCCCTCTCACGGGTCCGGGCTCCTGCCGTGTGTCCCGGTCCCTTCTCGGCCTGTCGCCCTCCACCGAGTACCCTCCTCCTCCTGCCCTTCCTCCCCGTTGGGAGCTCGGAGCAGGGCAGTCCTGTCGTGCCCTGGCCGTGTGCCTCCGGGGATGGTGTGGTTCTATGTGCCCTTTTCTCGTTCTGGGTCCAGTTCTTGTTCGTGTTCTCTGACTTTAAACTATTGCATGACTGAAATGCTAAAATTGGGGGTGGCTTATTTCAAATGACTGCCTAGAGAGAGGGGACACGTTTGCTTTGCCTGGAAGGGACGAACCAGCACTGACTCTGATCCAGAGGCAGGTGAGGTGTGCTTGCTGGGCTGTGGCGTCTCCTTCGTGCACAGCTCGGGGGCCGCAGTGGCCTTGCCGGGTTGCATCTGGCTGTGCCTCTAGATGGCACGTACATGTTGAACCCTTCCAGGTATTACCTCCGGCCAGCAATGAGATGGGAGGTGGCTGTCTTATACTACTGGTGTTTCTTGGTCATTAGGTCATCCCTTCTTCACCTTTGTCAAATCAGTGTGAGATTTATTCTACATTTAGCCAAACCACAAGTTTTGTAACTCAAGTCTTTGAGAACTAAAATGAATCTAAATTGCAGAGGCTGCGCTCGGGAGGCATTTCAGGAACAGGTCTTTCCTACCTGTCTGTGGCTAGAGAAGACCCATTCATCATCCAATAGACCAGTTCTGCTGTGCCTCAGGAGTGGGAAGTGTCAGAGGAGCTGTAATGAAGGTGATACTGAATATGTGGTGTGCTCTTGCTAACATCTTTCTTTTGGCCCAGCAGTTATGGACAGCTCTGAGGAGGAGAGGAGGCACTGGTCCATGAGTAACTATTCAGCCAATAGCTTCACTTGTCAGGCTGTGCCTCAGTGTCATTGATTACATCAATTTATTGCAATAATAGACCTTTGCTCTGCAGGGAATTTGCAGCACTATTTTCATTTATTTAATGCTTGGAAAGTTACCTTTAAAACTTCCAAAACTGAGCTATCTTAAAAAACAAACCGAAAACCAAACCAAACAAAAAACGCAAACCCCCAGATAACAAGAGGAAGCACTTTCCAATGATGTGGTGTCACACTGCTTTCTCCTGAAAATGTGTTTCATATTTTGAAATACGTCTTTATGCAACTGTCACAAAATTTTTAGAAGTCTCTTGTCCTGTTTCTGTTTATACCTTATCTTACCAGAAATCAGCTCTGTCCCCTCAGTGGAGAATACTGGAGTCCACAGCTGGAAACTTTTGGAGTAGAATAGAGACAGGGTTCCGTCTTGCATGTATTCTGCCTGTGCATTAGATACTCCTGGGTAGTTTCCCAGGTTCCTTCTATTTATTTGCTGAAGATATTTTAAATATCTCCACAGAACTGTTGGTGTTACAGGAATATTACTTGACAGCTTTGAAGAGTTTTTCAAGGACAGAAATGGGAGCTCTAGGTGGATCCTTTAAAAAGGCTACAGTATAAGCTACAAAATCCAGAAAATGCATGAAATGCAATGTCTTGTCTCTTGCAGGAGACCTCCTTTGCTCTCAGTTTGTGGAGTGATTCCAGTGTTACACTAGCAGCAGATATTGCTGACCAACAGTTGTACAAAATAAATAAGGACAGAAAATGGTTTATTATGTCCTTTCATAGAAATAGTAATTTAAGTAGAATTTCTAAAATTAATTTAGTGCTTGCATGGGAAAAACTGGTGGAGCTTATGTGTGGGCATGTATATCAGTTTGTTTCAGGAAGGGTTCGGATAGTCCCCAAATGATGCGACTTTGCATTTCCATGCCTCCAAATGATCTTAATTCATATGAGACAACATGGTGTCTCTGCTGATGGGACTTCTGCTTGGCTTCGCTGCAGGGCACTGAAATGTGGAAGACTTTTCAGCAATGAGATTATTGAATTTGAAGTAAGTTATCTTGCAGAATTCAAGAAGAAATAAGAGTCTGAACCAAAGCAGCCAGAAGAAGTAGCTTGACTCATTGATATGCAGTCTCTGGAATTTTCCTCTGCGTGGGCTGAAAACCTTCTTATTGTTAGAATGAATCTACTTTGGGTTACAAGCTTCAAACAATTCATTCAAATTATTCACAAAAAGGCTTTCAGATGAGAAACTTGGAAGAACATAGCAGAAAGGAAAAGGTATATGCAGAAATGCACTGTGGAACATTATGTATATAAAATACACTTTTCTACTTGCATCTCTGGTACTGAATGAGGTGCTTTGTGCAGGCGCTAATCCTTCTTCTTTTCGTGTAAGGGGATTTAAGAAGTTTGTGAAAAGACTTGTTGTTGTTTTGCATGTAAGGAGCCTGGTTTAATTTACTGTTGTTTGCAGCCATAGGCCTCAGTCCTGTAAAATGCTGGATTTTCTCAAAAAAAGCAACAACAGGTGTATAGAAAATAGGTACAGACCTTCAGTGAGAAACATATTGTCATAGCAGGACAGGATAATGTTCCTTTTCCGTATTGGATAGATGACTTGAACTTTCTTTATAAATAAAGAGTGAACAGTTTATGACGAATTTGGAGAAAGTGGTAATAATTTGCTATCATCTTTTCCATTAGTATTTGCAAATGACTTGTGCTACTTCAATTTTGATGCACTGCGTCTTCTTTTTCTTTGCATGAGGTTTTCCTCGTGATCAGTTTACGCATTGCTATCAGTCTTTTTGTGGAGAAGGGCATGCTATTTTTAGTTTCCTAGGACTACCAGGCCTTTCTGGTGTTGCTGTTTTAAGTAGCTTTAAACTTCATAACTAGTTTTATTAACTGACATTTAGCTGTGGACATCAGAACGCTAGTACGTGGGTGTGTGAAACAAAGATGTCTTAAAATACCTCTCTACTCTTCAGTGTGTGTAGTTGAAGACACTGAGGAATACTTCTATTTTGGGTGTATTTTATTGATGTCACTCCATTTTTCTTTTAGTAGAGAAAAATTACTTCGGCAAAGTCTTACTGATGAGCCTAGAAGTAAATACTTGATTTCTGGGAGAAGTGAGCTGGACTTGTCTTAAAACTTGAAGCTTAAGGTGTTTTTTGTTGTTGTTGCTGGGCTATTAAAGATAACTGGAACCTCAGAACATGTTACATTTTCCCCCTCTTACTATATTTCTGATGCTAAATGAGTTGCTTTAGCCAAGTATTACTTCTGCTCTCTACATGTGAGACTTGTGAACAGACGTTATTGTAATTGCTGTTCTGGGTCTAAGGAGCCTGAGTTAATTAACTGTTGTTTATAATCACAGGCTTTGGTCCTGTAAAGTGCTAGACTCTCAAAAAAAGCAATGGCTCTAATGTACACTTTATTCTTATAGTGCTCTTGGGTAGATTGTGCAGACATAATAGATTTTTTCTGTTTGATATTTCCTCCTTCATCCCTTCTTTCTTCATTCCCATTCCTTCATCACATCCTTCTTCATTTCAAAAGTGCCTTTCCACATCTTTATGAAGAACTTGTGTTGCGAGTTTCTCAGGTGTATTTGTAATAATGATAATACAGTCTGTTTATGACAGCATGGCATCACAGGTGTTCTGGCAGTAATAACTTAGTTATTTAGCATCTTAACTGTCAGAAACTGTTCTCTTTACAGAGGTTATTTTTTGTTTGTTTACAGGACTTTCTTAGAGCATTTTGCTGTTTTCAACCACTTCGTATCTATCTTTTCAGAGCTTTTTTTTGTGGATGTAACACATTGTTTTAAAGATCTGGACCAAAAAGCAATAGAAATTGAGGAAATGCTAAAACGTTCACAGCTGGGCTTTGGTCTTCTGCAACTTGTCCAGAGAAAAACTGGATGTCTTGTATTTTGAGATAGATAAAGCAACTGCTTGAGTGTGTGATTTTTAAATGCCTAAATTATGTTGTTCCCATGCTTTAGTAAGAATTTTCCAAAATATAGCTCTGCTCTTTAAAGTGGTTGAGGGTGCAGCAAGTGCTTCCAAGTTTGGTCCATTTGTGTATCTTCGCAGTCATTTTTCTATGTAAGTTTTTCTGTCTTTCCATGGTAAGAACTCAGAAGAGAACAGGGTTAGGATGACTATTCCTCATGCAAAAGCTAGTGAAACTGATTTGTGTACTAACTAATCACCTGGGAAAAATAATGTGTAGGAGACAACACTATTTTTAGAAACCGCTTGTTTCAACAATATATAATTTCCAGTGATTTTTTTTTTTTTTAAATGAGGAGGCCCTTCAAATCCCCTTGCATGAAATAGTCTTTGTCTATTGGATCAGTTTTCTACTAATCTTTAATGCAGCCTCCAGTATCCTATATTTTGGAGAGTTTCCAGTAGGTTCCCGTCTCACTAGCAATAAATCTGCTACTTTTAATGAAATTAAGTTGGAATACTGATTATCTACACATTCCCTACAGCTGTCTCTGTCACTTAGAGATCACAAGGCGTTGCATTACCATTAGTCTGCTAGGCTGTAACCCAGGAGAAAGAAAACCATGTTTTAGATGCTTAAATATTCATTGGAGAAGGGACTGGAGACCAGGTAATCTTTCTAACTGTTTAAGTCCAGAGCCTTTCAGGGCAATGAATATTTAAATAATATCTTGTATAAAAGGGAACAATCTCTGTAGGAGGTCTTGGAAGTGGGTCACCCAAACACTTTAATGTACTCTTGGTTAGGGCTCTGGAAGGTGGAATGTGTTTGGGTCCTGCTGGGCAGAAGAAAAATCTGGGACCAAGTCTGCCATGTCCTGAGTGAGTAGGCTGCTGAATAAGAAAGGGCAGCACAAGTGCAGTGTCTCTTTTCCTTCTCTTTGTTTGGTTTTGAGAGTGGTTTGGGTTACCCTTCCATTTGGTTTTGTCAAAACACCTGAAATACGTCCATTTGTTCAAGTCTGTCTCTTGTTTGATCCTAAACAGATTTTTGTTTTTGAACAGCATTTTTTTTTCACTTCCTTGCTTCAACATTGAACTGAGAATTTAGTTATTCTCATAGTTCTAGTATTAATCCTTCATGGATTAATGGCATGCGAAAGAAATCTTTCTAGATGTTACCGTCTGTGAGATGTGTTCTTTGAAGAGAACTATTTTTCACAGATACTGAGAAATAAGCTTATCCTGTAGTTTTAACTTGGGTTAATTCAGCTAGTGAAAAAATAAATCAGTAAAATATTGAGCTATCGGCTTTTGGTAACTTTGTAAGTTATTCTAGTAGGGGGATCTGATCCCTACTTGACAGGGAAGGTAAAGCTATTGCAGACTGAGAGCCCAAGTTGACTTTTAGAGGGTGTTTTTAATACTGTGAATGGGTATGAGTTTAGCATGTGTGTAGAGGGGGAAAAGATGGCAAACTGAACTCTCCTCTTGGCCAGAGTTTAGTTTAAGAAATCAGTTCTCGTTACATTGCAGGAACCTTTTAATTTTTTTATGTATATATGCACACGTATATAAAAATTCTATAAAAAGTATATATACATATTTACATGCTTAGGTATGTGCATGTATATGTATATATTGACTTTGTTTTTTGTCACTGGGGCTTGAAGGGCTGTGTAACTCCTTTTGTTGCTTGTTATGTTTTAACAATATTCTCTAGGTAGGCCTCATTCTAAAATGTGTAGAAACTAGGCAATAACAATTGTAAAAAGAATTCTTACTAGTAATGGCCTTCTTTACAAATCAGTCTAGTCTAATGCCCTGATTATATTTTTTGAGAGCCACAGAAAGTATGCGTAAACATTTTGGATTAGACTGAAAGCATATGCCCATATAATGATGATTAAAAATACCACAAACCCTTGCCCCCAAAACACAGTCCTTATCTTTTTAGCCTTGGGGAAAATGGCTTTTTCAACTATTATTTGAAGTCTATCGAAGCTATAGCTTTGAAGAGATGTTGAAAACATAGTATTTAAATTCCAAGGTCATTGCTAATTCAGTTTTGATTTAATTCCTTTATCTAAGCAAACTGACTCTTAATGAGTGTTTTTATATGAAATACTCCATAAAGGCAAACTTACTGTTTGAGCTGTTAATGAAGAAGCAACCCTCTGCTTTAGCAATGGCATAATATTGTTTGCAAATACTGAGAGTAGGCTGTAGACAAAGACCCTAAATTCACTTTAGGACCTACATTGTGATTGGTCTCATTTAAGAATGTCACGGCTTTAGGTTTTCATGGTAAAAATGGATGTGAATAATGTTAATTTCCCTCAAATCATGCTATTATTGTACTTCTATTCCAATCTAATGATAATATTAGAGAGAGACTTCAGTCTCTGCAATCAGACTTCAGTCTCTGCAATCATTGAATTAATTTTGTCGGATTTTTTCCTTTTTTTTGGAAACTGCTTCTGATTTTTTTTTTTTTCCCTAGGAATTGGAGCTGTTTTTCATAGTCTGGGAAGTTAATTATTTCTAGTTGCTGAAGACATGAACTAGCTTGCAGCCAGTAACACCATGCAGAGATTTTAGGTTTTGTGTGAAAATTCCTTTTCTTTTTCATCCCCAACTTACCATTTTCTTTTTTCTCTTGATCCTTTACTTGTTAAAATAGATATTATATGTATATTGAAAGAGACAGACAATGCTTCATACCATCTGCTGCCCATTTCTAAAGCATTTTATCAATGCATGCTTACTTTGGTGTAGTAAGTATATATTACCACACACAGATACAATACCTGTGACAGAGTGGTTTGTGCAAGGCGTGACAGGGAATTGTATTGGGATTGCAACTAGAGTTCTGAACTGTGATTTGTGCTTAAGATACTATTTTTTTTTTTCCTGTGTTTGACAATATTAAACAAATATGCAAAGTCTTATGACATCTTTGGTCATGGTAGCTTTCTGAAAGGTAAGATCTGCACAGCCTTTTTTTTACCAAAGGGTGGAATGTGGCCTGCCCATCTTTTGTCTGGTCAACAAGACAGAGAAGCAAGAGCTGAGTTTTCAGATTGCATAGTTTGGAAAAAAGTACCAAAATTCGTAAGCTGAAGGCGTCTGAAAAATAAATAACACCTAAAATATTTACCACTTCTGAGTTTTCTTCTCAGCAGGATGACACTTGAAAGCATAACCCAGAAAATGTAGATGTGGTATGCGATTGTTTGGCCTTCGCTTTAAGAAGTGTAGTGAATTGAAAGTATTTTTTTTCTTTTTTTACATCTAAGTGCAGCTAATGACCTCGTGATCATTCTTTTTCTAGGTACACAAAACTTGGCTATGCAGGAAATACAGAACCTCAGTTCATTATCCCATCATGTGAGTAATTTTTTGTCCCTCCAAATTCTAATATACACCGCTATCCCTGAGCAGTTTCATGAGTAAATGATGTGCTTTCCAACTCCCAACTCAGCCTTCATAGTCTCTTGTCCATCTGGGAAGTGATATTCATTGCGTTAGCATCTTTGGCTAGAGTGTAGCTAAACAGAACTCCTTGTTTGCAGTTAGCTAGGACTGTTGCTCATTAAATCAGCTCTTGGTTGCTATGACAAAGATGAAGAGAACTCCAGTCCAATTTCCTTTTTATCTCCATTATTTTTCTGCCAGGACACTTGAGTAGACAGAATGCAATTTACCTCCTGTCTACCTGACACCATGGTTACTGCCCGGATAATCTGGGGAAGGCTTCCAATCAAATTAAGTACTAAAGTGCAGGTGGTGTCTGCCTTATTTACATTGTCTGGGACTGTAGACAGTTTAATATTCAGAAAAGTTGTTCCTATTAGAAAATGTTCTTTTTGGGGGTGTGTTTACCAATTAAAATGTTTTTGCCTATTTAACATGCTTTTGTTGAGCAGATTTACTCTTAATTTTTTTGTATGTTGAACTTGTTGCAAATGTTATACCTTTCTGGTGTTCCTGATTTTAATTGTCGTCTCAAATGCTATATAAGTTTCTAAATAGTAGCACTGACTATGTATTTACATCTATAATGACATCTGTTATCTCATGGTTATCTCCAATTAATGTTAAACGCTGCCTTTTACTTTTTGTGAACTTTGTCAATTAACTGCTTATTAATGCATCTAGACTGCCTTGTAGCTACTCACAGTAGAAGCTATAAAGATAAGGAAATTATAAAGGTAATTGGGGGCCAAAGAGGTGGCGGGGGACATGCTTTTTACCAGATGTAGCTTGCAGTACTGGTTATAGTCTATTTTAAGTATTGTAAGAATTTCAAACTTAAACCACTGGTAAAGATTTAAATGTCTTATGTTAAAGAGGTGGGATAGGAAGAGTTTCCTGTGAATTTGTTATAAATCTTGTTTTATAAAACTATAAACTTGTTGGGGCTTAGCCATATTTCCAAAAGAATTGTTTGCCTGTCAGTAATTTTTGGTGCTGATAGTATTTGGCGCGTTCGTGGATGATCCCTGTCTACTCTGCGTTTTCTACTGTATGTTATTTAGATCCTGATTATAACCTATTAAAAGAAAACTGTATATAAATAAGGTTATGTTTTAAGAGTACTTTATTCCATTTTTATTTATAGCTTGCCCCAGATTTGTGTTTTTTGCTGCCTCATCTTCTTGCCTATAGCAGCCATCATCTAATAATTTTAGTGACAGTTGCAGCCTGCTAATGGGAAGCATAAGCGTCTCCAAAGATTTCGCTGTAGCACTGCAAATTGATTTCTCCCCTCCCCCCTTCCTCCTTCCCACCAACCGGGATAATGACTCCAGTACTTATTTCTGAAGTACATAGTTTATTTTCTTCTCCTCCTGTGCTCTTTCTCTTAATTCTCAGAGTTGAAACTCAGAAAATCATGTTGTTTACAGGCTTAAAGAGTATCTCTGGTGGAATGCTGTACTTGCGCAGGTTTAATGACTGCTGTAGTCTGTAATAAAATACATTTTTAAGATTTTCTCTGAGTTATTATTTACATGAAGGAGGGATGGGTGACCAGAATCCTGCGTGATGCAGTGAGAATGAACTCTGCTTTATTGGCTTGTCAATAGACCGCTTACATAATTTCTGCTTTCCGGAAACTATACTTTCTATATACCAATTTTTATTTCTGGAAAAGAATCCTGAAGTAAATAAATATTCATTGCTTGGTATTTAGCTGTTTTGATTTTGTTTTTATTTGTTTGGGTTTTATTTTAAGGTATTGCAATCCGAGAATCAGCCAAAGTAGGTGACCAGGCTCAGAGGAGGGTAATGAAAGGCGTTGATGATCTGGACTTTTTCATAGGAGATGAAGCCATAGATAAACCTACCTATGCTACAAAGGTAAGCATTGGGTATTTTTAAGAAGTCTTTCCAAAGTTTCACGTTTTTATTACTATATAATGTTCTGGGCCTTTTCGATAGCCGTTTCAAACACACATTTGCTTTTTGTAAAGTATTTTTGTTGCTTTTTAAAAACTGCATGATTTCGTCATGGCTTTACCTTTCTTAAATGTCTGTTTTACTAGTGCTATCCTGTGTGGTGCTTGAACCCTTTTGTAAATATTCATTGATACAGTGCAGCTGTTCAGTTCTCAAAATTATTAGCTATTAAAATAGTCATAAACACTGAATATTTAAATTCTTGCTAAAAGTGTATCCTCTTAACATGGCATATGAACTGGGGTGTTGGATACTCTTGCTTCAGGGAGTGTCACAATTGTTTTGTGGAGGACTGTAGTCAATGCAGCTTTTCTGTGAATCGTATTTTCCATACCCTAGTAAAGGACTTCTTGTACTTACAAAATGTTACTGGCTTATGAATTATGGGGGGGGGGATATCACATTTTATACATCCTACTATATTCCTTAAATGTCAGCTGTGTTCTTAACATTGAACAAAATGTAAACATCATCCCTGCCAGAATTTTTGTTGGAAAATATATAGCCTATACGGTCTTTATTTCTTTTTATAGATTGGAAGGCATATTGAAGCCAAGTATAATTCTCAACTTTATAAATGATAAAATTGATACAAAAAGAGATTAAAACACAGTGCCGCAATAGAGCAATAGCAGTATTAGGAATAGAGTCTGGATTCTGGCTTCTAGTCCTGCAAGATAGAATCGCAACTTGAAGTACCTGGGAGCAGGAGATGACTTCAAATAGTGCCTCTAAATTAAAATTAGAATGGAGGATTTGATAAGGTAACCATGAGATGAGGTTTTTTTCATTCTTGCAGAAGGTGCAAGGGTTTGGGGACTTAGGCTGTTCCTATTTCTGGGTTTGTTTATCCTTGTATGGTCTAAAGTGTTGACAAGTTTCTTGCTTCAGTGGCCTATACGACATGGTATTGTTGAAGACTGGGACCTCATGGAGAGATTCATGGAGCAGGTCATTTTTAAATACCTACGAGCTGAACCTGAGGATCACTATTTTTTAATGGTGAGTTAATAAGACTGGGTAAGAAAATATTTTTGCAAGAGAGAAACTAAATAATGTTCCAAGCACAAGTAGCTCTGTTGGAGGATTTTTGTCTGTATATGTCTTTTATTTCTTCAGCAACTGGGGTGGGGGCGGGGGGGGAGGAAGAAGAAAGTAATCTGTGAAGTTGCATTATAACGAAATTCTGTTCATTTTGTGATGCAGGCTAATGCAGGTTGGATTTTGTTTTTGAGAAGTTTCAATCACTTTAGTTTAAACTAAATTCTATTTGAAATTTTCTATTTTGAGTGCACTGAGAATTTTAGAAGTTTGATTACCGTACTGAGCTAATCAGTGCATGAACCGTTAGGACTCTATTGAGGTGCTTTTTCAAACCTTTTTTTTTGCAGACAGAGCCTCCGCTGAACACACCAGAAAACAGAGAGTATCTTGCAGAAATCATGTTTGAATCATTTAACATACCAGGACTTTACATTGCTGTTCAGGTGAACAAAGTGAATATATACACTTCTAAAGTACAGCATAGCTGCAGTATGTATAGTCTTCTGTATGCACGTCTAAAATGTTTGAAACAGTATTTTCTGAGATTGTAAATTAGCACACTCTGCCTGCTTCTAAATATAAACTCTTTCTCATGTAGGCAGTGTTGGCCTTAGCTGCCTCTTGGACATCAAGGCAGGTTGGAGAACGTACTTTGACTGGAATTGTCATCGATAGTGGAGATGGAGTGACCCACGTAATTCCTGTGGTATGTGACAGGATGCAGTTTGAAATCAGCAGTGGTTTGGACAAGTACAGGGTTTGTTTACTGTAGGTTTAAATAAGAAGTGTGAAACTAAGCTTTATTTTTAAATTTTTAGTGCTGCTTGGTTGTTTGGGATTTTTTCCTCCCTTATGATTGTTTTGAAAAGTATGTATTTTATTATGTGAACTTATTTATGCAACTAATTTAGCTTGCAGGCTATAGGAAGGTCACAGTAAGGAATCATCAGGCTATCTTTTAAAGGCTATTTCTATGTAAAACTTTGTCTTCTGTTACTGTGATGCCTCAGTTCTGATTAATATTAATGCTTATCGTGGTTTTGGATCTCCTGCATACCACCAATGTCTGACAAGAAATGCCCTAACTTTTTTGATGTCCTGCATTTTGATTGTTTAATATAGCTGACAACGTGTGCTTTTTATATGATTTTATTGTATTTTAGAAGTTAGTGCACTCTGCTTGTGTGGAAACAACTACAAGCTAGTATAAATGCATGTTCATATACATGGTCGATCTCAAACGGCTTAATTATGTTGGATGTTAAAAATATAGAATTATCTGTGCATACTGACATCTGTTCTATTGATGTAATTTTGTGTATTTCTGAA
Organism: Aptenodytes forsteri; assembly: GCF_000699145.1. Classification (NCBI taxonomy): domain Eukaryota; kingdom Metazoa; phylum Chordata; class Aves; order Sphenisciformes; family Spheniscidae; genus Aptenodytes; species Aptenodytes forsteri. The sequence goes on from NW_008796181.1 coordinate 1,969,645, forward strand.
GCATATAGTATGCTTGAATGATCAGTTATTTTAGAAATGAAAATTTGATTCCCTTTTAACTTCATCATGCATTTTGGTATTAATCTGGTCTCCTCAGTATTTTCTTCATATGGGAAATGCTGGGGAAAAAATAGCATTTACCATATGAAACTCTGAAAAGTGGTTAGAAAAAAAAAAAAGGCAAGATAAGAAATAATGTTGGCTCAGCAATACCAGTGTTTTCAGTAAATGCATCCTGAAAAGAATTTAGCAAATACACTTCTTGTTTTTATTGTGCTTATCGTTAGATACTACTTCATTTGATTTTTCTTGTCTGAGGATTTTAATAAATTTTATACTTTTTCCTATTCATTTTTTCACTCTCAAACAGGATGAGTGGTCCATTTATATTACGTTTGCTTTTCAGATCATGCCTAAAAGGAACCATCTGACCAGACTTTGTCTTCTAACGTGTGCAAGATTTTTTGTCTCACTTGTGTATCTATTAAATAATCAGTATCTGTTTATATGTGGTAATCAAGGTCTTTTAAATAAAAATAATACCTGCTTTGCAGTGGGTTGCACATTTTTATGGTAATTATACAGTTTCAAGATTTTATTTTTAGTTAAAAATCAAAACAATTATAAAAAGGAATGTTAATTGCTGTTAATTATTGATACACAGTAGGTTTTTCCCCAATATTTTTTTTTTTCCTTCTCCTCCTACATAGGCAGAAGGCTATGTAATTGGAAGTTGCATCAAACATATTCCTATTGCAGGTAGAGATATTACTTATTTTATTCAACAACTCCTAAGGGAAAGGGAGGTGGGAATTCCTCCTGAACAATCTCTGGAGACAGCAAAAGCCATAAAGGTACACCCTTCTTTATCTCTTAATACATGAATAAAACTCTTTGAGCTAATTTTTTGGCTTTAACAAGTTGCCAGTGGCTGTCTTAAAAATGCAAATGTAGGCAGTCTATTGTAATTACGCAAGCTTCTGGTGGTTTATCCAATCAAGTGCGGGGGAGGGAGAAAGAGGAAGAAAATCTTCATGCTAGACTGTTTGGAGTGAATATGTTCTGCAGATCAAATCAGCATTTTAAGCTTTAGATTTGTTTAAAATTTGCTTTTTAATTTAATGAAAAATAAATATATGTAGTGTCAGTAGGGTCATTGTGTGGGTCTGATCTTGCAATGAGAGCTTGCCATTGATCATCTTTATTGTCGCAGACCTAATGGTTGTGATGTTTTCATTTTAAGACTGATCTAGATGAGTCAGTGTGCAATCTTATTGAAACAACTAGGCCATGTGCATCGTCTTGTTGGGCTGAGTCTTCAGTAGTCATTTGGGTGAGAACATCTGTTGAACGGCTCCATCTGTAATAATGCTCACATTTTTTGGTTTTCTGATTGTGTTCTACTTTAATTCAGTGACAGAATAATTATTTTGGCAATTTTTAATGCATGATATTTCTTAATAGGAGAAATACTGTTACATTTGCCCTGACATAGTGAAAGAATTTGCTAAGTACGATGGAGATCCTCGAAAATGGATCAAACAGTATACTGGCATCAATGCGATCAACAAAACCAAGTTTGTTATAGATGTTGGTTATGAAAGATTCCTTGGACCTGAAATTTTCTTTCATCCTGAGGTAAGAATAGGGACTAGCAATATTAAGATACAGAAACCTTTCTGTGGGAGGGGGGGGGGGGGGAGGGAGGTACTATAATTTTTGGTGCCAGTGCGCCATCACGTGGAAGTAAGGTATCAGTAAGTCTCCTGATGGCAAGCCATGTGCAGTCTCAGCTAACATAAGCACAGAAAAATGTGAGTAGCATTGCATTGATAATATTTTAAATCATGCACACTGGCTTTTGTGTACTTTCTCTGTTGATACTGTGTCAATTTATAAAGCGTGGATGCTAAATTTGTCCTTGAGGGAAGTCCATTGGAATCTGTGTTGCTGTGGTCGTAACACATACAATTCTGGGAAACGTTACAATACCTAATCTGTCTGGTTTTTGGTAGTTCAGTTTGAGTGAGCTTCAGGATATTGTGGGAGAGGAAAGAGTCAAGTTTTAATATGTTACAGCATGGCAGAGAAAGTCCTCTCCGTTCCTATGCGCTCCATTAAGTTTATTGCAGGCAACCATAGCCTGTAATACTGTTAAAAAATTTAATCAAGATCCATGTTAACACGGGTGAAGTTTCCCTTTGTCTACCCTCTTCCTATTGGAAGGATATTAAAAAACCTCATTCTCTCACCTTTTGTCTAAATTCCAGCCTTAGTCTGTTTGTGGTCAATTTGTAGCCATCTGATCTTGTGCCAGCATTAAACCTCTGGGCTAAATAGTTTCTCCTCCCTGCTGTTTACCCACATGATCTTACAGAGAGGCATTGAATCCCATGTCAGACGTCATTTTAATAGCTCCTCTTTCCATAGTCTCTTCAAAGACTATTAGGAACAGGATAAAGGACTAATTTCCATTTTCTTCATTTCTTGATAGTTTCTTGGCTCTGTATTGAAAAAAAAAAACAAACCTGAACTGACTTTCTAGACAAGAAAAACACACTAGATGATACGTACTGCATCCAAAGAGAATTTCTCGCTGGACTTCATTAACTCCTCACTTCAAAGGGTATCAAGTTAGCTAGGTAAAAGCTGCCTTTGGTAAAGCTGTCTTGTAATCTTTTCCTATTTTCAGTTTATCTCCATCTTACAAAATTTGTTCTGAAGTCTTTAATACTCTTGAAGTTGGGCTTTGGGGTTTGTAGTTACCCAGATTATCTCTCCGCTTTTTAAATTAGGTATTTTACTTGCTATTCTCCAACCATACGGTATTTGCTAGCGGACTGCAATTTCACATGTCAGTTCTCTAGTCCCCTTTCTGGGAGCATGTTATACTCTACTTTGGATGCCATAACTCTCATTTCTACTTATTCCTTTTGCCCTGCTGTGTTATCAGTATCTTTATGGAGAGCTCGGGAGAAGATTTCAGGCTGTAGTTCATTCAGATGAGAACTCTCTGTGTGAAGCAATACCACTTCTTTCTTCTCTTTTAATTTATGTGGCTTCATGTTTTAGCTTCTTGCATGATTAATTCTTACAGTGGAAATTAGCTTGAATTCTTGGGGATTTTTCACATCATTCTTATGGCTCCTGATCTCCAATTTGATCTCCTTTGCTAATTTCTCTTTCAGTTCAATGTATACTTGTTGTGTTTTGGCTTTTGTTATTCATCCCAGTTAGATACTTCATCTTACTTAGGATGCAAATCCCAAATAGTTTCTGCACCTTTGGGAAAGTTTTGAAGTTATATAATAATATATCTATATTAATATATTATTATGTATTTA
>NW_008796181.1:1973052-1980007 GCF_000699145.1 Aptenodytes forsteri
TAAGCTTGTGTAAAGTTTTAAGTGGAAAATTGCCATTAGTCCAAGAATGTTTTCTAGCATTAGCAACTCTGACTCTCTAGTATTTATAAATGCAGAAATCTACATTAGCACTGTATTGATGTTTGCGTTGATGGGGATTTCCACTCAAGACCTTAGAGTATTTATGCCTTTTTGAATATTAGAGATTTTGTGTGCTTGTTTAAAAAAAAAAAAAAACAAATCTGACTTTTTGGTGGGAATTTAACAAATATTTTAGTAGGGTTGAAAATTTTTTTACAAAGGAACATTCTGATTTGCACACTGACTCTTTTTATTTCACTTAAAAGGAAAGGCATGACCACATTACACAGTAACAGTATGTTTAATATTGCAGGAGAACTCAAACTCATGTCACGTGCAATAGTAGGCCCATTGTACATAAATTTTAAACAGTGTAATTATGACCGAGGAAGAGAATCTGAATTTCCCTGCAGAAAAAGGAATTCTCCTTTCCCTTGTACAGAAGTGGGTTTGTTATAAAGTAGACTAAATGGTGAGCAGGAGTAATAGCGATTTTGATTCCCACCCGCCTCCTTTAAAAGTGCTATTACAAACTCTCTACAGTCTCACTTCTACCTCTTTTGTTTCTCTGTTCTTGGGAGGAAATATCTAATGTTTGTTCTATTTCATTGTAGTTTGCTAATCCTGATTTTATGGAATCCATTTCGGATGTAGTTGATGAAGTTATACAGAACTGTCCCATTGATGTCCGGCGTCCATTATATAAGGTACGGTCTTTCTGTTGGAAGATTAACTTAATTCATTTGAAGACTAAATATCAACACCATCATGAAGCATAGACATAGCTACCACTTTCTCTGCTATGAGAAATGTGAACTTTGAATGGAAATAAAGTTCAAGTTAAACAAAGCGCCACTTCTGAATGAAGAGTACTTGATGTTTGCTGCTTTTTATTTCTGAAAGAAGGGTTATCTGTAGCAGTAGTTTGATAACACAGGTAAGTATTGTCCCCAGGGAGCTGTGGCAGAGGGATGTTATTTGCATCTGAGACTTGTAATGTGAATTCTTGTGCATGAAGGTCTTTCGTTTTTGCCTGTTTTGAGGGTTACATCGTGGTCTCACCCCTCTCCCCCCGCTTTACTAAGCAGTGGTTTCAAATACATAGGGTTTTTTTCATAGTCTCCACTTGTATCTGCTCACTGTCTGCTGTTCTAGCCAGGTATTGAACCCAGTATTAAAATACATGAAGGCTTAAAATCTTTTAGGAGACAATAATTATGCCTGCTTAAACTTGTTCAGGGTGTAGTCTGGACAGTACTTTTCAGTCACTGATTCTTGAAGAAATGAAAAGGAAGGTACTGACAGGCGTAGCCTATGGCAAGCTCTCTTTATATTGGCAGCACACCCTATGCTTCCTGGTTGTTTTCTGCTTGTGCAGCAGCAGTGCTCTTTTGGAAATAACAGCGTGAAGTAATAGCATGGAGAAGTTTGCTTGCTCACATAAAGGGTGGTAGTTTTCCTCACCTATTAGAATGAGCGTTAAGTTCCAACTAAGTCATATCTCAGGGTAATTTGTAACTATTAAAATTTTGCAGTCTGTTTTACTTGTCTAGTAAACATACTCTGTAATCTAGAATGAGACACAGTGCTACAGAGGAAGTCTGTGGAGCAGGTTAAAAAGGGAAGTTAAACTACTTAATAAGCTCATATGTGGAGTGAATTTTGCAGTAGATGTCTCCAAAGGCTTCAAGCTTAGGTACGTTGCCTGAGGTTTAGGAAACTCTTAGTGTCTGGTTGTGCTTAGGGTCTGTGCTTTTTTTTCCTGGAAGACCAAAGTTGCCATAGAGCAATAGCTTCATCGCTTGGTAGGGTAGGGATTAGTACTGACTTCTGGAAAGTGGTATTTAAAAATTGAGGTTAAGTTACTCTTTCTTCACTGTAATCAGCAGGCAAATAACTTTCCCTTGGCTTGCCTCTGATTGAGACTTTGTTTTTCCATTTTCTGTTTTTCATTGTACTTGCTTAATTAAAACAATGTTACACAATTACCTATGGAACATAATGATAGATGTCAGTAGGTATTAATGCTAATAGTTGCTGCCTTCTTTAAGCAAAGTCACTGCAAAGAGACGAGCATCTCTGTTCTCATTGTTTAAAAGAGTGTATAGGTGCAGAAATCCTCTCATACTTTCTCTTAGTTTCTGTGGTTTATCAATTTCACTTACCCACAGTGCTGCGTGGCGGCCAGCCAAGGCCCTGTGCTTTGCAGCTGGGTTTCCATCACATGTATTTGGATTCTTCCTCAGCGTTCATGCAGAAAATACCTGCAAGTACCCTTCTTGCAGATCATACGTGGTATGTAGCCTTTGAAGCATTGTTTCACAACCTATCTTTTGATGTCCCATGGTATTTCTCTTTTTTAGTTTTATTGTCAGTATCCCTGTTTCCCAGCCTGATCAACATCTCTTTCATGAGGCCAGTTATCTTACCTTACGTTGATGTTTGGACCAGCAGGACCTTCATAAAACTGTTGTTCTTCAGCCAGATCCCTGTCATGGTTTAACCTCAGACGGCAACCGAGTACCACACAGCCGCTCGCTCACTCTCCCTGCCCCCCCGGTGGCATGGGGGAGAGAATAGGAAGAGTAAAAGTGAGAAAACTCATGGGTCAAGATAAAGACAGTTTAATAATTGAAATAAAATAGTAATAATAACAACAATAATAATAAAAGACTATACAAAGCAAGTGATGCACGATGCAGTTGCTCACCACCCGCCGACCAATGCCCAGCCAGTCCCCGAGCAGCGGCCCCCCTGGCCAGCTTTCCCCAGTTTATGTACTGAGCATGACGTCCCATGGTATGGAATGTCCCTCTGGCCAGTTTGGGTCAGCTGTCCTGGCTGTGCCCCCTCCCGGCTTCTTGTGCACCTCCAGCCTTCTCAGTCGGTAGAGCATGGGAAGCTGAAAAGTCCTTGGCTAGTGTAAGCACTACTTAACAACAACTAAAACATCGGTGTGTTATCAACATTATTCTCATTCTAAATCCAAAACACAGCACTGTACCAGCTACTAGGAAGAAAATTGACTCTATCCCAGCCGAAACCAGGACAATCCCATAGCCTGTAGCTGTTCAATACCAACCACAAACATTCTTTCACACGTGATGAACCCTTTTTAATTGTATAACAGTTGCCAGCAATGCACTTTTTTTTTTTTAATTCCCATGACTACACCGTCTTAATGTGATTGCTTGGAAGAATTGATTTATATTCTTATTCTGTCTCTCTCTGTGTCTCTAACACAGAGTTGAGAGTTCTGGATTGCTTGGGATGAGCTGCTTTCTGTTAAAATGGAAGAAAATAGGTAGGCTGCTGGGTTTGGAACCAATGGACTTGCATTAAAATTTGAAGAAATAAGGTGGATTTTTTTTAATTCTTTAAATTTTTTTTTTAACAAACCCAAATCTTCAGAAAGTAGAATGAAATTTAAAGTGAGTGCTCAGGTGAAATGATAGCAAGGATACCAGATTATTTAATCCATGTTGATCATTCCTGTGTGTTGAGTTCCATTGAAAAATGACCCATCCTGCATGCAGCTAGTAATGCAATCGTGCTTTTATGGGGCTCAGTGAGGCATTGCATCACACTTGGCATTCTTTGGGAAGAATGGTGTATAGTTCGTCTAGTTCTGTTTTTCTGAGAATTCTTTAGCTTCCTTTTTCCTTAAAATATTGTTCCACAACCTTTCCTTATAAATATGAGATAAGTATATAAATATATAGTATAACTGGTATCACAGAAATGCGGAGAAATTAGAGGGAGGGAATGGTAGCATGATGGGGTCTACTGTCTGCAGAAAAATGTGGTCCTTCTCCCAGCTTTCAGGTTACTATGAGCATACTACTAAACACAGCGTAACTAATGCACACCCAGCTTGCATCAGTGGGAAACATCTGCTCGGTGGTATAGCCACAACAGATGCTAGTATTGGATGTTTTCAATACCAGTTGCTATTTAAAAATCTGTTTTCAACCTGGAAATGCTCTGAAACTTGTCCTAACTTCTGTCACTTAGGGCATGAATTTTGACACTTAAGTGGCAAAAAAGAGTAGCTGAATTTAACAGTCGGCTAGTGAATAACAACTTTAAAGGTGGACAAAGAGCTTTCAGAAGTTCTCAAAACTGCTTGATACTCTAATAAACGGTATTTTTTGTTGGTAACAGGTTCAGAAACTGTCACTCTTACTCCACACTCTGCTTCATCTTCCTTTTTCCCCATCCAGAGTCTCTCCCCAGATACTTCCAGAGTTTAGATGGTAACAGGAGATGAGAACGATATTGACAGTTCGGAGGTCTGTGCCTTCTCCCAGTAGAAAGGATGTCAGTGTAGGGTCATTGGCTGTCCCAACGATTGATTTCTTTCAACTTTTCTCTGCTGTGTTTTTGGCACAAATGTATGGATGAAAGAATTTCAGATAAGTGACATCTGAAACCAGGTAAACTCTGTCAAAAATATTTCTGAAAGATCCTAGCCAAGCATGTTTAGATATTCATGATTCAAATTATGACGGCTCAAGTTGTAACATCCTTGACCTCAAACGTTTAAGCTACCTTCTCAAGCTGAAAACATTGCATGAGGTGGGGACTGAGTGTGTTGGCATGTGTGGTGTTTTATTGGAGATAAATCGTCCAGGTTTTCAGTGGAAACGCAGGTGCATGGAGACAGGATTTTAATGATGTTGGCTCTTTTCCTTAGAGAAGATGACTTTCTAGCTGGGTGTGCAGCTATTGTGGACAATAGTGAACTTGAGCTTGCTGATACAATTAAGATTTGGACTACACTTGTTGTATCAGTGTTCTCTTGGAAGGTTAAACTGTTGACTGCCTCGCTCATAATGAACCATCCTCAAAGCCTGGAGAGATCTGGCATGCTGGAGGCTAAAGGAGTGGTAAACATCCCCCTAACATCACTTCTAACTTGAACTGCTGGTTAATACTTCGTGTGAAAACTGCTTCACATGCGCTGCGTGGTGTGTAGATGGCGCTGTCAGACTGCTGTGCGGCGTCCGGCTGGACATCTGCGAGCTGCAGGGAGAAATACAGTCTGTGGTGGTGCCCAGCTTATTTGCTGTGTCAACCCTGTTCTTGCCTTTCCCCTCCAAAATTGTAGGTACCCTCAAGCACAAGGCTGGATAGGGTTCAACTGACTTCTGCTTATCTGTGCTTCAGCAAAATGACAATATTTGCTATTCATTACTAAGTGCAGAGTGAGGAGGCTCTGTGGGTGAGGTAAGGCTGGAGAGACTGCCAGGCCATTAGATCTGCATCATATGGGCACCGATGATAAGACACGGGAAGGAAAAGGTATTCCTGCTACCTCATGTAGAAGCCCCAAGTGATTAACACTCTTAGCATAGCACAGGAGTACTGAGGAGAAGCCCTGTTTATTCCTATCACAGCTGTAATTAAATTTATAACATTACTCGTGCTAGCTGGTTTAACAGTAGCTCAATACAGCTGCAGTATTTTGTGGTTACTTCTATGTCTGAGTGCAGGTATATTTCTGTGGAACAGCACGACCATAAGTCACGCTGAAATCTTTTGCTATTGCTCGAACTGCTAAATGAACACTGAAAATCATGATTTTAAAGAAACAGAAATTGTTTCTTCATCATTAAAAGTCAAACTTATTTAAAAAGTAGTGTTTCTCACAATACATTTACTCCTTTGTAATATATTTGTTGTTTGATATCTGTATTTCTCTTTACACTTTCCATACAATGTTGGCAAATATTGCCCTGTTTTAACTAAATTAGCAGAGGCATGTAGCTTAATTGATTCACTTGCTCATGAAGTGCTTGGCTTCAGCTCGTGAACTTTCCAGTTTTTATCCATAATAATTTTTATTAAGTCATATATTGCTCTCATTACACGTCTCTGGTGGTGTGGTTGTGTCATGTTAAACAACTTTAATTTAGGCTATAATTTGGAAGGAAGGGAAACTGAAATGCGTTGTTGAAGTTTGATTTTACCAGAAAAGCAGTAGATGCTTCTCAGTTTGGTGCTGCAAAGTCTCAAGTGTCCAGCTGAGAGTGCACTTATACCACGTTACAAGGTGCAGCGTAAAGATGCACAGACCAGTTCAGCACCTTGTGTTTGGTAGCATTGAGTTCTGCAGAAGCTCATTTAACTTTTTGGAATTTTCATGTAAACTTTATTTAGATAGACACTTCTGTTACTGTAACTGGGTGGTTTTGTTAGGTAGCCTCATATCTCTGCAGCATTGCACTGTACAGGCATAATACCAGAAATGGTATGGAGAGAAACTCAATATCCTAGAGTTCATAAGAGAAGCAAAGGGTTGGGATGAGAAATGAGAAATTTCTTGCCAGCCTTCTGAGATGATTGGTGTTCACCCCCTGGTTTCCTTCTAGCAAGGGCCTACTTTCATTTATTTACTACTTGTGGTTAGCTTTTTCAGGTGTGTGGAAGGTCTTCATCCCTCTCTTCTAAGGGAATACATTCTTTTGAAACAAATTTTCAACCAGTGAGCTATAAAAGTAAAAATCAGTGGGAGCTTCTTTCTGTCAGGTGGTATGATAATCAGTGTTAGCTGTGAAACCTGTGGTCTGCTTAGAGCTGTTAAACCAGCCGAAGTGTGTTTGAGCAGAGTAAGATCAGAAGAAGTCTTCTTTAAAGGAATCAGCTGGAAACAGATACTTAAATCCTAACTGCCTTGATGTCTTTTTCTGGGAGGCCAGAGAATTCCTAGGCAGGCTGAAAACCCAAACATCACTAGTAAGCTTTCTCCACAGACGTATTTAACATGCTTCATTGTTATTATGCTTTTCGTTAAGTGGTTACTGGAATTACTGTGTTGTGTTACTCAGTTATTCTAGAGAAGGTATTTGCTGTGGGGGGTGGTTTCTTGGTGGTTTTTTTTTTCTTTTTTTTT
>NW_008796181.1:1981877-2016758 GCF_000699145.1 Aptenodytes forsteri
CTTTGTGGGTTTTTTTTTCTTTTTTTTTTTTTTTTTTTATCTGACAGTCTTTTCCCGCCTTCATTGGGTCCTTTGTAAGTGGTGGGTGTGTTGTTTGAGGGGTGGGGAATGTGTATGGATTCTGCTTTCATTGTGAGTGAGGACTGCCTGGCTTCTGACCTCCTTGCAGAAGACTGACCTGCTGAGTTGTGATAACTTGCTGAAGCTCATACATGAGCAGTCTTCTACTAAAGAGAGCACAGATTTGGCCCAGCGCTGACAAGAAGTACAGGGGAACTGTAACTATATAATTGCCCATCTTAAAATGGCAGTTGGTGTCACCTAGTTACTTATATCCAAAATTCTGCTTGGCCTGGATATGTGATAATGAGATGACTCACCTTTTCAACAAGTATACCCTCGTGCTTCTGTTCTCCTTGACCGGTATTATTGTTAAACTTACTTCAGTGTGTAGAAGTACTTGAATAATTGTAATCTGAGGAAGGCATAACCTCTTAGCTTCTAACCCTAGAATGATAAAAGATCCTCCCAATGTTACTGCTAACTCTGTACTTGCATGAGTTGGTCTTGGATGTATTCAAACAATTATTCTCAGGTGTATTCTGAAATCTATTTTTAGTGGTAGCATTGTCCACTTTATGGAGTATACTTGAAGTTTAATTTGCTTTGAATAGAATTATTGCTTTCACAGTCTTCGACAACTTCATTACCCCCAGGTAATATTTTCTGATGGCGTCTTCTTAATTGCTATTTCATCACTCCGGTTGGTTGTTGTCTCTTTTTTTTTTTTCTTTCCCCATTAGCAATTTTCTTTTCCCATGTGGAGTACATGGCCACTTTGAGGCAGGGAAGAGATGTTCTTGTGTATGGGGGGAGCAGGGAGAATCTCCCTCCTGCTTTAATTTTAGGACCAACTGTGGTTTCTGGCTCCTGCTTATATGTATGTCTCCTTTCCTCTTCTCTGTCCTCCTCTTTCTTTTGGGAAATGTTTCAGTAATGTTATGAGGATGTGTGCTTTTCTTTTAAGTACGCCTGCCTTGTTATGCACTCTTTTATACTGTAGATAATCTGAAGCTGTGAAGAAATGAGTTTTTCCTACTGTAATGGTTTTTACAATGTGCAGAGATTTTTTTTTTTTCATGAATAAACAAACAGCTTTCTTCACACTTTACAAGTTACAGACAAGATTTTCCTTGTTATCTGTTGCTTAAAATCCAAGCAGTTACTTCTCCACCCTGCAAGTGTGAACGCTTATTATGCATTCTTTGACTCTTCAGATCTGTGTGCAGGCTTCCTGGCTGAAAACAGTGGTTCAGGGATTCTTTCATTACGTGCGCAGACTTGGTCTGCAGTATCAAAAAACTATTACTGAGGGATAATCCTTTGACCTGTGTGTAATGAACTCTTGATCTCAACTGAGTTCCTCGTGGACATGTGTCTAAGGCATATAAGTGGTTTTAGTAAGCACTAATTGGCACTTTGGTTTGCAGTTACAGCAGTATGCAAGGGCACACGTATGGTTTTGTCGTAGAAATGTTCATTTTTCTGATTATGAAAAGCATTTTTGCTGCCACCAATGTTAGTTCTAGGGTTCCTGTTTTGAATCCCCCTGCTTTTGAAATCACTTCTGCATTAGTCTATGACCCTGCAACACTATCAGAATTAAGGATGTGACATTCTAAAACCCCTATTTAGAATCGAAGTAAAAGTCTGGGCTAAGAGGCTTTTGGTTCTGCTCTGAAAACTAAGTAATACCAGGCAAGCAGGTATAGATAAGAAAAGTGAAAGGCATTGTACCTTTCTTTGTACTGCAGTCCTCTTTAGAGGCGTGGTACCTTTTGAAGAATCATTGGACTTACTGGTTGCTATGTTTAGAAGTTTAAGTCTTAAAAAAAAAAAAAAAGAGTTCTAGATAACTCTACAGCTTTTGGAAAGACACTAACAGTAACATGATGAGGCTAGAGCCTTATTTGGTATCAGGGCTAAAACGGCTTACTATGAGCATCCCTGGGAAACTTTTTGATGTTGTGTCTTATTTCTGCTGCTCTGCACATGTAGGGTACTAGCTCACCATTTTAATGGAATCATTCTCTTTTGTAATAACATATTCTACATAAAACTATTCTTTAAAGGGGGGAAACAAGAAAGTAGGGGACCATGGACCTCCTATGGAAATTGAGCAATGATTAAGGTGTTCTGTGTAGCTTGTCAGCTTCCTAATGATGTTAAGATCCAAACAGTCACCTCTGCAGTGTTGGCTTTTGGGAAACTCGCTTGAAGATGGATTTAAAATAATATATAAAGGATTAAAGAATGTGTCTTAATTTCTGCACAGAATGTGGTCCTCTCAGGAGGATCCACGATGTTCAGGGACTTTGGACGACGACTGCAAAGGGATTTGAAGAGAGTAGTGGATGCGAGATTGCGACTTAGTGAGGAGCTCAGTGGTGGTCGGATAAAAGTAAGTATGAATTTCAAGTGCGTTAATTACATGAGTAGTGAAAGAAAGTTCAGAATTTTTACCTCACTAATGAAGATGCAGTGTTGTAAAATGAGTAGTATATATGGTAGTATGTGGTGTAAAACATGTTGGTAGCCTTGCAATGTATGACGTCTTTGCAGGAGCCTTAAAGTTACTGTGAGCAGTCTCTAAGGGCATTTCTGCTTTCCCTTCTAGGAGATATGTGATCTTAGCAGTAGGCAAGAGGGATTTAACTGTTGCGTCCTTCAGTGTACTAATTGTGAAGAGTTTCATGACTTGGTCTCCTAGGGAACATGGCAGACTGAGTAATAAGTGTGAGATAGTGGTGTGAATGGAGAGGTGAAGATGTCTGGGTTGGAGCATTTTCAGTTTGTAAGGATCTTGCCAGAAAATGTAAACCAACTAAAGACGAACTGTTTTTCTTAGCCCAAACCAGTTGAAGTTCAAGTGATAACACATCACATGCAGCGTTACGCAGTTTGGTTCGGCGGTTCCATGCTGGCTTCAACAGTAAGTCTTTATCAAAATTGTTCTTAATGGGGTTTTTTTTTTTTTTAATTGCGTATTGTCTTCTGGCTATGTTTGATCTGAGCACTAAGTTTTAAATCTTTTCATTGTGACAGCCTAAACTGTGTCACATTCTGGAATCCTTACACAACTTTTATCTCAGTAAAATTTGTACAGGGCAAGTGGGAGCTTTACTTGAGTAAGGGTATCATGATTTGACATAATTCTGAAGTAGTTTTTATATGATAGTGGTGATATAGTCCCTTTATTCTTGAAGTCAGCACTAGAGATTAGTTAGGACTTCAGGAATACAGGATCCAAATCAGTGGTCTTAAACCTGAGAGAGAAGCAAATACAGGAAAATGGGAGCAATTCCTATCTCCAAAGTGGGATTTCTTATTGCTGTGTTTAAAAGCAGTCTTCTGTCTAGACAAACTTTTCTTGATTAATTTTATTCATATCCTAATATTTCTAGTTTTATTCTACTTCAAAAATGTAATACCGCATTATAAAGCTGCAATCTACAAAAATGTTAAGGCATTAGTTTATTTGTCATTTTTTTCTGCTTGGTATATTCTTATGCTTTTGAGGGGATTTGTTTTATATTTTCATAGCCAGAGTTTTTCCAAGTATGTCACACCAAGAAAGACTATGAAGAGTATGGCCCTAGTATTTGTCGTCATAATCCTGTCTTTGGAGTCATGTCATAATGCTCGTCTAATGGAAACAAGATCTCTGATATCTTGCTGGTGAAGAAACTCATGTAATCCAGAGGAAGGCAGCAGATACTGTAAATACTGAAGCAAGATGTGGTTATCTCTTGGAAGCATTTGGATCACCACTGTGCACTAAAGCACAACTTACAGCCCCAAGTCATTTCAGTAAAAGCCATTTCTCTGACTACTTTAAAGCCTATCCTTCTTTCTTCCTAAATGTGAGGTAATTGAAAATAGGTAGGTCTCGGTTTAGGAGGTTGTGCAAATACTACTGAAACTGAATCTAGAAGAATAAGGCAGTGCTTTACTGCTTGTGGAAAGATTTAAACCTTTCCCACTTGTGCCCTGATTCTGCAATCAAATCTCTAGCAATGGAGCACTAAATACCACATTGCCTTCAGGGGAGTTGGAATGGATGCAGGTAGGTACCTGCCCAAATGGATTAGATTGCAGGATTGGGACTGTACTTTGTAAATGTAGGTTTTTCATATCATTTTGTATTTTATGATATTGGTAGGGTGAATTGATGACTAGTTCTAAGCACGAACAGCTGTCAATGTCATGGAGTGATGTTACGCATTTCCAGGTGTGAGGCATGTATTGGAGTTGCGCTGGTATTTTTTTGGCAAAAAAAAAAAGCCATGTATGCTAGAAACTGATTTGTTCTTGTTTGGATGACACAAACTAAGTGATTTACAGTATTGTATGAAGTTTATTATAGCCACTGTTACTTTGTTTTGAATTTTCTGAAACTGTTTTATAGAAGATGATGTTTTGTTTTGATGTTGGTGAGTGGTGGATGACACACGGGCCTTGCACCAGTGAAATAAAAGCTGTTAACATCTTTACGAATGTTTGTGGTAGTCAAAAAAAAAAAGTATGCTAGAAACTGATTTGTTCTTGTTTGGATGACACAAACTAAGTGATTTACAGTATTGTATGAAGTTTATTATAGCCACTGTTACTTTGTTTTGAATTTTCTGAAACTGTTTTATAGAAGATGATGTTTTGTTTTGATGTTGGTGAGTGGTGGATGACACACGGGCCTTGCACCAGTGAAATAAAAGCTGTTAACATCTTTACGAATGTTTGTGGTAGTCATGATTTACATACTCGTCCATTTTATTTCACAAGGTTAGCTTTCCATTTATATTCCATTTACATGGAATCACAGTGACACTGAAGTTGGAAGGGACCTCTGGAGATTTCTGGTCCAGACTCCTGCTCAGTGCAGGGCTGACTTCACAGTCAGATCTGGTTGCTCAGGGGCAGTCAGGTTTCTGTGAATGGAGGTTCCTTAATGTCTCTGGCAACCTGTTCCAGGGCTTAACTACCCTATTATGGATACATGTTCTTGTGTTGTGGACATGCTGTTTGTTCTTCTGTGGTTTAAATCTAAATAGAGTAGGAAATCCTACTTACTCTGTGCTGACATTTATCTGATGTCTGTCAGCAAAGATTTTGTAACAGTTTGTGTAGCCCAATAAGAATTTTGCAAGACACATCAATTTGGTTTTAACTAGCATGGAGGGATTGAGACCAAGCAATTATTTGTTCAGCATAAATTAGAAATTAAACAAAATGAGACTCCGTGACTCAAGCCTGGTTCTGAATGCTTTTGAACTTAAAACTCAGCTCTCAAGAGAAACACATTGAAGCTTACTTTGCTCAATCCTCTCACTAAGAAAGAAATGGGTAGTCTAATATAATGTTGTACTGTTTCAGCTTGTTCCAGCGTTATATCAGCTTGTCTATGTTTAAATCTATGTTTCAAGTTTGTCACTGCGCTGCTGGCTACTTGGGGTTTTTGCCTGTAGTGCAGAATCCGGAACCATGGGCACAATGTGGCTGGAGTCAGGCTTCAGAGGAAGATTTACACGTTTAGTGCATTGAGCAAGCATGGGCTGAAACACTGGCACGCTCGCTTGGTGCTACAAAATCGGGAATGCTGGGCATGTGGCATAGTTACACATGGCCTGCAACCAGTTTTAGCCAGGTATTGAGATATCTTAGAGTTAGCAAGAGGTGGCATTTTTGCTCCACACTTCTGACATAAGGCATAGGCACCTATTTTTTTTGGGGGGGAAAAACTTCTTTCAAAAAGCAAGCAAGACTTGCTTTGAAAACAAATGAGGAAATGTGCTCGTGTTCACTCTTCATAAAAAAAAAAAAAAAATTGATAGTAAGAAGGTTTATATGGGATGTTCAAAAGTCTTGGAGCTGAGTTCCCCTGTTCTTCGACTTTTTGGAAGACTGACCTACCTATCACAGTACAGACCATGTGAGTTTTAAACAGTCATTGGGCAGAAAAAAAATTCAAGATGAGATGTGTCAGAGGACAAATACAAATGTGAGTTGTTAGCCCCTTTTCTTCTGTCTTGCTGACTACTGTTGGGCTAATGTAAGCTTGCCTTTTTTTTCAGTTACATTTTATGGATTCGTTGCAAATAGTTAACGAATAACCACAAGGATCTGTGAACAGCAAGTTGAAAATTGATTCCCTAACCTGCTGTTTTGGGCGCTGACCTGAGAAGGAGCACATGCATTGAGTTTGAATCCTCTTGGACAGAGGAAGGAATTGAACCCGAGACTTAAAGCCGGAAGGGCCAGCAGGTATCTATTCTGCCTCCAGACACTTACACACCAGCAGTTACTAGTGCGCTTCTGCAAAGTGTGATTTCTTGAGGAGTGCTCTCTCTAAACCTAATGCATCAGGGCAGATTTCTGGAGCCTGGTGAGGGTGATAGTTTGCTGCTCTAATAGCTTGCCGTTGCTGAAGGGGTTGTGGTACTGCTTTGTCCCTGGAGCGGGCTCTGGTGATCACAGGACACTTCTGTGAGATGACTTGATATGCTAACCTTGCAGAAAACTCTCCCCACTCCTGTTTTCTTGAATGCACTGATCTCTTAGATTGGCTCACCATATTTGGTGAAACTGCAAGTTTACTGAATAGAACAATGAACCTGGACCTAAACTGGTCTTGAGCTTTGCTGCTGGTTGTTTAATGAGTCTTGTGAAGTCGGTTCCTCTGTTTTTTTTTTTTTTTTTTTTTTTTTTTTAATTGGCTTGTAAAATGCCTTGAAAATCTATTGAAAAGCACTGTAAAAGATCTAGGTCAACAGCATTGCTTCAGTGGTGGGACTGCATGGAGACAGTGTAGGTAAGTTAAACTGCAGCAAAAGAAGGTCAGTCTGATCTGCATAGTTATAATTGGGACTTCTGACTTTGTTGAGGGCTTATAGTACCATATGCCCATTAGAAAAGGGGATTACCTGTCCCCATCAGCCAATTAGCAAATGATGTGTTTTAGCCTTGATTAACTTTGACTTGATTTGAGTCAATGCTCTAAAACTGCAAGGTATTGTTTCCTGCTGCCGATCCTCTGAGACTTTTCCTTTTTTTTCAGTAGTATTTAAAAGCACTTAAGGCTTTTATGAACCTGAAGAGCGTTGTGCATATGTTCAGTGTGGTACTTTCAATTAACTACAATTAGTGAAGTCTTGACGTGAACTGGAGTACTGATCTTTCTGTAAATAATTCATTCTTTATGATCACTGGGTTCTCTCTCATCTGGAAAAATTACTGTTGTGCAAAACAAGTGTTGGAGATGGAACAAGTGAAAAGCTTATTTAAAACCACCAGGGATACGGAGCAGAGATATGCAGGCTCCTGCTTAATTGAAAAGTGCATTGCATAATATTAAAAAGTGCTGTGTGGTGGCTGTCGGATAGTTACAGTGAATGAAAGCTCAGGTAAAACTATAGCAAAGGAATAGCCCCCTACCTCATTTTCATACGTTAGTCTTCAGCAAGAGCATCTTTGCAAAAGGTAAAAAAAAAACCACAAAGAAAGTAGTGAAGGGGAGTGTCCATATAATTTTTCAACTTCTTAGGTTTCTTTTATGCAGGCTGAATGTACGTGATGGAAGAAAGAGGCAGAATTGTACGTATTCACAGCTTGCTTCTGTGGCTGCTTTTGTTCTTACTGTTTCAGATCTGATGATTCTCCTGTAAACACTCAGGGCCTGACCCAAAGTCAGTGGAAAAGACTTCTCTTTGGCGTTATTGATCCTGTAATGTTCTAGATTCCTTTCCATTTCTTACTGCCACCTGGCATGTCAGTCTTGACCATGCTGCATCTTTTTGGGCATGTCACTTCATTTCTGTATGCTTTTTCCTGATCTTTTCCTAGGGACTGCCTCCTAGACCATACCTTAGCATTTGTCTGCTCTGACGTAACTATCAAATCCTTAGGTGCAGATATCTGACATGGTCACTTTGGCTTCAAAGAGAGTAGCATAATAATATCCTGAGGGCAAGTCATCCTAGGATACACATCTAAAACAGGTTGGCTGACTCCTCCTTTGGCAGCTTTCTCTGTTCAGTTGACTATAAAAATCTATGATGTCTAGCATAGATGTTGCATCTAATTCTTAAAGGCTCAAAGTTAGAGGGGAAAAAAAAAATCCCACCCTGAGTTTGGTCTCTGGGCACTACAGACGGCGCACACTAAAGCAGCGTGGTGAGGGAGCAGGCTCACTGAGGAGGAGGGCTGATGCGGTTCACTGCACTATACCCATGAAAAGTGGTGAAGGATGAGTGCTATGCTGCTTTAGCTTCCAAATGACTTGAGGGTGTTTCACCTTAACATTATCTAAATGAACAACCTCTGTGGTCCTGCTTGTATGTTCACAGCTTTAGTCTAACTGTACCAACTTGTTATGTGTTAGTTACACTTTCTACCTGTTTTTATGAAAGGTTTAAGAGTAACTCCTGTAAACTGCAGCTTATTCACATGCAAGGTAAGGAATACTTATGCTAGCACAGCAGTTTTGATGTGCTTCAGGAAACACTGAGTGTCTGAGAGCTGCCGTGCTGTGTCCTCACAGCGTTCAGCACAGAGCTCCTGTGAGGCAGTGGCTTTCTTGTGTACCAGCACTTGTCGCGTTGTTCAAAAGGAAGTTTTGTCCACTCTATATGCAGTGCAATTTAAGTGGCATTTGTGTCTTGCAGCACTCTCCTGCCAGGCAGATGAAAGGCTCCAGAGCCAGCCTAAGAATCTGTCTGCTGCCTTCAGCTGTTGTCGAAGTAGAGGTCAAGCTAAATCAGGACGTTTGGATTATTTTTCAGCTTTCCCTCTGGTGAAATTGGGAAGAAGGGGGAGCACTTTGTAACTCCTTAGGGATTTAAATGAAACTTTCATTTTTTACCAATACATTACAATAAAAGCTAAGTGTCGTACTGGGGAGAGGCATGGGGTTCATAAGTACCTGTAAATAATTAAACAAACTCCCTGTCACCTCTCCTGCTTCTCTAGTGCTATTTCCCTTTAAGTTCTCTTGAGTTCAGCTGATGAATGTAACTAGGTTATATTATTAGTCATTGTTTCTTACTTATGTCTAGTTTGAAGTTTGGTGCTGCTTTGCCTGTGGTCCCAGGAGCCTGTTACATCTTCCCAGTTACATCAGCTGTTCTAAAATTAAAGATTTTACATTTCTCGACAAACGTGGCATCTTGTGTTATAAATGAATACTTGGAAAATCATGAAGGAATTTTTTTCCTTACTTTCAATTTATCTTCCTCTGTAATTAGAGCAAGGAAGTGATGGGGCTACTGGTAATGGGAGGTGTTTAACCCTTTGACTGCATGGGAAAAAAAAAATGAGCTGATGTGGATTTGAAAAGTCAGAAAATCGAGGGTATTTATGAGGATGGTGGCCACCACACATCTTGAGTTTGTGATGCCTTTGCAATCATGTGCATCTCCACTTTAAGAAATGGTGCCCTATTATGTCTGTTGTACATCAGTAAATAAAGGAGCAGTGTAGTTTAGCTGGGAGGCTGCATTCATCTCCAGCAATTTTTCAGCAGTTTGCTGTGCTATTGTTTTTCCAGCACCCTGTGGGGTAATGATAAGAGTTGCAGCCACTTTTACAAAGGGAAAATTGTTCACTGCCTTTGACAGGTGGTAGATACTGTATATGAAAGAGAGATACATTTTTAATGCAAACCTGTTTGCTCGTAATTCTATTTCTACTGGTAATCTGTAGTTTGATACAGGAGACAGATTCTTTGGGTCAGTTCCAATAAGGATGTAGTTGAAACAAAATAGAAAATACATTGCTGAGGTGGCAGGCACCTACCTGGCCCACAGAGTAGCTCCAGAATTGGCAGCTGGGTGATAAGGGTCCCCGGGTCTGGACTAGTCACTTAGGGTGACTGGAATTAGTTTATGAGCAGGGACACAGCCAGCCCCTAGGAAATACTAGGCATGACTGTGTCCTAATTCTTGTCCTTTCTCTGGAGCATCAAAGTGCTTTAGGGACACTTCGGATCCAGAAACAGGATGCATTTGGGGGGGGTTGCATTACCCTCCTTCAGAGTTCACTAACTTGGCAGGGCTCAGCCTTTTTAATGTGGCAAGCGATGCCTGCCCGCCTCTAAGGTACCAATGTTGTGGTAGGAACAGCTGCTGAGGAGACTTCTCATCAGGTTGAAGTGGTCTCTCTTACTTTCGAACTCTTACACTAGGAGAGGATGTGAGAGGCTAGATCTAGCATCCAGGACTGGAGTGGGCAGGTTCTAGTTTCTACACTTGAACTGTTTATGCATTTGTAGTAGTGATCATTGGTTAAAAATACAAGTAACTCTTGGATCAGTGAAGAGATTCTTGAACACTGCATGACCTACCTGAGAATAATGGCTAGGTTCCAAATTATGTTTCCTATTAAGCTTTCTCTTTCTGGTCCCATATGCTCTTAGGCTGTAGATAAGCAAAAGGTTTAAGCAAACTTTCAGCTTCCTTGGCTCTTATTTTCCAGGGTAAAAACAAAAGGTTGACAATGTCAGTGTGGAGAACATAAATAAGAGATGACCAGAAAGAGCAGTCCTTAGTAGTACTTGAGTGTATGGTCTGTTGTGGTTTCGCTCCATTTTGGACTGGGTCAGCATCTACTACAGTTTAAGTCCTCATAACTTCTTGCCAAAGAATTGCTAGAAATCTGGTTCTGCCCTTTGCTTGATGGTTGATTGATCTAAGTGGCAATTTATGACAGATTTATTTGAGTACTTTTTAATTTGTGCATCCAGTAAGGTACTCTAGAAAACCAACTGTTGGTGCAACAAATATGCAAAGTGAGAGTAGAAATCCTGATGTTTCTAGGCTGTGTATTCTGATGCTTATTAATCATGCTGCTTGTTTAACAGCCTGCATCACTGGCTATGCTATCGCTTTTACTGTGGCTTGCTTGCAGAATGTTTTAGTACATTTGTTCATCTAGTCATATGGTATGTCTATAATGCATTAGATGATATTGGCAATTAAAGGATTACAGCTAGGATATAATTATGGCCCCGTGGAATAAAGTTTTCAAATTATTTTGCTGTGGTCTATAATTATACTGTGTGTGCCCTGATGCCAAGGATTAATAGGGGGATTACAAACTGTTTTCCTGTAACATGCAGTTCACAGATACGCAGTTTACAATTCGCTGGCTTTAAGGAGCTAGTGACCTCTCATGGGAAATGCTATTAAAGCATAGCATATAAATGCTACTGTCCAGTGGAATGTTTTTGTGTTATATTGTGCTTGTTTCCCCTCCCTCATCCTGAGTTTATCATGCGGTGACTAGTCAGGGTAGTTCAGATCTTGAGTAGACAACCCTTAAATTGGAGTATTAAGGAAGTGAAAACAGACAAGCTTCAGTAGACGGCCTTGCGCTGTTAAACTTCCTCCTCTTTTGCGCTCTTCCCTCACACCAGAGACATCTCAGCTAGGTGCTCTGGATTCTCCATCTCTGTGGAATGGATATGGGAGCCTTCATGATATATTGTTACATATTACACAACTAGTAGGATTTAAACGTTTTATTTCTGTGTATCTGAAAATGATTTACTCTAAGAACCTCTGCAATCAACACTTCTCTGAAGAACTGCAGTTGTTTAGTTGTAATGAAGATAAACTAATGTTGATGCTATTTAAAATGGATGAGAATGTAACTAAGGATCGTCTTTGAAATAGCAAAATAGCACTGAACTGTTAGTTGAATCCCCAAATGGGAAACTTGGGCTTCTTTCTGCCAAATTACAACAAGTAAACTGAATGCCATTTAATTTTCTGTGAACTCGGATGACTCTCTTTAAGGGTATTATCAAACCTTGTATTAACTTCGAAATGCAGCATCTTGCTTCCCATGTCAGTTCTGAGTGGTTACAGCAATGCTTGTAAACTAAATGTGCTCAAAACCCTTCTTTGGCACTGAGACCCACTTGCGTGAAACAGCCTGTTCTTACTAAACTCCCCTGACTTTGCCAATAAAGTGACCACATGTGGACTGCCTTTTGGGATGGTCTCTGGACTGTGCTAATTCCTGAGCTGTGCTCTGCCATTAGTTGGCTGAGTGGCAATTGGCCATGGCCAAAATGGTATTATGGATCGTGCTTACAATTTAACATGTAGTTGATGGCACTCCAGTGCCTGGGAATGTTCCTTGGCACTGTTTAATTTACCAGCATAAATTGAACCCGTGTACTTTCAGTGGCAAAGTGATGCCAAATATTTCAAACAGGCTATTTTATTTTCTGAAGGCTCCAGATCTTTGTTGTGCTGTTCTTTACATGAATCTGATTTTAGGAGAATGTTTCTACTATAGTTCCTGAAGAAATGTGAACCTTGGGCCATCAGATAACAATGACAAATAAAGACTCTCCAGTCTTTTGTTTTGAAAAAATATCATCATTTTTAAGACAGTGTTACGGTTCTTAATGTCAGAATAATATTTAAATGTATAAGCTGTACATATGTAAGAGTACAGGTCAGCTTATACTCTTTAACTTTCTGTAGCACGGGGTGGTGGGTTTTGCAGTTTTTCATAGTTAACAGGGTTTTTTCCTTAGTCTTTTCATTTCACTGTTTTGCATGAGTTGCCATCATGTAACCTCAGTAAGGCTCTCAGATTACAGACATGTATCTAGCATCTAATTTGTCTTTGAGAATCTTTCCTCCTGCTGGGAGCATATGAGAAGGAAAAAGAACCCAGCTTGACTTTTACATTTCTCCGGATGGCTTTACGGAACTATAAATCGAACAATTTGTTCTGGAGTATTGCCACAAATAAGGCCTGGCAGCTGGAACTACCCTGCTATGTGCATTGCACGAACATTAAAGCTCCTATGTCTTTCTCTTCAAGCAGAAGCTGCTTTGAAATTGTAGTCAAAATTCTTCTTTCATGTGTGTATGGTGTTTTCCCTGTTCCCCCCTGCCCCAGTTTTCTTCTGTCTTGGACCTAAGAAACTTGCATGGATGTTTTGATGAAATGATTAAATTAATGAAAAAGATTGGCTATGACCAAAATGGCACTTTTCAGTGGAAAAGGGAAGACTTTCTGGGCAACTCTGCTAGAAAAAGTTTCTTTGCATAGTCATTTTTCAGAACGAGGAATACAATTCCCTGTATTTGGCAAGATACAGTCTTTGAAGCTGTGCATTCCCAAATAGGTCAAAGTTAATGAAATTGTAAAGCAGAATTAAATACGCTGCTAGATGCTGTTGCCACCGTGGTTTGCATAGCAGCAGTTAATTGTTAATTAGTTAACAAGTTTAATGGTTTCATTTTTTTCAAAGCCAAGCATTGCTTTCTCTTTCATAGGCTAGGCTGTACGCTCATAATAAAAACCAAAGAAAGCAAATCTTTCACAGAATAGTGATTTAAATCTCTCCTGTGAGTTAGAGACACTGGGTCATGAGTACTCCAAAGTCTTAGTAACTGAAGGTAACACTGAAGCTAATTCCCCTTTCCTCTTCTGGGGCTAAATGTAATCAGGCAACAGATCAGTATTATCATCAGTTAGACTGCACAGATATAAATATCCAAAAAATTACACTAAGTAGATTGCAGCAAAGCCAGCTCAGTTCTTTCCCAAGGGAAGGTCTGCTTGTTCCAATCATTATTTGCGCCACGGGTTTTTATAGCAGGACTGCAAGAATCTTATAAAAATTGTATTGGAGTAGGACCAGCCATCCTTAAACATATTAGGCTTCCAGCTGTGAGCAAATTTGTCCCAGAAGCCCAGGGAGTTTTGCATGACGTTCCTAATTTTCTTAAAATCTTTCTTTAATGGTGTCTATTATTAAAGCTATTTCTTCCTCCTGGGTGTGTACAGAGAAACAAGCAACTCATGATTAAATGCATGTTGGGGTCCTGGCCATAGCACTTCCTGATTCATGAGCCATTATGTCTTCAGAAGCAAAAAAGACAATTACGCTCCAGAGAGCACGCTTTAATTGTTCAAATAGGTACATTAAACTTTTACACTTGAATAATAAATTATGTGGAAGTAGATCTGCCTCCTTTGCAGCTACTTTTTTTATCTGCTTCAGCCACCACCAGAAATCACCAGGCGGATCAGCAGCCCACTGAGATCATTCAGGTAGCTTCTGACCAAGTCCTGTGGGTTGGTGCCCACAGGTTGCCTTTTTCAGGATTGCATTTTGGCTTCTGCTGCCTTCAGAGGGATAGTTCTGTAGCTTCTCGAAGTAGCTGTCACTTGAAGTGAGATGCCCTGAATTAAGCATTAATGTTTTTCAAAATGCATGTAAGAAAAGAAAAGGGCTGGCTGGAGTGGAAAAACATAGCATTGAAAATGGCTTGATTACTGTATTTTATGATCAGGCAGAAGTGTAATAAGGCACAGCACTCATGAGCTGGAGAATGATCATAACAGGCAAGAGCACACATACAGTGTGGACATCAATGTAAAAGCCACCTTTCTTTAAATGAGGCAAGTTTAAAATAAATTAGAATAATCCGTTTTCCTCATTCACCCCATTCTGGGCTCTGCTGAAATTCCTAATAACATATCCAAGCAGTATCAACTATGAGGATGATTTCTAGATTGGCACAACTGGGAGCTGAACTGAGATCAATTAGATCATGGGAAAGGCACAGTCCTTGAGCAGAACCCTGTTAGCTTTGACTGTCCCAAAGTGATACCGGCTTAGTGAACAAGACTTGACGAGGATTCATGATGGGCTGCTCAGCATTTTCTCAGCCAGATTAGGTTAGTCCAAAAAACATTTTTGATTAAGCACTCTTTTGTGAAAGGAGTCTTTTTTGTGTGGAAAATAAAGTATTTCACTCCCCAAACTGAACTTGTTCTTTTCCAAATGATGCTAATATAAGTATTATAAATCAGGTACCACTGTTAAGCTGCACTTTCACTACAGATTGGCTCTGGCTGGGCTTTACCTTTCCTTTGGGACTACAGGCAAGTGCTTCCAGGATTTCTCACCTTCCTCCCCCTCCCCCCTTTTTTTGTTTTAGTTTTTTTTGAGAATAAGTTTTCATTTCATTTGAGAAATCTTCTCAAAAGAGTTTGGTCGAAGTGTTCTTTTGGTTTTGTGGGCAAAACTCCAATAAACAGTATTTTGACCAATTTTACGTACTGTCAGAGATGCACTCAGTATGCTACCAGATCTTCACAGCGATAATTAACAGCAGATACTAATTTTCTTCAATCCAGATGATCTCTGATATTATCATGGGAATGGTGAGCGCTGACTAGGAGGACAAACATATGGCAGCCTGGCATGCCTGGTCAACACTAGCACCTCTTGCTCTGGATCTGTCTTGGGTTTTTTTGTCTTGTCAACCATGCTGTCATGGTTTTTCAGCTCTCTGGGCAGCTCTGTGAAGGGCAGCAGAATGAAGATAGATGTGAGCAAATCCACCCGGAAGGGGATGTATTATGAAAAACTTGTTACTTTACAATCATTCCTTCTCCTGAGTGTCAGCTTTCACGTGAGGAAAACAGTCCTCACGTTTGATATTCTTGCTTCCTTAGCAGATATTCAAGTAACTTGCTGTTGCGTGCTGAGAAAACGGGGTTATAATCCTGAGACGAGGTGCTATTTTTTAGGACAGAATTCATCTGTTCTACTTTATGATTCTCAAAGATACCTAAATCTGAGCTCATCAGTTTCGGCTCCCTTTATAATCCAAGGAGTATGCGCCTGTGAGTGCAATTCACACAGGCCTAAAATAGGTCAGATGAATGACTCTGCGGCACTGCCTGTTTCTTTCCATGAAGTTAGATCAAGATACGCACCTGAACTTAGGTGAGAAGAGTTTTCTTCCCAGAAACTCAAATCTGTGTCACAAGCTTGGGCTCAAATTTTCTGGTGGTATATCTAATCTCTGACAAGAACAGGCATTTCCTAGTCCTTCTTCAGAAACACTGGACTTAGTCTGAGTCTGAGAGCATCATGCTAGGACTAAAACCTCTTAAAGGCTGAGAAAACCTGTTTACTCCTGGAAGCAGGGAAAGACCCTGCATTTCTTAATGAAATTTCTGGTACTGTTTTCATGTTGTCCTGAAGTTGAGTCAATTCAGACATCCATTTACCAATTACCAGCTGCTAGTAGCCCTACATTGAGTGTAACAGTCACGATCAGACAAACTGTGAGTGTTTATTCTTTCCATGCATCCTTTCTACATTGTTCAGTTGTACTTTGTGATGCTGTATTTTAACTGCCTGGTGTAATTTGTGTCAGTCTGAATATTACATATTTTCAAAGGCGCTGGGTTGATGTGCAGTGTCAGAGCTGAGAAGGTTCATTTCACGTTGCTGCTGTTTGTGACAGTACTGCTTATGTTTAAAGATCTTCTTTTGATATCTCTGAAATCGTCTTACTCCTGGACTGTAGCTGTTCTTGGGTCCTTCCTTGTTTGTGTTTCATGATTCTGCTTTTAAAGTTATTTTTCTTCTTATCTTCACTGAGCTATCAACATCTCTTCCTTCTAACAAGCAATGCTGCAATGGCTTGCTATATTGTGATTTATCAAGTGCTAGGGACATCAACTAAGGCATTTATTATAGCTTTGCAGTTCAATAATAGCAAGTTCAGATGCCGGGATTCTGCCTTATTATCCTAAGGGCAGCTGTTAATTCATCACTGATTGTAATCCCCGTTCCTGGGTTTGCATCTGTTGCCGCTGAAGGCAAAGACCAAACTCCTAAATAGCTTTATGAATTCATTTTGTATCATTTGGGATAGCTTTAACTTTTTCCAAAACAAGAACTAGAGCTTCTAAGAAAAAACAGACAGAAGGGGGGGGAGAGCAATGTGTTAGAGTTTAAACATGTACACACTGAAAAAAGATGGGGACTAAAAGCCTGAGCAACCCTGTGGGGAGGAGGGCAGCCAGCTCTCCAGCGGAGCCTGTTTTATCAGTGTTTGTTTGCTAAGTGAATACTAAGATGGAAGGTGCCATAGGGTCGAAGGGGCACTGTTACCTTGAGCCTGATCTTTGGTTTTTATTTTAATCTTAATAGGAATTATTGGACCTGAGACAGCCATGCCGTGACTTTGCTGCATGTGGCCTTTTCAACAGCTGCCTGCTCTTTTTGACATCTCTGATTGCCCATGGTATTGATGAAGAATGTGACTAGTATTGACAGGGCTTTGAATGATAATACCCAGCTCAGTGGTCCTTCTCATGTATCTTCCACAAAGCAGGTGATGTGGTGCTGAAGGTCTTTGTAAAAAAGCTGTGCTCTGGCTCCTGTGGTGTCGGCTTAAGTCCCTGTAAGATCTGTTAGCTGTTGGTGTAGCTCGAGCAGAAGTAAAGAAGAACTTGGAAGTCCCAAGTATTCCCTTCACATAAGTTTTAAACAAATAAATGACTGGTGCCAAATTCATTGGCCAACAGTTCAAAAATCACTTTTCACCAGTCTGAAGCATCACCTGTGGTTAGCGTAGCACTTGCCTTTCAGGACATTTGGACAACTACAGCTCGGTCATGTTTTCATTGTTGCTATAAAACTGAATGCAGCGTTTCCATTCCCCGCTCTCAGCTGCCGTATGATGTTCGTTATTACACAGTGGCCATCTATCATTCAAGCTATACAGCTGCACATTATCCAACTATTTGTCTTGCATTGAAAATGACTGCCAAGTATCCTGTTGTTTCAGCCATGTTTGCTTCTCATAAGGTCATTACCTGTCTGATCCATTTACATTCTGTAGTGAACAACAGCAATTGCCGTTGACATCAGAGTGCTTGTAAGTCAACTGTCTCTGAATTTTGAGGCGCATCCCAAGTTCCTCATCACAACATGATTCAAATGGTGAAGGTAAGTTAACCCATTAAGAATGACTCCGAAGAAGCAGAAGGCATGTGCTGTTACCTACACTTATTTGTACCATTATACCTGCTCTTCAAACCGCATCACGACTTGTATCATTAAAAAGGGTGTGCTCGTAACAAAGAACAATATATTCCATGTCACAGGAATAACACCCGCCACTTACATGTGGGTTTCCTTTTTGCAAGCCAAGAATTGTAAAAGGTGGCTAAATATTTTTATGGCCTCTTCACAGATGGAGGAATAAAGGCAGAGGACAGTAAATGATTTGCTGTAGAGCATACAAAGGGTCGATGTCTGTGCTGAAGTATCAAAGGCCCCTCTCCGAGCCCAGACTGGAGCATTTCCCCATTACGCATACGACTATTAATATTCTCTCGATGTGGGCTGCCATTGTACTAGGACGTTACTCTGAGGATAAGCTTCTAATTAAATTGTTTACAGATGAGTGATTTGCTGGACTACCCACACGGTGTCTTAATAAAACTGGCTTTCCTGAGGGTGTGGGGTGTTGCAGTAAGAGAGGTATTTCAGCTGCATTGATCGGGAGTGCCGAGCACATCATGGAGCTTTTAGGTTCATCGCAGGAAAATTTTCCCTGTGAATGCACCAGGGGAAGCGCGGCAGCTCAGCCCGTGCTCGCTCTTTCTTGAATAACTCACAGAAGCAACACAAGCAGCTCGGATCATAGAATCATATAATCATTAAGGTTGGAAAAGACCTCTAAGATCATCAAGTCCAACCGTCAACCCAACACCACCATGTCCACTAAACCGTGTCCCTAAGCGCCACATCTACATGTCTTTTAAATACCTTCAGGGATGGGGACTCCACCACTTCCCTGGGCAGCCTGGTCCCATGTTTCACCACTCTTTCAGTAAAGACATTTTTCCTCATGTCCAACCTAAACCTCCCCTGGCGCAACTTGAGGCCATTTCCTCTCGTCCTATCGCTTGTTACTTGGGAGAAGAGACCAAAAAAAAAATATGATATCATAGAATCATAGAATCATTAAGGTTGGAAAAAAGACCTCTGATCATCAAGCCCAACCATCAACCCAACACCACCATGTCCACTAAACCGTGTCCCTAAGCGCCTACATGTCTTTTAAATACCTTCAGGGATGGGGACTCCACCCCACCCACAACACCACCATGTCCACTAAACCGTGTCCCTAAGCGCCACCGCCACTCGTCTTTTAAATACCTAACTCCATTGGCCTTCTTGGCCACAAATCAAATGTTGGTCCTTGTAGTCTATGTTGACGTTCTTCAGGACAACACAGTTTTCTTCATTTGGACATCTGGAAATCCATCATGTGGATTTCCCATGTGCTGTAATGGTGTCTTTTGAAAGCGTACCATAGCTATGGGATGTCGCTGGTTGTAGCAGACCAGTATTTCATGGGTGAATGTTCCTGAATAATGTTCATTTGTTTGGTTATTTGTTGGCAGCTTTAGAGCAAAGTTTGTGAGACACCAGTATGTATGCAGGGGCAAATGCCTCTTACGTCCTTGGCTGGGAAGGGTCTTGGCAATAGATGTTTCTGGCAGCAAGGTGGAGCTCTGGGGTGCTCGCGAAGGAGTCGCCTATAGAAAGCATGCACTGGGGAGAAGATAGCAGCCAGGATCAAGCAAATGTTTTTCCAGGCTAAAAATAGAAGAGCAACAACAGCGGCTGCAAACAGGATCTCCTGTCCTTCACTGACAGGAGATCACTGACTTACACAGTCACTTCCCCGGTACCGGGGAAGGTGTCTTCAGTTTATCCTCTTGCTTGGGAGCACAGTGCAATTCTGTTAGTCAAGCTGTTATAATACGTCAGGCATAACTGTAAGAGCTTCCTTAGGGAGTCAAAAATAGTGTTAATTCATTCAAATGGCTGCATTACTCTGGATTGTGTTGACTTTTGAACACAAAGAGTTGTGGGGCACAGAGTGACAGGGAGGAGGGTTGTGCTGACATTTAGTATAAAGCCTGTGGGCACCTGATGCTGTGTTCTCTGCACGCCTTTACTCCACAGGTACGAGTACCTGCTGGGTGAAATTCTGTATCCATCTTCTTTTGGAGAGTACTAGGTTTATTGTAGTATTACATTTTGTCTTGCTGATTGCCGCAGTACTTCTGACAGTCCTAAGCAAGAACCTGAGTCGCTGTGCAGGTTCATAACACGGGAGAGGACACACTGATTTATCCCGTGTAATCACTGGGGGAAGTATTTTTATTGCTCTGTAATTTTCTCTAGGGAAGTTGCTAAAAGTTCAAATGCTGTTAAAAAGCTGATTTACTTTTGCCTATTTGTTGTTGTTGTGCTTAATTTGAATAAGGATTTGAAAACATTTGGTTTTCTTAATTCTGATGAAAAAAGCTTGTATGAAAAATTTCTCAACCACCATCTTCAACAGCATCCATTAACCTGTCGGCTCCTGCTTTCTAGTCAGTTTTAAATCCTTCTTGTAGTGTTAAGATCCTGCCATTACACTTGATAATTAAAAAAAATCCAAGCTTCTGGCCAGTTCATTGCATGAAGTTTTAACTGATGCAAACCTTTTACTCTTCAGCTAACATTTGTAGAAGCAAAACTAAATTGGACCACTGTGGTTAGCCTACAAGGTGCAAAGTCATAGCTATTGGGCAGCAAATTCCTTCATTACTCTGATTTTTGTGTAGGTAAAGTACTTCTGGTATATTGCCAACCGTTTTTTTTCAAGGTCATTTCTATTTAATGCATTGTGCCGCTTGATTCTGCTACAGCTCTCCTTGAGCTGAATTACAAATCCTGTAACAGTATCTTTTGAAAGCATACCTTAGTTATACTTTTCAGAATAGTGAAATGGCCAGCTATTAATAGGGGTGCTTTTTCAAGGATTTTGAAGATGTTAAAAAAAATCTGTCATTCACCCTAGTGCTCTTTGCTGAAATTTAACTGGGGCGCTTGGTGGAAGTGTGGAGGTAGCCCAAGAGCCTGGACTTGATTTACTTCTTCCATTTCAGAAGTGAGTGGGAATCAGCAGAGGAGAGCTTTCAGGCAGTGTTGATAATTGGGAATCTGATGGACAGGTTTTGCCATTTTTTATGTGCCGTTTATACAGGCAAAATGTGTCTCTCATCGGTCTTCGCAGGATCCCCATGTGCAAAATAGTGTCTCTCATCGGTCTTCGCAGGATCCCCAACTCTCAGTAATGATTCCACCTAGCACCGTGCAGTGCTTGCTGTCCCATTGGAGATCAAATACAGAATATAATGTTCAGCAGTGAGTTAAACTGGGTCTGGGAAGGCTGCTTGTTCCTCATCTTCTATTTTTGTCATCTGTAGAAGAGCACAGTTTAGGAGAGGTGGTGGGGTAGGAGGATTCAATATCCAAGGGGATCTTGCGGCTTCTTTGGGAGAGAGTGGTCTCAGTTCTCTGCTGCCTATGTATGTTCACTGATCCTGAACCTGGCAAGTGTAAACAGCAGCTTCTGGTCCGTGCAATCAGGATGAGCTAGAATACAATCCAGTGTTTGATGCATAGCTACAATTTATATCCCATTTAGGTCACATACACAATAACACTGTGTGCATGCATAGAAATGCTACAGATCGCATAGCCTGCTGTACCTTTTCCCAACCATAGAAATGGCTGCATAGCTATTAGCTCCTATAATTAACTTTTATGTTTTTGGTTAAAACAAATCTGGTAAGATACCCCTTCGTTAAAATAGTTAGAGGTGGCAGGGTGTTGTGTTGTTCTTTTTCCAGAAAGCTATTTAGAAAAATTCAAAATTCTGAAGGCAAGACGGGGAACGTTAGGGTGAGCAGCACCGAACGATCGGGGAGAAATAGCCCAATACACCTGTAGAATAGCATATTTTAGTTCTGCTTGCTTGTACCGACCAACAGCTCTTACTTACACCTGTCTGCGTAGCCGGTCTGTACATGGTCTGTCAGTCTGTGCCACAGACCAAACGGGCTGTCCACTGTGTTTAACAGCCCCTCTGTTGTTGTGTGCCTATGTTCATCCTGTGCTGTTTGTCAACCCACAAAACACACTCGTCTAACACCTCATTAGCATCCAGCATTAGCGAGGGGTCTTCTGTCCCAAGAAAGGTGTGATGGTCTCCATTACAATCAGAATTGTGCCGACTTCCCTTCTAGCGATCCCTCTGTCTTTCAATAAAACCAGTTAACTTTGGGAAAGCTGCTGAGTGCCAGCAGGAGTTTTCCATTGGCTTTGCTGGGCTGTGTAGGGAAAGAGTGACAGGAAGGGAAAAACACTGTTAGGGTGAGTTTGTATATCCTAGTTTCTAATTTCTTGCTTTTTATAAGTTTGACTTTTTCATAGTTTGGTACTCAGGCAGGACACATGATGCTGGATGGTAATTTAATGTTGAAGCTTCTTATCATGGAATAATGAAGAAACTTTAGTTTTTGATCTGACTGAAGACAGCAAGAAAGTGTGTGTGAAGTACAGCCTGGCAGGGGTGAGATTTCACATCATCCTACCCTATCCTTCAGCTGTCCCTTCTGCCCAGCTTCTGCTGTGCTTGACTTGACAGCCTCCTGTTTGGATTCAGTGCAGGAAAAAGGAGACTGTGTTTGGTAACCAAATCCAGCCCAAATTGCCAAAGGACCCTAGGAGTAAAGCAGAGGTATTCATGAAAGCCTTCTATGTATTTGAATGTTTTACAACATATTTTTTGCAAAACATTTTTGCTATCTTTCACCTACTTCTTTTCTCCTCTAACCAGAAGTACCCTGGCTTCCTGGGTGATGATGGTAAAGGGTTTCGTTTCATAATAGAAATACTCCATGTAGCGCTGTTTGGACATCACTGCAACGCAGTGTTTTACCCAGTTGGCCACCTGCTCGTTGGTAGGTTGGTGTTAGCATCCCTGTGACTCTGTGAGTTAAAATAAACTAGCAGCCAGCACTAGTTTGTTAGTCATGGAAAGGCAATTAAGGTACTAATTGGAAAGGGGGTGCATAAATTTGACTGGCATGAGTAGGAAATGCCTGAGGAAGCTGACAATCCATCTCTACAATGTTGTTCCTCAGAAATTCCAATTAGAGATAGCAATTGGGCTCTTTTAATTTTCTTCCATGTGCACTCCAAGCAACATGAAACCAATTAACTTTCTTATTGCATCAATACATTACTTTATGTACAGAACATAGTGATAGAAGACATTTCTATTTGAATTCTTGCCTTTTGGCCTTTAATAGAAAATCAGATCGTTGCAGTTTATTAGACTATTAGAGAGTATATAGGAATGCAAATTTTTATCTTTTTTCTACCAGAAAGGAAATCCCAGACCTCTCTACTTCTAGAATCTTTTTTGTACAGTGCTTGTGATTTCTCCGCAATTCTCCAAAACCTGATAAGGATGCACATTAATTAAGTTTAGATGAAGGAAACTTCTTTGCAGTTAATCTCTGAAGTACAACTGCTATTCTGTACGTAAAGCTCTCCTTGACTATGAGTAGGTGTTTAACCAGGATTTTGTTCTGGGGCAAGGAAATATGCAAGTTTAAGTCTGAGGACTGTGCACATTCATACAGAGGATGAGCTTTAACTAAAAATAAATGTCTTGATACAGCTTGAGATGATTAATAGATTTAACTTTTCCCTTCCTGTCTTTCTTCTCTTTAGGTAGAACTTATTTCTCAGGGAAAGTTATATAAAGCTATAAGCTGAAGTCTTATGGTGATTCTAATTACTTGGTTAGGTGTTGCCCTAACGAAGAGAAATACTGACTTGAGTCTGGCGGGGGATTGGGAAGAGGCAGACAGATCTATCTCAGGACACTGTTTTACTCTAAGCCCTACTTCCATTTACTTTCTTTATCAGTTCTTCCTTCATGGCTCGTAAATCAAGAAGAACAAACATGATGACTTCTGAGAAACAGTGTCTGTATTTGGGGACACTCAACGAAGGGTGAAAATTGGCAGAGACTGAAGTACCTGGCACTGTCTAGGTGTAGATTTACAGTATTACAGACCCCCAACCAGCCCCCACCATGGCCTCCTGTGGTGCTGCCTGTGCTCCATGATGCAGAAGAAGGAAGAGGCTGTCTGCTCCTGATGTAGGACCTTCCATAATCTGTATCACAGCTCTACCCAGCTCTGATAAGAGACCCAGCTCTCTGTTCAGACATCACCCCCAGATAGATGCAGTTGACTGATAAACCAGTTTCTCTATTGCTCAGTAAAGCACTACGGGGAACCTGTACTTTATTTTCCTCGTAAACTGTGCTGAGGTCCTTGGCAGTGGTTTAAAGCATGACATGAGTCCTTGTTATTTGCAGCAGCGTGGTCCAATCTTTGCAAGTGTTAGATTTGGGGAGCGTGACCCCATCCCCGTTATCTCGCTCTCCAGGGATGTAATCTTCTTTGCCCTCTGGAAAATCAGCTGTTTTCATCTCCTCTCCCACCTCCCCTGCCCCTCCAGCAGCCATTGCAACCACTCTGTGGTACCTACCTCGTACCTGAGGATGGGGAGAGGAAAGTGGGGCAGGGTGGGATGGTTGCTGCTACCTAACGCTCAGTGCAGGGATGTTGCTGCTGGGCACGTGGCTGTTTAAGAAGCAGAGACAGTAACTCAGACCTGTGTTGAGTCTGTGCAGGCTCAGGAAGGGGTGTTAGGGCAGTCGAGCTGCTTGAAGACCTGTGCCCGCTCTTTGCTGGGGACAAGGCAGCAGGTCGGTCAGTAGGTTGGCTCATGGATCAGGAGTCAACCCCGAATTTATCAGCATTCAGAGGGATTTTGAATAGGTGGAATCAACCTTTTTGGGAATGCAAAATGACGTTAATTAGCATGGCTGCAGTGAGTGTAGGCACTGCCCTCATTAGGTTCCCAGGAGTCTATTTTGCTGGAGGAGTACTTGTCCCTTTCTCCTGGCCAGTAAGTAGTTGTGTATCACAATTAATCTGTTTCTAGTGTGTTGGTTACTGGGGGAATGCTGAATCTCCACATTTGCTTTCTAAAAATGGGAACCATCCTTTGGCTAGTGCTGCCAGATGCATTTGAAGAGGTCCTGCCTCGCCTCCCTACAATGGCTGCGTTTCAGAGGTAACTGAACAATTTCTGCTTAGCCATCTCCTCCTGGGGAACCTGGAGAGAAAACACCGGCTGCATTACATAGATTGACATAACAATATTGAGAGCTGTGATGGTTTTTGGTAAGATGCCGAGAGAGTTACAAGAAGTGACAAAAACTCTTTTAAGCCAGACTGGATTTAACATTAAGGAAATAACCTCGGAAGTGACATCTCAGGAAGCCGAACGTAATGGCTTACTTGTTCATATTTATTGCTGTTCTCTAACCTGTGGGGTGATGAGAAGTAGACTTTCATACTGCATATACACTATACTGCAATACTTTCTGTAAAGTACGACTTGCATATGCGCAGTGTTGCTCTGTGGTGCGAGAAATAGTTTTGTGCTACTGAACACTATTCAATTAGCTAGAGGGAGCTCTTTGTCTAAGATATATGCTGTTTCAGCCCTGCTTTTTCTCGTCAGTAAACAGTAATTTTAATATCACCAACCAGTCATGACTATTGTTTTCCAAACTCATTTTAAAATGATAATTAAAGATTTGGAGTAAGTTCTCTGTATAAGAAACTGGTTTTTGCTGAGTTTGTTTGCCTGTCTGATCTCCAGAAAAAGTTTGGTCATCCTCATAGAGGAATTTTTCAGCTTCCCTTGTGATGAATTCCTGCTACAGTGGAAAGGCAAATAATTCAATATCTGTTCAAAAAAATCTCCTTTTTAATATCTGAAGTTGGTAGAGCTGTATGTAAGTGGTGTTTTCCAGTGAGAAGCACATTTGCTCATGGGATGCTCACGTGCTTGCTCCTTAACAGCCTGATCCAAAGCTCTTTCTTTGCCCTCTGTGGGATGACACTCATTGACTTCGACAGTTTGACCCCAATTATTTCCTGATGGAGTTGTGGCTTCATACAGGAAGGATTCTGTGTCTGTTTTCTTTAAAAATTTGTGAAGACTCTGTAGGTTTTCTCTTATAACAGCTTCTCCCTCCTCTCACACTTGGATTTGGTAAAAAGGTTTTGGTGCTTTCTGAATCTTGAATTAGCACTTTTCTATGTTCAGATCATCTTGCAGCTGTTAATGAAGTGAACGCTACAACATCACACGAGCCCAGCAATGCTGGTGTTCCCAGTTTACAGGTGGAAGAACTGAGGTGCTGCATGAGCCAAGAGCGTACATTGAGACACGCAGGATTTCTGTGGCAAAGCCATTGAGCCCCCAAACCTTCTTGTTTTCCTGCCTTTACTGTGCAGCTTGGATTACAGTGCTTGCAGGCTTTTAGATGTTTGCACGTGTGTCAAGAGTACAACTTGCGACCCTCTTCCTTTCTGGTCAAGACTTTTGCTGTTTTATTTCTGAATATCCATGAAATTCAATGTGCCAGAGACAAAACAAACTGCCTGACTGCCCTGTACCTCAAAATCCAGTTTGTTGAACTAGAGCAGTAGTGAGATGTCTCAGATGTGTGTGATGGATTCATATCTGTACATCTTTTACAGCAAGCTGGTAACTTCATCCCAAAATGTAATGTCTTAAAACTGGACTATTGGCATTTGTAATTCAAGGCTGCAGGATACGTTTTTGTGTGTGGAGATAACGGGTATCAAGTCTAAAACACTCCTGCACAAAAGCAGCAATAAAATCAAGTGGAGCATGGAGTACTTTTCAATGCAGATGAAATCAATGACTCTGTCAGCTCCAGCTGCCACACGTGATGTCCCAGCCAGGTCTGTCTGTGCAGGAAGCCAGTGATGCTGGGGAGACTTTCATAGGCAGAGGGTTAGGTCAAGTACCTGATTCCGCGGAGGGTCAGGAAGAACTGGCTGTGTAACTCCACCATTGCCATGAGCTTTCTTTCTCAGTGAACAATTTGTTCTGGGCAGGAAAAAACATCATTTCCATGTTTCCATTTCAAAATAAATATATTCAGCGTGAAAAATGTTTAGTTTAAACACACAAAAAATCAAATAATTTAAAAATAACAGAATAAAATACTTTGGAGCCCTTGAAAACTGCCTCATTTTTCCTCCTCAAAATTATTCAAATAAACTAATGCAAAATTTTAGTCCCCCAAACAGAGATTTCTGTTGTTAAGAAGGGAATTGTCCGGAAAATTTTGCTCAGCTCCAGGCTTCAGCCTCTGCCCAGCATTACACGGTGCAGTTGCACACTGGCTGAGAATCATAGAATTGTGAATGTGAAACCTTGTCATAGGAGGAGATCAGGTTAGTCAAGCGGGACCTGCCTTTCATAAACCCATGCTGACTGGGCCTGGTCACCTGGTTGTCCTGTGCGTGCTGCGTGATGGCACTCAAGATGATCTGCTCCATAACCTTCCCCAGTACCGAGGTCAGTAGTTTTCCTGTAGTTCCCCAGATCCTCCTTCTGGCCCTTCTTGTAGATGTGCGTCACATTTGCTAACTTCCAGTCAACTGGGACCTTCCCTGTTAGCCAGGACTGCTGATAAATGATGGAAAGTGGCTTGGTGAGCACTTCTGCCACGTCCCTCAGTACCCTTGGGTGGATCCCATCTGGCCCCATAGACTTGTGTGTGTCTGAGTGGTGTAGCAGGTCGCTAACCATTTCCCCTTGGATTATGGAGGCTTCATTCTGTTCCCCATCC
Source organism: Aptenodytes forsteri (assembly GCF_000699145.1). NCBI lineage: Eukaryota > Metazoa > Chordata > Aves > Sphenisciformes > Spheniscidae > Aptenodytes > Aptenodytes forsteri. Next base: position 2,009,381 of record NW_008796181.1, read on the forward strand.
CTGTCTTCAGGGGAGCTCCAGCTTGAAGGGGAGGATGCTGCACCTCAGCTGTGAAAATCAAAATCACAGTCTGAAATATTTCTTCTGAACAACCTGGAGAGGGAAGGTGTGGTTTGCCCTTTCCTATCCCTCAGGTGACTTTTGCAGGACCTGCTTTCTAGATGCTCTTTAGGAACATCAATCAGTCAGTTTGGTCTGTAGGGGAGCACAGATGAAAACAAAATTTTCTTCCTTATCTGCAGTCAAATATGCCTCAATTGGCAGCTGTTGCTGAAGTCACTTCCAATCTCGTCTTGCAGAAATATGCTGCCAGTTAACATGGACTGGCTTTTACTTCTCCCCATTATGGACACAGCTGCCAGGCGCCAGGGCTGGTCCCAGTGGGTAAACTGGCCACTGAGTCTGCAAGGTGATGTGTGTATAGAGCAAGAGAGAGAGACTGGGGAGATGGAGGAATGCTTTTCCCTATGGATCTCATCCCAGACTGGGGATCCTGGACCTGGCAATGATTTTCTCTTTTGTTTGTTGCTGTCGAGTGTGTTTTGCCTGTAAGTGCCAGCCCAGGGACTGCGTCTGCGTGTTTGTGCAGGGCTCGGCATTTCTGTAGTACAAGAAATGATAGCAGCAGTCTGGAGGCTGCTCAGGTTGTGTGGATAGCAGTACCCATAAGAAACTCTTCTGCAGGAGAGAGAGGCTGTGACAGCATTCATCACAGCTGCATCTGTGGACCGTACATATGAGCACAGATTTACAGGGGACAGGCTAAGAAAGGTACAGTCCACCTTGATCAGCACCAGATGCTGAAGCATATTCCCACATCACCCGATAAGGACACAGCTATGTAACTGTGCAGTCCTCCTGCTTATATCATGATGCATCTGGCCCTGTGGAAAGGTCAGGGGGATTTCCAGTACCGCTATAATTGTTTTCTGGCTGGTGAAGCATTGAAACTGCTCCACAGCCCCAGATTTAATCTCTTTAAAATTCCCAGGCCTGGGACATCTGCCATTAAAAAATCCCTGGCTGAAAAGTTCCTGCCAGGTTAATGTTTTCAGGCCAGGATAGGAGTCTTCTGAATTGTTTGTCTGTGGTGTAAATAACTTATTATACATATATATGGTGTAAATAACTGATTTTGGGGAAAACTTGTAGAATGCAATTGTTGAGAGATATAAGCCAAGTGGTGTAGGCTGGAAGTCTTGGAGCTGCCCCAGAGGCTTGACTCCACTGGTTCAGTGGAAAACAATGAAAATTATATGGGGACCATTTGATATCTGGTTTAGATACCAAAGATTTTGTGGCTACAGTGTAAGCATTAACAAGCGAAGCAGATGTCTAAGCTCTCATAGCTGATGAAGATGTAGGCAAAATAGTCAGTGGAGATGTCTGCTTTACACTGAATGGAGTCATTCTCTAAACTCTGTTGATTGACTGTCAACTACATGGGGATCTTAGACACCTGGCTTCCACGATTAGAGCTATAGGTGGTCACTTACATATAGGTTCATTCATCTGGAGCTGAATCCTACTGTAAATTAATAGAAAATATAACCTGGAGAGATTGAGAACAACACGGTTGCTCAGCCTAAATATGAAAAGACTGAAGAGGAGTAGTGCTAGTCTTCAGAGGACTGCTACCAAGAATAACTTGTTTTCCAAATCCCTAAGGATAAGATGAGAAATGATGGATTTTGGTTGCAACAAGGAGAATTTAAGATCGACATCACAAAAAACTTGGTAATGAAACACTGAATAGACTTACTGCGAAGGATGTAGAGCTGTCGATGTTTGAGGTATTTGTCAACAGGTGTAGACAAATATCTGTTGGAGGAGGTTGGTTTAGATTCCTTCCAGTTCAGTGACTGAAAGATAAGGTCACTTTACTATTGTAATATAATTGAAAGGCAATGTATAAAACACTACACAAATCATGACTTCATTTACAGAGACAGTTTCCCGTCCTGGAATTGGGGATGTCATCAGGCTGAGATGGTCCCCTTGTGTAGGTTACTGACCGTGTTTACATCTTCCTGAGGAGTCACTCGTGTGACAGCAAGAAGAGATACGTCTTTCTGGAGCAATGCAAAGGCAGTTTGGTTTTCAAAGGCTTAAGCTACTTACAAAATAAAGTGTAAGTCATCTTTAAAGACAAGTGGTACGAGCATTTCTGCTAGCATTTTGCCTGTTAAAGGAATCCCATCCGCCATTTTGAAACTGTAGACCATCGTGTCATGCGGAAGCAGCTTCTGAAGCTGCAAGAGTCCTAGCAAAACCTATGTGATCTAGAGCACATCGTGCCGTTTGTGCTCTATCTCAAGGCTGAGAATTTGCAATAGGCACATAAGAAATGCTTGGATACTGGATTTTCCTGGCAAAAAATAGGGAGAAATGAAATCTTCAAAGGCATTTGACATGAAGTAGTTTAAGCCTTGTGAACTGCTGAAACAGCATGTTTGGGTAGGGCTATCTACTGTAGCTATTATAAATATCAAGCGATATATTACTGCCTGTGTTATCTCTGACAAGATTAAGTGCATTCCTGTCAGAGAATTTTCCGATAAAGATTTCATTGCCTGTTCCCCACATACAAAATAAGTGACCCTGATATTTCTCTGCTCCACTTTATCAATAAAAATTGTTCTGGTTGGATTATTTCTGTTTGTCTCCTAATGAAGTGACATTTTGTGATGTGTCAGTCAATCCTGGAATTGAGAAAGGCATATAAACTCAAATCCACAACCTAAAAGTAGTAGATATGTACCACACACTGAAATATGCTGTGCTTTTAATCTGCTTTACTCATAAAAGCATAAATCACCCATTAAAAATAATTACTGAGGTGAGGGAATAGATTATTTGGTGAACCAGATTGCTCACTGTGAATCATAGCATCACTTGCTGAAACAGACATATGACGGTATGGAACTGGAGACATCAAAACTGATTTAGGAAGAGACACTAGCAATGTTAAATCAAAGTTACTGCTTAGAGAGCAGAATATATGGTTTGCTGGGTAGACATCCTGAGGACCACATGGGGTCCCATGAATATTAAATATTCCATGCCGCATGTGAAAAATGCAACAGAAAGGTCTAAAATATGCACAGGGACCTGAACTGATGACAGTGGCTGCTGCATCGAAGTCTGCCGTCGTGACCTTTTCATCACTCGCTCATCCTAATGCATCCGTTTCCAGGGAAGCTCAGCAATACTGTGATGAACCCTCCACAGTCAATTGGGCCCAGCACAACAAAGGCCGTTGGGATTTCCAAGTTGGCACAGGTGAGTTTACCCAGAATAAGTGTTACCCCTTGGCATCTATGTAGGTTGGAGAAGCTCATGATGGCTGAGGCTACTTTCCAGGGCTTCTTGTGAAATGTAAATCCCATTTTAAGAATATTTTTGGCAATGGAGATGGCTTGGGGGATATTAGAAAGAGTCTGTGGCCAAAGAAGTAGGAGCTTGGAATATCTGACCGTTCCTGGCTGGAGTGTTAGGGAACTGCTGCAGGTGGTATCTAGTGGAGATTGCAACCAGAGTTACACCTCCAACGGGAACAGACCAAGGCACGTGTTAGTCCCCAAGCATGAGAGGAAGAAGGTGGAAGAGCATTTAGGAAAGGCTGAGGCTGGTGAGATTGTATCTGATTTAGAGTGTGGAATTTGCTATCTAAACTGAGGAGTGGAGCAAAGCAAAGAGCCAAGAAAATGGAGCAATGAGCTGTGACTAGAGAATTGACACCGCGGCATGGATGAATGATTGATTCCTTCCATCCAAACAAAGACCCCTTGGTTCTTCTTAGACCACTGGCTGTTCTGGTGGCCTCAGACTGCCTGAGTAGCAAGACCAGAGACGGAGAAAGTCAATGTGAGTCTGCAGCAGTTAGTGCCACTGATTCTAAAGGATCTGCAGCTGTTTTCATAGGTGACATACTTTTCATTGCCCATTATGATGTCAAGTGTGTTAAATTTATGAAGCAATGTGTTTATTTTAATGTGCAGCGTCTGCATCTCACCAGCCACATATATTTCAATCTTTAATGTAGCCATCTCATTGTATTATAACACTCTTGCATATTTACTCACAGTCTCTCTGAATGGAGAATTGAACAGTATCTCATGGCATTTTACTAATTAAATAGATTGTGTGTTTTGCTGGCAGTGTGTTGTGAACATTAACTTCTGAAAGCTTTTTCATTTGTCATTGTCTTATTCCTTGGCATTATGATTACTGCAATTTTATATGTGATAAGACTTTACAGCAAGTTAGACTGCATATCAGAAATTCCTGCCCACAGCAATCTGCTCTGCAAGATAAAAGTGTAATGGGATTCATAATGTTCACTCACACCGTCTCTTCATCAGCATTTCCTCCCTCCTCTTGACTGGGGGTTTTATTTGTGTCTCTCCCTGTTCCATTTGGACTGCGGGGAGGGGGGCAGCACTCATTTTTGATTTCCTGCTTTAACCTTGACTATGAAACACTCTTTCTTATCAGGAAGCTGTTAGGTGGTGTTTCAAAAAGGCCTGGATGCTGGAGGAGCATATGGCTGCAAATAGGATATGTGCTCTCACAAGTGCTAGCGAAAAAACCCTGCCGCTTAGGATGTGGAAGAAGCTATTCCATCCCTAAACCTCCAGTTCGGTGGCACTACTCTGGCAAGGTGTGAGGCATAAAACCACAGAGCTGAGCTTGTTCCTGGCACTGAGTGAGGTTTATGTAGCAGTTTATAAAGCCCCATGTTGGCTTTAGGGTTGGCACTGCTGTTGCAGCACAGTGGTGTTGGTACCTGTTTGTGCCCATTTTCTACTGTAGAAAAGCCATGGCTGTCAGTCTGAGTGGTGTTTATATCCCCTAATTTAGGATGTCTACGTTATAAAAATTTGCCTCAACTATACTCCAGTATGGAATGGAAAAAGGATTTATCTTTGGAAAAAGAGATGTGTTCTAGTCCTGATTTCAGAAACTGCTGGTGGGATTCAGTTTGCCCTAAATTTAGGGATAGTTAAACTCTCAGATCAAGGTGGCTGTGTGTGAGCCAGGTGCCTGAACTCCCATTTTAATCAATGAAGACCCAGTTGATGGAGCCAGCAGAATACAGAGAGCTGTTCATCTCTGCGTAAATGTAGGATGAGATGAATACTTTCTAGATTTCACTAACTCTATGGGCTGGCTGTCTATGAGATATAATGGGAGCTCACACATAGATATCTCTGTGTAGACGCTAGCAAGATGTAGTGCCCAGAGGTGACGGTGCTGGGTGTCAAAGATACCGTCCTAGCTGCGGACTGCAACTGTGACATGTCGCTAGGGATGGCAGGGACCTTGAAAATTGTCTTCTCCAGACACCTCATATTTCTTCATCTGAAAAAGAGCCCTTCTAGAAATGCTGTTGAGGTGAACCCAAGCCTGGACATGCTGAGGGTGGTGAAACACTGGCCCAGGTTGCCCAGAGAGGTGGTGGATGCCCCATCCCTGGAAACTTTCCAGGTCAGGTTGGACGGGGCTCTGAGCAACCTGATGTAGTTGAAGATGCCCCTGCCCACGGCAGGGGGGTTGGACTAGATGGCCTTTAGAGGTCCCTTCCAACCCAAACTATTCTATGATTCTATGATTCTTTCTTCCTTGTTGATGCTTCCAAAGGCCACGGGCTTTGTGTGTGGCAGACTGACTCCTGCCTGAGCAATGGAGTGTGCACAGCGGTGCACGTGCTGCGCTGCTATTCTGCAGGATTATTGTACCCTGATGCCTGTTCTCAGCTGCATCTCCATGAGCAATCAGCCTCCTCCAATCTGATGAAGTACATCCTTCTTCCTCCCTCTCCTGGTGCCCTCATCGCCTGATGACATGCCTGTTCATGTATGGATGTGTTTTGGAGCCCCTCTAAGCACTCTGATCTTTGACACTTTTTTATGCTTGTTAAGCCCTTCTATTTCTTTAAGGTAGGGAGCTGCTCTTGTAAGTTATATTTTTTGAATTGATTTTTTCTCAGGCAAAATAAGATCAATCAAATCATATGGCTAATAAAATTGATAAAGAACCAATAAAAGGCCAATGACACACCATCTGGCACACTGAAGATGAACGACGAGAAAACCAAGCCACTGCTCAAATCTTAACCTTCCTTATCACATTAGAAGCTCATTCACACTTCATAATAGCCCAACATTTCATTTCAGCTACTAAGATTGATGCCAAAGAATACATAATCACACAATAATTCTCTGTATCTTTCTATCCAGATGCATCGAGTGGAGTCATCAAAATAAACAGATCAGCCATTTATCCCCCCCACCATATTCACTAGCACTGTAACAGCAGCAACCGAAAGAGAACCTCTGCAGGAACAGGGGATCCTGCTGTTAAACAAAAGGCAGCTGGAAAGAGCAGATTTTCCAAAGCATCAAAATTATTTAGGATGAGAACCCCTGTTAAAGTCCACAAAATTTCAACTGGTAACTCATTGCGCCTCATGCTGTAGAGCCATCAATGGGCTTTTGAAATTTTCACCTGACCCTGCCAAGAAGGATGTTACCACAGCGTATAAAGTTGAGGCTCAGATGCAGATCTGATTTGATGCACCCCATTGCAGTCAATGGGGTTGTATCTTGCCAAGGGCTGATTTTGGCTTTCAAACTTCAGAAAGAAATTGCAAAAGCCAAATAGGGGTTATTGGAAGTCGTAGCACTGAACAGCCATGTCTGTAACGTGAGTGACCTTTTAGAAACTGCATATGAACCTATCCTTAATATGAATCCCTGATGCACCCTGAAAATATGGGGTGTTATAACAAATATTGACAAGTTGTCAGTATAGTCATACCAGACAGGGCTGGAGATTTGACTGCATATTTAAAGTACAGATTGCTAAAGGCTCCTCAGTTATGCCTGTCCCAGTACAGACCATTCCTCTAGTAATGTAGGATATAATGTGCTCACCTGCTAAGTATTGTGAGCTGTTCACAGTCCAACTGACAGGTTTCGGTCATCTATCACCGCAAGTCCTAATCAGAGTGCCACTCTGCTTGTGATATGTTGGTGTAATGCATCTGCACAGAGACACGGGTGAGGATTTCATACCCACACATCTGGCAAATGCATATGCCCTGCGTGTTTACAGATGTGCATGGAGGTGTGTATGGGCACACACGTAGCTGTGTACTGTTGCTCTCTTTGGCTTTAGATTAAAATTGTATTGATGTTTATAGCATAGCTCAGGCCTCCTGGAAGAGAAAGGTATGTATCTCTTGAAATGCCTGTGGACCAAAGTGGTCTGTCCTGGGGGATGACATAGAATCGTAGAATCATTGAGGTTGGAAAAGACCTCTAAGATCATCGAGTCCAACCGTCGACCCAACACCACCATGTCCACTAAACCA
>NW_008796181.1:2017501-2024518 GCF_000699145.1 Aptenodytes forsteri
TTGTGGCCGAAGTGCAGGACCCGGCACTTGGCCTTGTTGAATCTCATACAGTTGGCCTGGGCCCATCGATCCAGCCTGTCCAGGTCCCTCTGCAGAGCCTTCCTGCCCTCGAGCAGATCAACACTCCCGCCCAACTTGGTGTCATCTGCAAACTTACTGAGGGTGCACTCGATCCCCTCATCCAGATCATTGATAAAGATATTGAACAAGACCGGCCCCAAAACTGAGCCCTGGGGAACACCGCTCATGACCGGCCGCCAACTGGATGTAACTCCATTCACCACAACTCCCTGGGCGCGGCCGTCCAGCCAGTTTTTGACCCAGTGCAGAGTACACATGAATTGGGACCAATGACTTTGGGGAGAGGCTTACAGCAGTTGTGCTGTGTGAGTCCTCAGACATAAGCCCAGTGATATTAAATGACCATTAAACCATTTATTAAGCCTCACAATAAATGGTGTATTAAACCATGCAAAATGTCTTAAAAAGCTGACTTACCAGGAGATTTCGGTGAGTAGTTATACATAGGGTGTAGCTCAGTGCAATGGATTTATTAATGATCTAAAGGAAAAAAAACCCTTGCTCATTAGTAGCAAGGTTTGCAGTTTGGAGCAATAGCTGGCAGTGGTGAATAATGGTAAGAGAAGGGCAGTTATACATCGTTTTGTAAGCTGGAATGATTTAAATAACAAGTGCTTTTAATGTACCCAAATGCCAGCATATGCTTCTGGGAAGTGGAGATGTGCAGAGCGCTTACAGGATGTGGGGCTGCCTCCTGGAAGGCATTGACTTGGAGAGGGGATGGGAGGTCACGGTCAATAAACAGCATACGACGGTTTTCCAATATAATCGTGTGGCTAAGAGAGCTAATGGGAGTCTTGGATGTATAACCAGGGGAAAATGGAGTAGGAGGAAGAAAGTGATATTACCGCTGTTTGCTGCAATAGTGTGCCCATCGGTCAGAAATGCTCCTGGGGTCTGAATAAAGACGCAATGCAATGATTACTACTAGAATAACTACAAATATTTTTTGAAAATTATCTGAGTTCAGGAAAAAAGCTTACTTATAAGAGGAAGGTTACTCAGAAATACAGATAAGTTTTTCTCACAGACTGTAAGCACCTATGTAGGGAAAAAATTACTGAAGGCAGAGGACTGGTGAAATGAGCAGGTAAAGACAGTGAGATCCCATGCCTGGAACTTCAAGCTGGACATATTCAGGGTAACAACACAAAGTAACTTTTTACAGGGTAACAGCCCTGGTAATACTACATCTAATGATTTTGTGGATTCTCCATCACTGCTGGATTTCTCTTGGTAAGCTTTACTCAGTTCAAGCAGAAGTTATGCAGGAATTACCAGGTGAAATGTTGTGCCCTGTGTTATGGTGCTGTCATACTCACTGATCATAATGTTCCCTTCTGGCATTACAAATCTACGAACCTAAAAGAGATGCATGACTGAAGGGCAGCTATGGGGCAGCTACCGCATGCTTAAGTGGAGAAAGCTATCTGGGTCGTATCTTGGAGAGAGAGACTGTGTTATGCTGGGGAGATGAGCAGAGGTGAGAACTGACTTTTGGCTTGTTCACAGTGACAGCAATTGCAAATACATGTTCTTTGCAAAAATACATCTTCTCCTGCCAGTCCTGGGAGGCCTTGCTTCTGCAAAGGTCTGCTATAGACAGTACCTGACTCGCTCTGCACTAGGCTTTCAGAGGGGACACACAGGGAGGGAGGCATTTTTGCAGGGGAGCGTACATAGGGGTTGTAGGGGAGGAAGGCTATTTGGGTGGCCACTGAGTGAGCCAGCATGTTTCTAGCCTATTCAAGCAACATCTCAGACCAGCATTACCCATATTTAGCACTGTGCCATCCCCTGCTGGCAATGCTCCTCATAATGCAGCCCAGGATACCACTTACCTTCTTAGCTACAAGGGCACATTGCCATTGAACTGGCTCATGTTCAGCTTGATGTCCACCAGATTGCCCTGGGCCTTTTCTGCCAAGCTGCTTTCCAGTCAGTTGACTCCCAGCATATGCTGGTGCATGGGGATGTTCCTCCCCAGGTGCAGGACTTTGTGCTTGCCTTTGTTGATCTGCATGAGGTTCCTGTTGGCCCATTTCTATCAGGTCCCTCTGGATGGCAGCACAGCTCTCTGGTGCATCAACCACTCCTCCCGGTTTTGTATTGTCTGCAAACTTGCTTACCAGTTAGCTAGCTTCAGTAGCCAAGCTGCTGGTGGACATTCTGCCACGTGAAGCACCTATCAAGATTTTCACCAATGCAAGGAAGGCATCGTGCCCAGGCAGCCTGACCTCTGCCGGGCTGTGAGCTGAATGCCACATTTGGGACGCCTCTAGGCAGCAGGTTTGTGTGACAGCAGCCCCCTTCGCTTACACTGGTAAATGGCAACCAGTGGGCCAGGGAATTGGGTATCTAGGAGAGGACTGATAGTTCCTGTGCTTCATTTTTGCCTAAGCTATCAAAAATGGCCATGTCTCCTTAACCCCCTTGCAACCCTCTGTAGTGCAAAGCTACACTAGAAGACCATCACTTGATCTATCCTGCCTTTAGCCATGTCAATCACCTTGTAGCTGATTTCAGTGCAAACATCAGCAGGTTAATGTGGAGTTATCTGATGCAGACACATATCATGTGGGCTATTGAGTCACGCAGAGATAGAGTCACACGCTAGCTCAGACCCTAAGAGCAATTTATTGCTCTTAGCACAGTGATAAACCCAAGCTGATAATCTCTGCCTCTTAGGAAAACTAATGTACTCAGAGGTAGGGCTGTGCTGTTCTGGAGCCTGGCTCGTCATCGTTTGCTCTGGCATTTCTGCTCTGTTTGTCATGGTGCGATGTAGACGCACGCTTAGATTCTTTTCAGACTCACTAAATCATGGCAGTTCCCAGGAACTGAACAGGGAGTTGTGTTCTTAGCTCCCTGGAAAATTATGGCTGTTATATTGTCACATCAACAATTGGACAGGCATTTTTACAGGCAAATAATAACAGATCAGGTGGGGAGATTGAAAGGTGTAACCAATAAAAAGAACAAAGCAACAGGGATGGAAAATTGTTGCAGTGCAGATTAATTGCAAAGCAGTTATAGATGTAGAGCACAAGTCAAAGAAGTCAGGTAGGCAAAAGATAGCTTGATAGACAAGGAATAAAATGTAAAGTACAGGAACAAATGCAATTTCAACAGGAAGTTTTATGAGGAATTATGGCCCTGAGGTAAAGAATCTGAGGCTGGAAGAAATAGCCAATAAAGCAGAAAGAAAGTAGTTTATTATTTGAAGAGGTTAAGGTTTAGGAGCAACATCTGTGATGGTTCTCTAATATCAGCAGAGATCCGAGTGCCATTATTCCCCCGGGTAACCTTGAGACACCTCTGGGGCTTCTCCAGCCTACAGAATGAGACCAGCAGTAGCCTGCCCCGTTCATGAAATGATTGTGGGTCCCTCTCCATAATTCAACAACACGGGACAGTGAGAAACTCAGAGGTAGAAAATGTGAACCTGAAGGCTGAATGAATACTTAACTTGTGAAACATATTGCCCTGGGCTGTTGTGGTGCCCTCCACATTGAGACAATTCATTGAAAAAATAGTCATAAGGAGAAAGGCTACGTTATGTTGACAGGTTGACATTACAGTTGAGCCTGTCGGGCCTATTGACTGATGTAGGCAGTGTGTACCAGTTTTTTCAGCTACTAGGTACGTGATGCAGCTATCATCTGTTTAACGTAGGTAGCAGCTCCTGCAGTATTCACAGGTAACATTCCTGTCGTTGAGGCTACTTGACAAGTCCAACTATAAGACTGTCACATTAAGTTGGAATAACTTTTGCAACCATTAATTGTTAGAGAGAAATTTTCTTGGATGGACAGTTCAGAGAGGATGGGATTAGTGATTTCTGGCTTCCTCAGCTTGTCTCTCAACCATGCCCAGCTCAGTTATACTCCCATTTATACCTTTTTGGTTTGTTAACTTGTCCATATAATATGAAGAATACTGTGCTGATTATCAGTCTGAAGGGGGGGTGAAATAGTTTCCACTATAAACTTTACTGAATGAACAATTCAGAAGAACATGAGAATGACCATGCAAGGTCAGATCAAAAGTTCATCCAAGCCTGTGTTTGGCACAGGAAATAAAGGTTGCATAGGGAAAGTGTAGAACAAAAAGCAAGCAGACAATATACCCTCTTTACCACCAGCACTCTATAGTTTCCTTATATGTACACTTTTTTTTTGGTGGTTTATTCTCTTACCTTCACAAACACAGATCATGGTGCTGAAGTCAGTAGCCATACTCTAGATTTTTATAAAAAAGTCTGGTGCTCTCATCAGGCTGGGGTCAGTAATGCAAGTCATGCCTAGGCAGACCTGCCACACTGATAAAAAGCCCTTTCTGCAGGAAGAGTCCAGACCTGGAGGTCTTCAGTGGTTAGATTTAGATACAGTTAAAGACTAGATAGGATTGACTGGCTCTCTGGGAATTGAGCTACTGATCTGACATTCTATAAGAGTAAAGGTAGTCGGGTTTGACTTACCAGGGATTATATTTCACTAATAAATAAACTTTGGTAGTGAATTCCCTCAAATAGCTGTCAAAGATATGCATTGGTGTTTCAGTAAAAATCAGAAGCCTTGATGATATAACAAAGCTGATGTACTAAAGAAAATGAAATTTTTGCCAGTGAATGCTTGAGGTTCAGCTAATCAGTTCTTTAAAGCCAAGAGCATTTATTCTTTTCATTACTGACTTTAGTCATATCATAACAGTAAATACAATAAAACTTGCTATAAATTGTGCTGGTCATATATGGTCAGAATGTTTGTGGGAATGATTGCTACATGGACTAGAATTACATTATTACCTTAGGTTATTGGATTACATATCATGTCCTTCTGAATTTTAATATCATTTTGTTTAAATGCAAATGCTAAAATAAATGATAGCATCTGCTTTAGGGCTGTGGATTAGTTATTCAGGATGATCTTACTATTAACTGTGCAGGGAAGATAAATCGGTTAAAGGAAAAACTTGACATCTTACCAATTTTTTCTGTATAGAGGCTTTAGTGGAAAAAAAATGCTTGTTGCAGCAGTTTCCTTTTAGTGCCTTAATCATGTGTTAAGTAAGTCTGTACTAGGAGTTTAATAAAGAATTTCAAAGTGCTTAGACCTAATGAAACCACGCTGGACAGTGGCACTGCGGCAGCAGCAGGACAAGGCATCTTACAGTAGGAACAGCCCAAACAAGTCACGTCAGCGTTCCTCCTTCCCAAAACCAAATTTACCAAAGCATTTACAGTGCCTGATGGCACCAAATTTGAGTGCCAGAGATTCACAAGAGAGGCAGGTAAGTGCTGTGTCCTCCCAGGGAGGGAGGGACACACAGTTGTGCACCTGTCCCAGAGAACAGTGACATTTTACAACTCTGTACAAAACTTTCAAGACAGCAAATTGGGGAGATCAGAAAATGGGACAGAGAAAAATGAAATGAGAGGCAATTTAGAGAAGAAAAACCTGGCACAAAATCCAGATTCAGTGGAAGGACCAAGCTCATAAGGAGTAGTAGGAAGGGGTGGGAGAGAGCACATGGGTGTTGTGGCAGGGAGCCATGGGATGAGAAGGCATTGCCTCCACTCTGCCCAAGCTGGTGTGCCTTGAATTTTCTGGTCTCCCTGGGCAGGTCATAACTTGCACATAGTGATGGACTGGATAGAATTCAAGCACAGATAATAATAAGGTCTGTACAGCAGGATTTATGAAGAAAAGTTAAGCACCAAATGTGCACAGTTTGTCTCCATGACAGCCTGACATTACAGCAGTGTAAATACAGATGAAAAGGAAGAGGTGTCATTTAACATAATAAAAGAATGCTCTGAGCAAGGGCTTTCCCCGGTCCTTACTTCAAGGAAGTCTGCACATTAATGAAGACTAAACTCAACCCCTTCTGCATGCTTGGCTGCTGCTGAGATCCGCCCCCCCCCAACTCCTCAGCCTGTGCCCTATCTCTCCTCCCTGGAGGGAAATCACTCTCAACCACATCCAGGTGGGATGATGAGGGAGTCCCTCCCTCTCCTGGGAGTCAGCAAAACTCCCTTCCCATTTCTCCAGAGGCTCAGTATAAATCCCCTTAGTCAATGTTATGCTGTACTTGACACCAGTTCTCCTATAGCTTGTAGCTCAGGCTATGTTTGAGTTGTAGCTATTGAGGTTGTTATCTTCAGTTACCTGAGTGCTCCAGTCAAACACTGCTCCTTGGAGCAATGGCACATAAAGATCTGGGTACACTTGGCCCTGTGCAACCACTTAGCCAGTGAAATGGATCACAAAGTTACCAAACCTCAGGGAAAACTTTGGAGACCATCAGGTAGAAAGAAAAACCTGTCCGCCTGTCTTGCGAGCAGGAGTGTGGCTCCTCTCTCTGTCTGCAGCTTGTTTTCCAAACCTTGCCATTTCCTCGCTCAAGGGTAGCAGCTGCCTGAAAGCTCCTCCAGCTCAGAACAAGGCAACTGGTGCTCAGCTATCAGGAAAGCATCCAGAAGTAGTAATTTCCCATTATTTCTTAGATTGCTTTTTAATTCTTGACAGGCAGACAGCCAGCATTGGATGGTGGTGACTGCTGAGAGCCGGAGTGCCCAAATGCATTCTGTAGTAGGGGGTTAAATTTTGTTAATGATCTGAGTTTCTGCCAAACTCACTGCCGCATATCACGAGTGACACTAACTAGACATGGAGGCTATTTCAGTTAAGCGCTTGCACTTTATTCACTTGTGCCATGTCATATACTGGCACTCAGAAGATACAGAAGAACACAGAGAAGAAATAAGGATGAGTGAGTACCTCTGGATGGCTTTGCTGCGTAAAAAACTGGCTGGACGGCCGAGCCCAGAGAGTTGTGGTGAATGGAGTTAAATCCAGTTGGCGGCTGGTCATGAGTGGTGTTCCCCAGGGCTCAGTGTTGGGGCCGGTCTTGTTCAATATCTTTATCGATGAT
>NW_008796181.1:2025467-2050568 GCF_000699145.1 Aptenodytes forsteri
GATATTTAAAAGATGTGTAGATGTGGTGCTTAGGGACATGGTTTAGTGGTGTAGTTGGCAGTGTTAGGTTAACGGTTGGACTTGATGATCTTAAAGGTCCTTTCCAACCTAAACAATTCTATGATTCTATGAATTTCCTTCCCCACATTGTGGAGTCTTTTTTCTGCAGCTGGGGAAGAAATTAGCTCTTATATTGTCATATTTAAGAAAACTCCCTCTTTCCACTGCTACCTGCCCTTCTGCCTCCCATTCCAGCAAAGAATTTTACTAGGGAGTTTGGAAATTTTTATACAAGAGGAATGTTATGATTTTTGGGTCCCTTTCTTAAGTGCTAATGTGGCTGTTTTATTTTTCCTTAGTGCTCCAGCCCAAGCAGTCACACAGTTTAGTTTCAGTACTTCCTTCAACAAAGTCTCTTGTGACCTTCAGCTTCCTTCCAAATCCATCTCCCCCCACCCCTACCCCTTATTTCTCTTAGGGTTGCAGCTCTGTATTTCACTTTTGCCCTTACCCCTGGTATATTAAATTCAGAGATCCAGCTACCCATTTCAAATTCATTTTCATCCTTCCATTCCCCACTTCTGGAAAACCATCTTTCCTGCGCTACTCAGGGGGTTCCAGCAAACCCTTATGCTATCCAACCTTCCCAGAACTCTTGGTAGACTTTTGTGGCTGTCATGCTAAAGAGGATGGTGCTGGTGCCAGAAAAGATGGTGGTACTGCTGCCACCAATTTCTTGGCCATGAGGAGGTTTTCCACAGGACTTCAGTTTTTCCCACCTCCTACATTCCAGAGCATCCAAAATAAATGAATATAGCACTGACAATACGTTCAGCAAGTGACCTAAATGCACGTGATATTGCAACAGGAGATGATGCTGACAGGATGGTCATTTCAGCTCATCATTCTTGTGGCCAAGACTGTTGGGGCTGATTGGCATAGGGAATCAGGACTGAATTGTTAGCGAGTCCCATTCAGCGTCAGCCTTGCATTTGGACAGCTCGCTTGACCCCTGCTCTTTCCTTGGTGGACACCTTTGCAATACCTTGCAAGGTGGTTGCTTGGAGATTGAAGAACATCTAAAATGCATGCTTGCTGCCTATACCCACACAGCTTGATTACAAAGTCAAAACTCTTAAGTGGGATTTAGGACTGAGAACTGTGAGATAAAAAGTCTTGATTTAAATCAAGAAAGCAATCGTCTATCAAGGGTATCTATTTTCCCTGTTTTATCTTCTGAGAAGAAATGTATGGCTGATAAATTTATAGAAGTTAACATGAGCAGGTAATTTGAAAGGAAATATTCACCACCCTCAAGAAATCCTTTCTGCTCAAATTTGCCTGGCCACCATCTTGCAGAAGGGCTACTATTGACTGTTTTAATTCTCCCTCCAGTCCTCCACAGCTGCATATTCTCAATCCCTCTCTTCATGTTAACCTCCACTTTATTCTGAAAGGTGCACAACTGGGGAGAGGAGCTACATTTGATCAGTACAAGAACACGCAATCCACATATGTACGAAATGCTACAAGAGAAGAAGCAACATCTATCCTGTCAACTGGATTTAAGCATGATGGGAATCATGATGAATGTCTGAACCGTGATGGCTATTTATTCATTAACGTATCTACCTCTCCTCAATTCTTACTGTGTTGCATAAGTCCCTATGATCATTGTGCTATGACTGTTCTGCTACAGAGAATGAAATGGGGCTTCCTCTCCTGTCAGCCTCAGTATTCATGCATCTTGATCCTGTCCCTGGGTTTCTTTGGCCTCTGGGTCCCTGAGTGGCTGCACAGTTGATGGATCTACTTGTACTTACACTCTCTTCATCTTCAGTCGTGTCTACCATGAAGCAGATGTCCAGAATGGATCAGATGAACCATGTCCATTAAGTATGCAAGGACACCAGAGTGATGAGCTCAGCTTGAAAGACCTTCACTGTAGACATCCAAAGTCTTGGTGCCTGGTAGCCACACTCTCCCCAACAAGTATGGGGTCTGTACTTCTCACTTGGTCAGTCACACCTGAAAGGGTGGCCTCCTCTTTCTCCCTGGGGGAGATGTCCATGACCCTCCTGAGAGGGACCTATAGGGAATATGAGTTTAATATATACCTCTTGCTTGAGATAGCATGAAAGAGGTGAAAACTCTGTCACTTCGCCGAGTGACATGCTAACATGCTGTACTCATGTGGCTACATAGTCTTAATAAAACCAGCTCTTAATGCTCTAGCTCTGGTGGGGTTTGTTTGTTTGGTTTTTTTTTTTCCTTTTCCACTTCTTGTACAAATAAAAGTCAAAGTGCAATGCATCTCATTAGTGATCTTGTTTTATATTAGTTTAGGTAAAGCAGGAGAGGACATTGTATAAAGCACTTAATCGAGTAATAGACTTAGTACTAGCATATTAGGAAAATAGAAAAAGAAATTCCCAGAAGGCTCAGTGCTTTATGTTTAGCTCACTACCTTACCTAGTTCCTTATCCTGGTAATAGACTCCCAGTAAAGTAAAATAATGCTTAATAAAACTTACACCTGAAAAACTAATTTGCTTGTGCTATTGATTTAATTAACTCGAGTCCATTTGTTTAAGCACTGTTTGTGTTTTAAATGCATAACACAGAACCTACAGAAGAATGTTCCTTACTGCAGTTGAGTACTATATACCTTGCTGCAGTGAGGTAATGTTTGGAGAAGAAGTTTCCCTTTGCATGTGCCCTGTTGAATATCTAAGGGTGGACAGCTAAAATAATCCATCAATGACCTTAGGCCTCGGTTCAAAACTAGGTTGATGTCTATCCACTGAGAGCCCTTTGCGTGCTCGGTTTAATGGAACATGTAGTTCTAGTAGGCAGAATTGGCAACTTTACATAAATGGGGATTTTGTCTGGAATTGACTGGCTTTCCTTGTCATTTCAACAACAAAAAAAAAGCCTTTAAAAGACCATGAAACCTTTCAGGCTTTGCAAAGCTGATGCCTATTCTACCAGCTCCCTCTCTTTTTTTTGTTAAATTTACTCAGCTCTATTATTTTGTAATGCCAGTATCACTTCATTAGTTATGAGTCACACCATTCTTTAGATCTGATTGAGTAAGTGTTCTGGAAGACCTCATCTGTGAAAGATCTTTGGGTGAGAGATGGAAAGGTCCTTCCGTTTTGCCATTTGTAAAGTGGAATTGCGCTTTCCTACTTGGTTTACTGCTGGGAAACAGTCTTCAGGTGGAAGAAGCAGCAAGTAAAAGAAGGTAATTTTAGGAAACTTAACCCTTTAGTACAAGAACATATAGACAGATTGCCTTGGCTCTATGATTGCTAATAAGGGATGAGAAAAGGTCAGATATCTCAGTTTCTCTGTGTCTATTTTGCAGGCTGAGATGTGGAGAGTGCAACTTTCAGCAGTGGCATTCTTTATTCTTGTCACTCTGAATTGGGAGTCAGTAGTGTTCTGTAGGAGTGTCTCTAAAAACTATAGAGCTGATTAAAAATAATATTTCTCTAAGATTTTACTGGGCTAGTACAGAATAAAAATTGTGGGGGAAGGTTACAACTGCCTATTGAATTCTGTGCCTCTCTCTTGTGGACATGAGACTAAAGAACTGCAATCGCCCTAAATTACTAAACTTTCTTTGTACGGAGAGTAGAAAGTAAAGAATGTCCACTCCTCCAAGTGCTGCAGAACAAGGCATCACAACTCTGTCATCTGGGGACCATGACAGGGCTGCAGAGAATGGCCACATCACTTAATTTTTGCCTGGAAGGCTCTTCAGCCCAAATTTCCATTCAGGAAAGCTGCCTAAATATATTTGAGGGTTGACACTCAGATTTTGAGAAATAAAGGTAGTATGAGAACCTGAATAGGATGGAGTAAAAAACCCCAACCTTTTTATTCTCTTTCCTGTTTAGTGCACTATATTCTTCATAAAACTCTGAAGGTGGTTTTGATTTTCTTCTTCTAGCATGATATAATTGTATATTTTGTCCTGATATTTCATTTTCCTCCTCAGCTGCAAAGTTGTCGTTTTATACCAGCAACTAATTGTTCATTAGAGTTGAAAAGGGGAGAGGAATTAGATACCTCCACAGAAATCCAGAATTCACTTGGTGTCTGTGGTTGGGTTCATGTAGCTAAGTGGACAGGTTTATGGCGCAGCTCGTAACCTGTACTCTGACAGTCAAAGGAGATATACTCCATCAAGCCAATGAAGTGCATCTAACTAAACACTCTCATTAGGTTTTGCAGTGAGGGCCTCATCACATAAGCTATTGATATTTCATTTTGTTTGGAGAACTCTCAGCATCCTCGAGGTGCCTGATGCTTACAGACTGCTGGCCTTCATGGTCAGTGATGCTAATGCTCGGTTAGTTATAAGCAGGTTCATGCTCTTAAAAAATGCTAATGTGTTTACTGTCAGAGAAATGATTTCACAGTCAGCAAAGGTTTGGACATGAAGAGCTGTTGGTATTATTCCTCTTCTTGATTTAGATTCTCATGGATTTTGTAAGTGTTTTGATTAGTTTATTTAACTCCCATTATTCAATATCTCTATGCCTAAAGAGAACTTGGAGCAAGAAGACACTGCAATTTATTATGTCTATTTCCTAACATGAAAGATATGTCAGAAATTTTTAAGATTGCAAGTCCAGATGTAAAGAACTTAAGGAATTACAGCCAGAGACCCTTCCCAGCCAAGGAGGTAAGAGACATTTGCCCCTGCATGCATACTGGTGTCTCACAAACTTTGCTCTAAAGCTGCCAACAAATAACCAAACAAATGAACATTATTCAGGAACATTCACCCATGAAATACTGGTCTGCTACAACCAGCGACATCCCATAGCTATGGTACGCTTTCAAAAGACACCATTACAGCACATGGGAAATCCACATGATGGATTTCCAGATGTCCAAATGAAGAAAACGGTGTTGTCCTGAAGAGCATCAATATAGACTACAAGGACCAACATCTGATTTGTGGCCAAGAAGGCCAATGGCATCCTGGCCTGTATCAGAACTAGTGTGGCCAGCAGGAGGAGGGAAGTGATCGTGCCCCTGTACTCGGCCCTGGTGAGGCCGCACCTCGAATACTGTGTTCAGTTTTGGGCCCCTCACTACAAGAAGGACGTTGAGGTGCTGGAGCGTGTCCAGAGAAGGGCAACGAGGCTGGTGAGGGGTCTGGAGAACAAGTCTTCTGAGGAGCGGCTGAGGGAACTGGGGGTGTTTAGCCTGGAGAAAAGGAGTCTGAGGGGAGACCTCATCGCTCTCTACAACTCCCTGAAAGGAGGTTGTAGTGAGGTGGGGGTCGGTCTCTTCTCCCAAGTAACGAGCGATAGGACGAGAGGAAATGGCCTCAAGTTGTGCCAGGGGAGGTTTGGATTGGATGTAAGGAAAAATGTCTTTACTGAAAGAGTGGTGAAACATTGGACCAGGCTTCCCAGGGAAGTGGTTGAGTCCCCATCCCTGGAGGTATTTAAAAGACGTGTAGATGAGGCACTTAGGGACATGGTTTAGTGGGCATGGTGGTGTTGGGTCAACAGTTGGACTCGATGATCTTAGAGATCTTTTCCAACCTTACTCATTCTATGATTCTATGATGAGACATACATGGAAAAAAACATGTGAAGGTGCAGTTAAAGATTACATCATGATGCATTTCTGGGACAGACTGCTTGCTTTGTATGGAATTTCACAGGGCTTTCTTTTTAAAAAGCTGAGAACATAAAGTTCACTGTGTAACCACTAGCATGACATCCCTTGGACCTCAAGACAATATCTGAACATTAGGAAATTGTTGCCTCCTCATGAGTATCACCCTGTCATCTTCTGGAGCTTTGAAATCTGTTCTACTAGGTGCAGATACTGAGTTTTTCATAGCAACATAGCAAGGATTATGTATGAGCTCTAATGTAAGAGCTGTGCAAGATACAGTATAACATTACAAATTCACTCAGCCATTCTCCTTACTGTGAGCCACTCTGCTCCTCACCAGTTCAGCTGTGAAAGCACCGTTTGCAATGTTACTGGCCAGTCTGGGTAGCATCTCTCTTGAAGCCATACCAGAGGGGAAACAGAAAGGGAGCTGGGGGACTCTTGGTACCATATTGATTATGTGCAAAGCTTTCTCAGTGCTGTTGAGAATGAGAATAAAGAAAAGGAACAGCGTTTAAATAGTTAATAATTATATTAATTACATAATATTAAAGCAAGTAAGTGTTAGCTTTGTTTTTGTTATTTATTAATTTTAAAAAAAGAGCTTATTGTCTAGCCAAGCAGGATTTTTACCACCTTAATGAAAGTAATCATAAAATCCATAATGTGTCCCCTTCCTCCCCACCATCTCCTTGTTGGGCTGTCTAAGACATACTTGGCCAGCTGCTGCATCATACTGATACTTTTAAATCCAGGCCATCCATCTTGTAATTGGTTGCAATCAGTAAAGTCAAGAAAGCTTTGCAGAATCAGCTTTTTTAGGCTCAATGCATGTAAAAAAATTAAAAGTCCATACTTTTGAGCTGAAGAATTCATTCAGCAAATTCTTCCTTTAATCACAATCAAGCCAGATTTCCATTAAAACTCACCCAGCACTTGACTGCACGTTATAGGAACCATAGTAAACAATGAGGTATTAGTTGTCTTTTTCCCTTTCCTTTTCCTATGACCCTTAAATCTGTACAATATCCATTGAGTGCAACTAACCACAATCCCTGTATTTAATCTTAAAACGTAAAGTGTGAAATAAAAAGCAATCAGATAGAAAATATGGACTCCAGTCAGACCACTTCTGTCTTTTGTTTTGGGAATATATATTGGGTTGGTTGCATAACTTGGACCAGTCTGATCAAAGTAGTGCTGGAAACCCAAGCCAGTTGTTGAGGAGAACAAACAGATGCAATCCATAGATGTTTCACTGTATAGTGGACAAAAAACAGCTAACATTGCAAAATCTTCTCCAGTGTTGAGTCAAACTCGGACTATAGGGGGTGAGCCTGTGCTGGGAGTCCACAAAAAGGCTCTGGTTCTCACTGCCCAGGGGAGGCAGCAAGTGCCAGCCCTGCCAATTTTGGTTATCACTCTGGAACGGCTAAGTCAGAAATTATAACATTGGACATGCACTCTCAGCCAAATGAACAGCGGCAATGTCTGTTTTGGTTTGGCATGTTTCTCAGGTCAGATCTTAGCCATATTCTCCTTTGGATTCCTGTCTTATCTGATCTTCACTGAGGAGGCTTTGAAGCCATTAAACAAATAGTTTAATGCTTAATCCTTTCTGTGCTAGAGTTCCCAGTCTGCAAAATAGAGAAAGAAAGAAAAAAAGAGAAAATAATTCCTGGTTTTGGGAACTCTTTGGGCAAGGTTTGCATGCGCTATATGTGTACATCTCCCGGCCTAGTGGGAGCTTCATCTCTCTTGACTATTTTCATGTTACCAGGATCCGTATAATAAATGAACAGTTCATGGCCATGTTGTTTTTTGCTATAGATCAGCCCATTTGACTCAAAAATTAAATAATAATAACACGAACATCAGGTACTGATACAGATAATAAAGCTCCCAACCAGCATATCTAAGAGCACTTTATGGAGGTGGTCAGGTACAGTGGTAACTAGTCTGCAGCAAGGCAAACGTGTAATGCTCAATGTTCCTTTTCTCCGAAAACACAGGCAGGGGTTCATTTGTCCTTATCTCCATCCTTATTGTGCACTGGCTGGGATATAAACTGTTCAAGTGGCAATTTATTTTTTTTATCAGCATTATCTACAGTCCCACAGTGGGGAGGTGGCTGGTAATCTTACATAGATGGTTTTAAAACAAACCTACTGTGTGTCCTCTCAAGAACCTTAAAATGAAAGGAAGGATCTCCATCACCTTTAGCAGATTTCACTCTGTTCGTAAATTCACTTCTGCATTTGGCCTATATCCACCATTAGTCTTTGGCAGAATTAGGATCAATTTGTTGCACCTCTTGGATGGACAATGTAGGGAAACATGTGACTATGCATGGAAAAATGTCTTTCTAAACGGCTATTTTTATCTTTATTTGAATCAGCATTGTGAAAAATCTCACCACCATGTTGTCCTTCTAGGCTGCTAATCTAATTATCATGAGCTCAAGAAGTTTGGGGATTAATCCTGCATTTATCTATTATTAGGGGCAGGAGGTAAAGTGTAGAGAGATGTGCAGCAGCAGGGAAAAGGACAGCCTCATCACCTTGTCCATGCTGGTACACCTTGGGTTGGGGAGGACCCTGGGAGGGAGGAACTTAAAGGGGGCTTATAAAAAAGATGGCAGCAAACTTTTTAGCAGGACCTGTTGCGACAGGACAAGGGGGAATGGCTTTAAACTAACGGGGGGTAGATTTAGACCTAGATATAGGAAGAAATTTTTTACACTGAGGGTGGTGAAGCCGTGGAACAGGTTGCCCAGAGAGGTGGTGGATGCCCCATCCCTGGAAACATTCCAGGTCAGGTTGGACGGGGCTCTGAGCAACCTGATCTAGTTGAAGATGTCCCTGCCCACGGCAGGGGGGTTGGACTAGATGACCTTTAGAGGTCCCTTCCAACCCAAACTATTCTATGATTCTATGATTCTATGAGCTGCTCCTTCCCAGCCAGCAGCAGAGCTCATTTAACTTGGGAAAACCCCCTTGATGTGAGGACGCAGTGTGTAGAGACTGGGAGACATGCAACGGGGCTGTAGAAGAGGTGGTGACCGGGAAAATCTGAAGGGAATCAGGGAGCAGACCCACATCCAAGCCTTCAAGGGGAAGGAAGGAAAAAGACATTTCCTACAGACCCTGAGGGATGCAGAGTCTGTTGAGGCCCAGAAGTTGCTGAAAGTTGCTGAGCTGAGATCCAGTTGAGAGGAATGGACCCACCATGTGAGGACTGGGATAGATCTGTTTACAACCCCTTTACTTTCTGGTCCTTGTTCATCACATCCATAAGACCCAAGTTTCATCCACCTAAAAGCTACCTCCTGCTGGTGTGTGCTCTGACAAAGTGCAGAACTTGGGCTTCAAAGACGTCTGGGTGTTTTTGATGGGGAAGATGGAGGTAGAGCCCCCTCAAAGCCTGATGCCTTCTCGCAGCGCCAGAGAGCCCAGACAGGCTTGCTTTGGGAGTCAAGCCATACTGTCCAGCAGCGGCTCAACCCTCAACCTTCCCCAGCACCAACCTGAGAGCCTCCCCGGCGCCAGGTGGTGGAGGAGAGGCATCCATCTTGTTATATGAGAACACCATGTGCCTGGGAAGCGTTGGGAAATGGCTCGGTGCAGCCAAATTTCTGACCACAAAGCCAGACCTCCCCCAGTAAGATTGAGTAGAGAAGAGGGAAATCCTAAAAACTACAAGTGGTGCTTTCCAGTTAATAATTTCCACGGTTTAACAGGAAGGATGACTCTGTATCTTTCATCTGGTGGTTTTAACATGCCTCATGGCTTCAGTGCAAAGGGAGGAGGAAAGCAGGTGAAATACAGTGTTGAATGGAGTGCTGCTCCACCGATTGCTCATCGGGAGGGTGTGTTGGCCATTGACTTGAGGAGAGGCACTGGGTTTGGTTAGGGTCTCTGACTACCCACCTCTCCAGTCTGGCAACATGACAACAACACAAATTAATGTATGTTCCTCATTCTTCCCACTTCTGGTAGCGCTCTTGTCTCCTTTCTTCTTTCAGTTTTCCTGCTCTCTGATCCTTTTCTCAATCTTTAATTCTCTCAGTGTTTTTCTTCCTGCACTGCCAGCACTGTCTCCTAATTTCTCCTTTCATGGCAGCTCCCTCTTATCTTCTTTTGAGCCCAAATTACTTTTGTTTAGTACCACCCAGTGTTCTCTCACCAGCGCTATTCTTCCTCTTTACAACCCAAACTCTGTTTTCCCGGGAGGCCTGGCTCATCCCAGCTCTTTGACTTCAATTAATTGATCTTCATCAGCCAGATTGCCGTTGGCAAAGAAACTCAGCACGCTGACTGTCTTTGTGCTTTAACTTCTGTTTTATCCTCATTTAATTTGTGCCCTTTGCAGCTTACTGAGCCCTAATTACTTCTGCTACAACCTCACCGTATTCAATTATAGCCTTCATCTCACTGACCTGACATCTCTGTCCTCATCAAATCTCACCTCTCTGACTTTGCCCATCACTTTTGTACAAAGTTAGTACCCTCCATGGGGACCTCAGTTCTTCCCATCTTTCACTTCATTTTCTTGACTACTCCCAAACATGAAGGACATGCTTGCTTTGTGTTTCCCTGCCTTCATCTCTCCCAGCTACCATGGGGTTCACCAGAACACGGACGGACCAGTGGCACTCAGGCAGTGGCTTCAACCAGTGCACCTTGACCTGGCTTGAGGAAACTTGATCTATATACCAGCATTTTATAGTAAGGATAAGAAAACCTCCCGCACCCACTGCCCAGCTGTGATAAACCCTCAGATACCCATACAAAGCTATTTAATAAAATCTTCGTAACACTTTTCTAGTGAAGGCTATCCCACTGGTGCCTGGGTACCTCCTCTCCTGCTCCTTTCATTCCTCTTACTATTATCTCTTCTCCCACCGTCCCATCCCACTGCTGTCAGGTCACGATCCCTAGATATGTCTCTTTCAAATAGCCTAAATTTCCCTCATCCTTCACTCCCTGACCTATTTTTGTTCTGTTCCTGCTCTTTTCCTTCTTACTAGCCCATCTATAGCATGGAAGGGAGCTGCACACTAACACAGCATTTCCTTCTCTCACACCTTTGCTATTCCTCCTCTCTCTCTTCATTCTTTGTTTGTTTATCCCTGATTTTGTTATCTTCTCTGGAAAGGCCGATGGTTTGCTTGTAGCTAACATCCTTTCCTTTTGCCCATTTCTGATTTTTACCTTTATTTTCATATGCCCTGGCTCCCACGATGGAAATTTCTGAGCGATTTATGGCCTGTTATTTGGAAGTGGGGATGGTTCACCACTTGAAAGACTGTTAGCCATAATGCAGAAATGCCCCTGAAGGTTTAATTCTCACTGGGTTGATCCTTCAAAGTGCCTGGGTTTGACCATTTTCCTACTCTCCATCCTTTCTTGCCTCTTGCTCTGAAGCCCCTTCATAAGGCTGAACTGGGCTCTAGGTTATGCCCACAGCTCTGTTCTC
Source organism: Aptenodytes forsteri (assembly GCF_000699145.1). Classification (NCBI taxonomy): domain Eukaryota; kingdom Metazoa; phylum Chordata; class Aves; order Sphenisciformes; family Spheniscidae; genus Aptenodytes; species Aptenodytes forsteri. The sequence continues at coordinate 2,036,594 of NW_008796181.1, forward strand.
CTCTTTCAGCAGGTTTCTTGTCAGTGCTTGTATCTCTGTAGGTCACCAGAAACAAACTTTAGCTACTGATGCCAATATACCATGGTCCATGGTGCCTCTGTATCTGTTAATTCCACTCATGTCATTAGTGCTTCTTGAAAAAAAGAAATTCTGCGACTGGTGACTGCTGCCGTAGTGCCCCATGTCGGAGATGTAAGCGGAGAAGATCCAGGCATGAGGACCTGCTGCAGGAGCCCAAGCCTATTAAAAAGTTTCCATTTGTGTAATTTCTTTCTGGTTTTGTAATACATCTCAGAGGTGAGGAGGGTCTGGGCAATTACCCTTCCTAGGTTGCACGAGTCCCAAACTCATTAATCAGGTTTCTGATTCCTCACAAAGGTCTGATTCCCATTTCAGCTCGTTTCTCTATTAGATGTTGGGCTTTGTCACTGACCCCAAGGAGCTCCACTCCTCTGGTTTGGCTGAACAGCAGTGCTGGTTTCTCACAGTGCTGATGGTGAGAAGTGGCCATGAGGACATCTGCATACCACAGGTGTCGTGTTGTAGGTTGTACGTAAAACTCACCTGCCTGGGTCTTTTGCTGTGCACAAGGAGTCAAGGGCCAATGTCCTGCAGCTGAGCCCCATCTCAGGGAAAGTCTCCAGTAATGAGTTTGAGCTTCTCTCTCCCACAGTGAGAGCAATTGCCCTAGGTGGGAGGGTGGCTCCTGAAATCACATGCAAATTCCCCAGTTGCTATTGCAATCTCATATGAATACTTTCCTGCAAGGGAACAGACTGTGAGATTTTCCCTGAGTTATTTTCTTACTTAGGGCTTGCTCCAGAGGCAATGAGCAGAGTTACTGCTTGATTTCTCACTCACAAAGAAGTGAAACATAGCACACCAGGTTCCTCCTCTGACCCTGTGTTAGAAGAGAAAGTGCTTTTTAGTACTTTTTCTTTTTGACATGACTGTACTCCTTTGTCTCCTTCATGTTCTTCCTGAACATTAAGCTCCTATTGCAATCCCTTTGCTAACCACAAAAGTCCTTTTTTCCTCCCTCCCTTCACTCTGCTGTGCTATTAGAGAGATGAATGAGAATAAAAGAAAAGAAAGTGCGAATTTGGAAAATACAGAGCTGTTTTGATTATCTGGTTGCTTTTGTGCTTTCCTTGAAAATACTATTTCTGTGTAGGATACTGTTTTTTTTTTAATCAGAGGAGAACTTTCTGCTTTCACTGCTCATTGAGATGTTTTGTAGTACACACAGGTGCAATAATATGACAGCAAAGCGTCAGGAATGCTCAGATTCCCCTTTATCCCAAAGCTTTGCATGAAAATGAAGTATTATGAGGTCATTGAACGATTCTCTTTCTAAGGCTCCCAGAGCAGGCAGTCTGAACCCAACCCCCTCCCAGGGCACAATGAAATGAGATCTTCAGCCCTATTGCAATATTTATCCCAAGGCATCAGAGGGGAACGACAGAGCTTAATACTGTAAGGTATTACAGTAGCATTTTTATCATGTCCAACTTACGTCTCAGCTTTGCTTTAATTTACTTACCTTTAAATTCAGTGTATTTATGGTTCCAGTGTGTACTGTGGCTATTTCTGCCTTGTAAAAAATAGATAACGTCTGTGCTTACAGCTTCTCATAAATGTGTATAGAAACACATTATGAGGGTCAGATTTTCAGCAGATACAAACCAGCATTGTTTCATTAATGTGTTTGTAATATCAGCCAACTTCCACTGCTTAGAGCTATTTATAGCCATTTTCCCCTTTATACAATGCATGGGTGTCGAGGCCGCAGTTACCAATAAAACAGTGAAGAATTGGGTCAGACTGGAGCGTCTGCACCTACTGCAAGATGAATAAACTACTTAAAAATGGTGGTGGTGCTGTAGGCCCCAGTCGACGTAAATTGGTGAGTGTTAAGTGTGTGGGCTTGGAAGCTTGGTGTCTGGAAGGAGGGATTCAGAGTTTTACTGCCTGTTTCCTTATGGATGTGCTGTAAGTGAAGCAGAATGATGCAATGACGATGGCACTGGGTGGTTTACCCAAGGCGGTGTGCTATTCGGGGCATATCCTTAACCCAGCCACAGTCTCTGCTCACTGCGGTGAAATACAGGTACTGCTCCTCTTCTCTGTACTGAGGACCTTAGAGAAGAGCAGCTTTTATTTTTTAACATAAAGCCCTCATTGAGAAAGACAGGCTGTATCTGCACTGATGCATTGCCTGTGAGGGTGAACACCAGAGCTCTTCTGTTTTGATGACGAATCGTAAGCACTCCTGCCAATTTTTGGGTTCCCTGGGGGAACAGGTAGAGACAAATCTCTATCACTTCCATGAATACTAAGATTTTGTGAAACCTGCTCCTTTCCTAGCCTGGCTAATGGAGGCTCTGCTTTGCTGTCATGACAGCCAATTTTACATGTAGTGCGCTTTCACCCCCCACACTCCTGGCAATTTTCTTCTAAAGCAATCTCAGAGTGGTAATTTGGGAAGCCATGCTTTAAGTTTCCAATTCCTCTGTTGACAGACCTCTTTCAGAGTCCAGGTCACTCCTTTAATGGTGATTCACCTTTTGCCACCCTGAGCAATAGGTTTACTACTTCATAAATTTAAAGTAGGCTCAAAATGACACCTTCTGTTCTGACGTGCTGGTAGAGCTACAGCACTGAAACACGGCAGCAAACCCCAGCCTATCTCCTCTCATTTAGGAGCTCTGCCATCCTTCGGAGCAGGCCAAGGGATGTTTCTTACCTTTTGGGGCATCATCTTCTGCGTTTTAGGCATCTGTCATGCCTTCAGACTGTTGCTGCACTTTGTGCCCTGTTTCCTTTTAGGGTGGATGCATGGGAGGGGAGTGCAGATGGCGGAAAGTGTGCTGAGCATGGGGTTTTAATGCTGGGCTTAGCTGGGGGCATTAGCTGCATATTGCTCTGGAGCTCAGGCTGGAGTGAGGAGGAGATGAGGAAAGTGGGTGTTTGGAGATGCTAAGGATAAAATGGTAAGGAAGGGAAGTGATTATTAAGTGATTATTATTTATTTTTGAATGGAAGACCTTAAGGAAGCTATGAAAGCCACTGATGAGTGAGAAGAAAATGGTTCAGTCCATTTTTGATATGTGTATTAATTATCTGTGCCTGACTATGTCTTGGGACCAGGCAGTGAGTCAGCCTTGCTTGTGCTTGGGGGGGTGCAAGGACCTAAGAGCCAAGACCCCATTACTCAAGATTTCCCGTGGCTGAAAGACAGCTTCATCCAAGCAAGCAAGGCCTGGGACATTCTTGAGTCTCTCATTAACTTTCCATGTCCTGTGCTCAGCTGATAGGACTTTGGGTGGCATCACCACATACACACAGCCTAGTTCCCAGTGCCTACTCTGGTCTCTTTCCCTGGCTCCTGTTTGCAGATGACTTAGTACAAAGGGGTTACTAATTCTGTTTAGAGCTTGTCTATGCTTTTCCAGTGTTGCTGCCAATAATGATTGAACAAACTTAAAGGCTAACCTGCAATGAATGAGGCTTGCTAAAGAATAATTCACTAACTTCCCAGGATCATACCTTGCTGAGACATTTCTCGTCCTCAGGGAAAACGAAGACTTATGTGACTGGTGCTAGAACTGGATACAGGGCACAGTCTGCAGCTCCTCATCTTCCTGGGAGCTTTGTTCCAGGACCACTGGTAATTCCTCCAAGGCTGATGATGTTGAAAATTAATGATTCCCCACTTGAATTAATTAATTTATTTCAATTGTCTTAGTATTAGGAATGTAATGAAGAAAAAGTGGATGTGGGGGAGGTGAACCCAATTAAAATGTAATTGTCTCATTCAATTCAGAATCTTGCATTAGTGAATCTGTGAAAAGGAGTTTTTATAATTAAAAACAAAAGTAGGTTTGATGATGACCACCACCACATTGGGAGTCCATCTATATTAATTTATCTGTGGTCCTCTTCAAAACTTCCAGTTTAAAACAACAAAAAGAAATTCAAGATGTCTGTGTTTGGGAAGAGTGACTGTTATGTACCACTCCTTTCCGACTTGCCGAGAGTTTGTTAATCATTTACATGTGAATAGAAAAAACCAGTCAAAAGAAGAAAATATATCATGTTAGGCAGATCTTTTACCATCATTCCTAATGCTGGAAATATGTAATGCATCATGGTGGGGATCCACCATGCTCCTCCAGCATGGTAAGGTTTGTAAGCTTGATGAAACGATGACCTGCTAACTAAATTCCATCTGTTCAAAATTCTCCAGGAAGCACTGTATTGCACTAGATTTTGGCAAACTGTTATATGAGGTTCAGTTGCATATTAGCATTTTAATTGCTGGTTGATTGCTTTTATGTTGCAAAACTCAGTTCACAACAGTATGTAAGTTGCAATTAGTTTTTACTATGTGATTCATTAGTTCCTATAAAGCATGTCGTGCTGCAACATTTGGAAGGTAATATGCTGGAAACATTAACACTCGCATTAAAAAGTGTGGAGCGGCGTTGAAAACATACTAGTCCTGCCTTTCACAAACACATAGCCCGCATTTGTTGGCAGAACATATTCTCTCAAATGAGATTTGGCTGACAGCTGCAGATAAAATTGTTTCATGTTGACAGGTTTTCCATGTAAACAGCATCTTGGTCCTGCGGTCTGTTCCGTATGGGTTTACATCTGCCTGGGATTTGACCAAAGTCGGTGGAATGGACACAGGTGTGAGAATTTCCTTTATGGGAGTTTGGCTGCCGAGCTCAGCCCGGTTTGCGATATTCCTCCAGGGAAATATCTGACATCTTTTTCATGCCTCAAGAATTGCACGCTTCTTTTGGAGATGCTGTCTTGTTCACATTGCTTGTGATAGGGAAGATGTGTATGTTTAAGTTACATTAATCAGTCCTGCCTTGAGAAAGGGGGATAAATTAAACGGCGTCTTTAAAACTTTCCTATCTCTATCGTCCTGTAGTCCTTAGGCAAAACGGCAGGTATTTTGGCTGGGTTAAAAACCAGCCAAGAATTATTGGCTCCATTCTGATAAGAACTGAGGTTCATTTTGCATTGTTCCACATCTTTTGGAAATTGTTGTATCTGGCAGAAAATTTCAACAAATAATGCATGAGGACATGATCAGCGAGTTTTCTACTGGTAAATGAATGGTATAACAGCTTTTTCAGTATCCATGTCAGTCACATGTTAATTTTATCTTCTGTGACTGGATGAAACTAGCCTGGAAAGATTATTCTGCATGTGGGTGCTGGCAGTCCAAATTGTAAATCCAGGCCGTAAACGTGCTGTCTGGGCGGTGGTGCGGTGTCTGCTATACCACACCATACGTTGCACTTCAGCACTCACTGTTAGTACCTCACTGAAGGGGGAAAGCTCAAAATGTAGCCTATGCTTTTGATAGGGTATTTCAATTTTTCAAGACTGATGAATAAAGAATGGATGCAAAGAACAATAGTTGAAAAATCTCCCCTCTGGGCAATTTCCCATGGGATTTTTTAGGTTTTCTTTCTTCTGTTTTCACAAAAACCCTGAAGATTTGAAGTCAAACTTTTGTCCCTGTTGGCTGCCAGAAGTTTTACACTGGGAGCATTTGCCCAGCGAAGAAAAATGCTGCTTATTCCTGCAGTAATATACTTAAGCCAAACTAAACCAGTACATTTGTAATTACACAACAAATTAGGTAAAATACAAACTTTCAAGACTTTGCCTCAGACTGTATCAACTCACTCAATTTTCTAGCATATGCTTTACACCTGTAGGAATCAAAAGCACCTGCAGCTGTTCGGTCTTCCCCATTGATTTGGAATAACTGGCAGCTGCCTCCTAGCCCTGATTTTGTTGTCTCAGTTTAAGCACCTCGCTGCTCACACCAAACTGCAATACAAAGTGTGGTCTATGCTGGGAGATTTTAGATGCATGCTCTAGTTATATGTTCATAACTCTGGTTTTAGAATAAGAGTTTCTTCATTTCTTTTAGCTTAAGCTGTGCAACTTGATGTCTGTTGTGCTAGAACAGAATGACTACTGAAAGTGTGAATGCAGCGGTCAGATGTACTGATGCAGCAGGTTGAAAAGCAGGTGAGATGGATGACTCCAAAGGTTTTGTCTTAGGTGTGAGTTGGAAACTCAGGATTTATGGCTCTTTTCATGTTTTTGCTGCCTGGAAAGTGAAAACCATAAGAGCTGTACTGACAGCGGCAGAGGTAACACCAAAGTGGGAAAGATGGAAATCTTTCCTCTGCTGCCTTTTCCTGTTTTTATAGTTTATGGTGCATGGAGTCTATCCAGCCAAAGCTTTCACTGAAGTCTTGCTTGGTAGTCATGGGGGGGGTGAGAGTGGTGGTGGTGTCTGCTGCGCCAGCAGTGCACATAAATAATTTCTGTTTGAGTTTTTGTGGAGTGAGAGCAGGTGGGATTTCCTGAATATGGGTTTGCCTCGCTCAGGTTAGAGGATCAAGTCCCTCTTGACTGGCATAAATCAGCTGCTCTGATGGCAGTGAAATATGAGTGACTTTCCTGTGAGGCTGCACTTGGTGTATTTAGAGTCTTGCTCCAAATGTAAGAGTGTGTGAAACAATGGCCAGAGAAACCAGGAGCACCATTTGCTCTGCTGATCTGTTCCCTGCTGCTAGCACTGCCGTGAACTGGGGAGGTTTTGTAAAAGTTTATTCTTTCAGTGGGAAGGTGGAAATAATGTGGGCAGTGCAGAGCAGGTAGTGTATATAGGGGAAGGGAAAGTGATGGGCAGAGATTTGAATGGTGCAAATGCTTATTTGGTGTCTGAGAGGGAGGAAAGTGGGTACTGAGTCTACTGAACTGCTGGCCTGTCTGGTCGCCCTGGATTTAGTCATGTAAGTGTTACCCAAACTCTTCTTGGGCTGGTGGTTATTCAATACCCAGCAGAGGTGATCTCCAGGAGTGTGGCTAAGACTCTTGCGTATCATGAAAACGTAACCATGAGGACATAACTCCCTTGTAGATCCTCCTCTGTTGTAATGAAAATATTTTTCTTTCAGCACAGCTTAAGCTGGTTAAAATGACAAGCTAAGCTGGAAAAAAGGCCATGTTATGCTAGAGTAGGGGTGTCTATGGGGTGTATAACTAAGTAACTGAAAATTGATGATCTTAGAGGTCTCTTCCAACCTTAATGATTCTATGATTACGTGGTGCATTATAGTGGTCAAACTTTACTGCAGAGGCAAACCCTTAAGGTGGAGTTGGTAACGTCTTTGTTGGACAGCATGGCAGGAAAGGAGATTTTTCCACAGTTATTTTGTATGTGTAAGTTGTAAAGGAATATGGTGATTTCTTTGATGTTACGTAAATTTACATTTAAGAAAAAAGTAAGTAAATTAAGAATTTTCTCTAAGTGCAAAATTATTTTATTTTTTTCCCCTTTCCCAAACACTTATTTGGTGGGGGATTGTCAAAATTTCTGTGTTTCATCCCAGCACTGTTGGTCTGTGGTGGACCTATGGTTCTCTGTAATCTGTACTGAATTCATGGTATGCAGCCTCAGATGGGAAGCTGCTCCTTAGTAAGCTAAAATGGAAAGGCGTATTTACACGTTAGGCGCTTCTTTGTCTGCTGGAAACTAAGAACTGTCTAAATTCACCAAATTCACTGAATTGAGAGGTGTTTCACTTCAGAAGTTTCCTCCTTCTCTGGCTGCCGTTCAAGCTGATCTCAGAGACTCTCTTTGCAGGGACGAGGAAGACATTTGGAGATAAGGCGTTTGCTTTGTGCCATCGAGGGGAAAAAAAGGAACAAAAGCTGACGATAACATAGGTCTTGGTACCTGCTTTTTAAAAAATATATGGCAGCCCAGTGCTGCTCAGATTTTCAGTTTTCTTCTCTTATTCTGTTTTGCAAGCACAAGCTGCAGGTGGGGAAAGTTGAATGGAAGTGGCAGAGGCATCTTGTGTGAATCTGTGCTCCTTTTAACATACCCCACACATCACTGGCAGCGTTAGCCAGCACTGCTGCTTCCACGAGACTTTTGATGGTGAGATGGTGGTTTGCTGAAAACTTTCTGGATGCCCAGAAATCCTGGAGAGGGGCAGATTTTCTATTTCATTATGTCTTATGCATTGTTTTTCAAATATTGTTTACTCTGGTGGACAAATGAAAAGTGTAACTTCTTTGTGACTGAATATTTAAATTGTATGGCATTGTGAGGGGGGAGGAGTATTCATGGTCCAGCTTTGAGTGCAAATGGAAAGTGGGTGCAAAATTCTGTATATGGGAGAGAAAAATTTGCTTCTCAATTGGATGCCTGTGTGGGCTGGGGGAGAGGAGGTTAAGGCAAGCCTGGGGTCAGCCTGACATGGGTGCAAGGGAGTGTTTGGTGTCTGCTTTGCTCTGCAAGGCCATGCTAGGTGAAAGGAGTCGACACATCTTCAGTATTTCAGTGTAATGGAAAAATTCAGTGTAACAGACAGCCTAATATTCATAGGAACTAGCAGGAAACTCCTGCTCTCCTGGAGGAAATAGGAGGAGCAGAGGAAATTGTACCTTTAAGGAGGCTCTGTGTAGAAATATCAGATCAAAGATGGCATAAAGCAAATGTGTAAAGGAAAAAAAAAACACCCTACACTTCTAGCTCTGGAGTGAGACCAGCCGTATGATCCAAGATGCCCTGGGAGTGTCTGGTGGTGGCAAAAGCTCATGGTAAAATAAAAATATGGCAGTCACTTTCAACCTAGCAAACTAGCTGATCTCAATGCTACAGCAGATCAATTAACGGTCGATCTATTTATCCTTGTATTTCTCTGGCACACCTGGCCTCCATTTCTGGAAAAGCAAAACATTTGTGAGTTTGCAGCATGTAGGAGTTGATGTGTCAGTGGAGCTGCTCAGGTTGTTAGTTAAGTGCAAAATAATTTTGTGTATTTTACTAAATGCAATTCATCAGAAGCTGTTCAGATTAACTGGGTAGAGCTACGCTGAACACAATGGCATCTGCAGATAAAAAATGACAAATGATGATATTACTCCTGCTCTGTGATTCATTGGGAAGAACTCAGAAGCCAAGCATTTTTTCTTCTTCAAACAAATTATTCAGTGAAGACTGAACAGCGACTATAAAACAACAAAAACACCTCCTTTGCAATGGTTTTAAATATTGTTGTACATAAAAACCTAATTTATATGGTATTAAAGGCTTTTCTTTGGACTACAAATCATCTTTGGAAAATGCTATCTTCTAAATGGTTCATCAGACACATCTCAAACACTTTTATGATTATTAGTAAATGGAATTAGAGCACCTTGTAGTAGTTTTAATACATCTTACACAGCCGTAATGGATTACAGAGAGGCTCACACTGCTGTATTTCGGGCTGCATAGCAGCTTCTAAGTCAATACATGCTTTTCATAGGTTCTTTGCTTTTTGGGAAGATACACCACTTTGCTCTGAAATGATCCATGCCTGATCTCAGCTGAAAGTGGGAGCAGTGGAACTTAGCTGCCTAGGTTCATTAAGAAATGCCATTAGGTGAGTAAATGCCTGGCCTTTACCTCCTATTTTTGTTTCTTGCATCATCTGGCAATTAGAAGGGGATCTGCTGCACTGCACTGAGCCATTAACAAGGCAGAAGACAGGCAGGGGTTCACCTTAGGTAATGTTGGGTGTTGGTTGTGTAGGGTTCATGTGATCTCACTCCCTAAGCTCCCATGATACGCAGTGGTACTAAGGGAGTGAATCCAGACTTGCACCCTTCTGGGATGGCAGCTGGTGGCCAGACATGATAACCCACAGTGCCCAAAATGGTGCTTCGCTCCTGTGTTTAGGGGACTGAATCTAGCCTTCTGTCTGCAGCTAAGCTAGTCAATGTAGGCCAGGCTGGAGAGAAATAAGTAAGTCATCTCAGTTTAGATGTCTACTTTGTGGCACGTTAGCCTGCAACATGAATGTCTTCATTAGTTATATAGATAGACAGGTAGCTTGGATGGACACGTGCATTTGGTTAGATTAAACCAATGTGTTTAGTCTAAATTAGTTCTGTGGGCTTTTCCAACAACAATGCAGAAACAGAGTGATTTGTCCTACCTTTCTTGGAAACCTTCAGATGGGATGAATTGGTATCTAGAGATGTTCTCCATTGACCACAGAGAAATCCTGGGTGTCTTGTTTAGACAGGATAGCTAACCTGTAGCCAGCTCAGGTTAAATGGGATGAATTCTAGCTTTACAGGGCTGAAGAAAGATTTCTGCTGTCTAAAGTTTACAAGTTTTATCCAACTACTTACCATGTAGTAAAAGATACTATTTCCTCCAGAACTCGTGTATTTTTGTCCTTTAATCATCATAGTTACAGCACCATGACTAGATCACTCTAGAAACTGGTCTCAGCTTCTGAGTTAATAGATACTTTTGAAAATATAAGCCATTACCCAAGCAGTATAGTGTCTTATCCCGGTAGCGGCTGGCCCAACACCATTGCATTGGCAGGGCAGTTCTTGCAGCTCCCATGTTTTTCCCTATTCACAAGAGGACTTATGTGTATGCTAAATATGTGTTGAAGTTAAGCACACACATAAGTGCTTTGCTGAACAGGGATTGATTAAAATACATGCTTTGGGGCCTTAGTTAATTATGTGTCAGGGACTGCATAATTGGCACTATACTGAAGACATTTAATAGCTTTCTTCTGATAAATCTGTACATACACAGCGGTCCTGAACTGTAATTTAGCATGATAATGCCAGCTTCACCAAAGCCCATGGAAAAAGCAGAAAGACATTTGGATTTCTGAGTCCTTGTGAGCTGACTGAATCAGTGATTGCAGTTTCTGATCTGATAAAAAGCAGTTTCAGTGTATTTTTCCACTGAAATAGCTTCTTACTTGAGTGGAACCAAGGGGCCCCTGCACAGCTGGCAGATGCTGAGCTTCCCCAGGTAATAAGGTAAATTTTCAGCCACTAGTCAGAGTCATGCTGACAAACAGTGGCACAAGACAAATTCACTGCATAACTTACAGACATTATAATGCCTTAAATATTTCAAATACTAGCCCAGTGCCTGATGTGTAGGACACTCACTATTGCTTGGGTGTCGTAAAAGACATTAAACTATTTCTGAGCTCTCTGCTCTGTATTTTCAGGGTCATTAGAAAACTGCTACACTAACAGCAGCTATAGAACCTCACAAAATGTGCATATTTAGTAAGCACCTTTCCATGAGACCCAGCTGTGTCTGTTTTCTTCTTCTCTTTCTTGTAGCACAGAGAGAAAAAGAAAAACTCTTGTGCTATCAGAGTACAGGCATGTGTTGATGCCCACACCAAATAGAAGCAGAAAGAGGCAGGAGAGACACCTTTGAGGAAGGTGCGAGCTGTGATCTGAAGGTTGCACAGGTCAGCTCTCCAAATATGATAACTGCTGATTTGTCATTCCTAGCCATGGACAGGGCTTACAGCTTCTCTCCCCTGCTGCTGTCTTTGTTCTCTCAGTCATTCTGCAGGGCAGCTCTAATGTCTCTATGCTGGTGTGATCCTTGCTGAAGAAAGCCCAAAGACTTGTAAGATGTGTTGGGAAGAAATGTGTTTTTCTTTGCAACTGAGATGGCATTGATGTGTATGTTTGAAGTTTTCCCGTGTGGTTCTGGAGCTCAGCATGTGCTATATCGCTTAGTGCAGGGAAATAAGCCTGTGCAATATTCACAGCCCTGTGGCAAGTCCCATAGGGCAGTGGTTTTCAGCCAGGGAGCCAGGTGGGTGCAAGGTCCTCTCTACCTCTAAGAGTCTGCAAGAAGCAGACAGGTGAAGCAAGAAGTCATGAGGATGTTTAAATCTTCCAGACAAGAAAAGCTTTTGGACACCCACCATACAAGTAGGAAATGGTTGCTCTGGAGGATAACTTGCTACCTCTACCAGCCAGTGCTTCACAGCTCGTGGGAAGAAGGGGTCTGCCCAGCCTGGGGCCCATCTGTGGATATTTGTCATGGGGTTCATCCCACCGGCCCATATTCAGGGCCTTGTTTAAGAATGTTTTTTCACTGGGGGGAGAGCTGACAACTTGAGAAGATATTTCTTTCCTCTTCGTTTGGAAGAAACATTCAAAAACAAGTCCTGCTCCCCTGAAGGTTACAGAAGTATGCAGGAGAGGAGGATTTTACTATTAGCAGTTTCTTATTCTGCAGCAGTCCATCCACAATGTGGTCTCTTTCCTCACTCAAGCTTATAGGAAAAATATTTGGCTTGTTTTTAATAAATCTGAAGGCCATTAAGTAATGAGGGATTAGGTTTATGTGAGGATCTATGTGTTGTCACAAAATGAGGGGAGGAGGAGAATTTGTCTTGTGCATACCTAAGTCCTATAGTGAGAATATTTTTCTGTGAGAGCAGAGATCGAAAATCAATGCTCCACTCTAAATCTGGCAGAGGGATATTTTATTAGGTCTTCCCCTGTGCAGGGAAGGGCTTTACCTGCTAAGCTGTCAGAACTGAAGGGTCACCTGGAATGCACCAAACGTGCCACAACATCTCTCTTCTGAAATGTGAAACTGTAATCCACTCAAACACCCTTTCTCATGTTTCTACAATGAATACTCTCTTTGGTCTTCCTGCTCTTGCTCAGGCCTTCAGGAAGATCAGTGCTGTGCATGGAGGCTTCTGCAGTTTTGAACTTCAGGGCTCCATGCATGAACAATGTAATACCAGGGTCAGAGCTACTGAAAGTCTAGACCTGTAATGAGAATTATGAATGGCCTTCACATTAGAAACACTCACATTTACAACGAACCATACCTTCTATATTGGTATTGATGTTGAGAGCTTTTGGGGATGTAGAAAGCATTACATTTTTTTTGGGGGAAAACCAAAACAAAAAAACCCGTAACACCCCCCCCCCCCCCCAGCATCTTCTTGAAAATTGATATATTGCATTGCTAGGATTTACTTATAGCACCTCCAGCCAAGACTGATCAGATGAGCCACTGCTTGATGTGACCTTACACTGTCACAGGCCAAGGAGATCTGCCTGCAGGCCATTCATGGACAAAAACATCCTTGGATGCTCTTGCTTACCTTTGAAGGCATGAACACAGCCTCAGGCAAAGCTGAGACTTCCTGAGCGGTGACCTAGAAGACATGACAAGATCTGGACATGTTCACTGTCGAGCTAATAGGGCTGTAGTGTCCTCAGCTGCTGCACGCCATGTGTTGTGCAATGGTAAGGGGCAGCACAGGCCCACTCCACCTCCAAGGGAGTGACTACAGCTTAAAGGTCACCCTGGTCAAAAGGCACTTTGAAACTCCTGTGTAGGCTGCCACATAGCCAAAGTCCATGTACAATCAAACGTAGATCCCAAAGATATGGAGAAGGATGCATGACTGTCTGGAGGGCATTTCCATATGTGGACTGGCTCAGCTTGCCAGCAGCAAACTGGTGTGAAAAAAGTGGCAGGAAGCCTGTAGAGAGGGCAGATGGCACAGCTCTGGTTATGGCTTTGAGTGCTAAAGAGAGAAGTTTGTTGCATGAGACAAAGCATTTCCCAAATTCTCCCATATTTATTATATTTCCAAGCATTTAAGATACTGAATGTATGCTTTGCTTCTCTTTTTCTTTAGTCAGGCAAAAATTTCAGGAGGCCTGCATGGATGAACAAGGAGCTCCTGGGCAAATCAAACACAAAAAGGAAGCCTACAGCGGGTGGAAGCAAGGACAGGTAGCCTGGGAGGAATACAGAGAAATTGTCCGAGCAGTCAGGGATCAGGCTAGGAAAGCTAAAGCCCTGATTGATAGAGTTAAATCTGGCCAGGGATGTCAAGGGCAACAAGAAAAGATTCTATAGGTACGTCGGGGATAAAAGGAAGATGAGGGAAAATGTGGGCCCTCTCCAGAGGGAAATGGGAGACCTGGTTACCTGGGATATGGAGAAGGCTGAGGTATTCAATGACTTTTTTGCCTCAGTCTTCACTGGCAAGTGCTTGAGCCACACTGCCCAAGCTGCAGAAGGCAAAGGTGGGGACTGGGAGAATGAAGA
>NW_008796181.1:2051703-2092864 GCF_000699145.1 Aptenodytes forsteri
CAAAGATGATCAGAGGGCTGGAGCACCTCTCCTATGAAGACAGGCTAAGAAAGTTGGGGTTGTTCAGCCTGGAAAAGAGAAGGCTTCAGGGAGACCTTATAGCAGCCTTCCAGTACCTGAAAGGGGCCTACAAGAAAGCTGGAGAGGGACTTTTTACAAGGGCATGTAGTGATAGGACAAGGGGTAACGGCTTTAAACTGAAAGACGGTAGATTTAGATTAGATATAAGGAAGAAATTCTTCACTATGAGGGTGGTGAGGCAGTGGAACAGGTTGCGCAGAGAAGTTGTGGATGCCCCATCCTGTTCAAGACCAGGTTGGATGGGGCTTTGAGCAACCTGGTCTAGTGGAAGGTGTCTCTTGGCAGAGGGGTTGGAACTAGATGATCTTTAAGGTTCCTTCCAACCCAAACCATTCTATAATTCTGTGATTCTTTATTATAGCTTCTGCTGTTTAGACGAAATTAATTTTCTGCTGGCCTCTCTAGCACTATTGTTGCACTACATTTGTACATTGGTAGGACCAGCTTGCATAAAAGGAAGGTAAATAGCTTTTCTGTGTTTATGAAAATACTGCTGACATAAATATTTTAATATCATTAAGTGGCTGCTCCTCTTCATGAGAGTGCTAAATATCATGCAAAACTGAAATAAATGTTATATCAGGGAATCTAGGGAGCAGTAAGAAAAATAGTCTTTAAAACAGGAGCAGAACAGTAATTTATGTTTTTACTTAATTCTGTTTCCCAGGAAATTATCCAGTTTTATAGTATAAAGAGAGTGATCCTGCCCAAAGGCGAGATATATTTTACTAAATGTTGTATAACCTTAAATCAGGACTTACTGTTTCTTGAACAAGGTGGAACAGATGTTAGAACAGCATAAAAGAAAACAAAGCATCTTTGACAGTCCCCTGAAGTTAAGCAAATAGGAAGCAATTGTTAAATGGGGGGTAGGAAATGGGATGTAATTTTCAAGCAGGGTTTCTTCAGTGGGGAAAAAAAAAACCCCAAAATTTCAAGATATTTAGGAAGGGTGAAAGCTACAATCCAAAGAGCTGTAATTGTCTTAACCAGAAGCATTTGTTAAACAAGGCAAACAATAAAGTAGGCACAGATGCAGGCAGTGATCTCATCTAGTCCTTGCTTGTCAGAGCTGGTGCCTTCATCTGTAACTTCAGGCAGCATGCAGACATTTCAGGTAAGTGTTCTTTGACTGCATGAAACTTTGGAGTCACCCTGTGATCCCTTTATAGCCAGTAGAAGTTCAATGCTCAGTAGTAGAGACTGGATTACCATCGTAAAGCAGGTATCTACAGCAAGCCAGAGCAATTGTGCTCTCAATGCCCTTTCATGGAAAGGAAAGGGACTTTTGGGCTGATGGCTCAGCTGTAACAAGTTCCAGCAGGCCCAGTAGCTGTGGTGTGGCTGGAAAACTTTTGGGTCATGCAGTTCACTATGTGCCACCTCTCATGCTTTGCTGTTGAGCTTTAGCATCCAAGCGCAAGCACTGCTTGAGAGACTGGGGGCTGCATGAAGGTGTGTGGGCAGGGCACAGGGATGTCTCCATCCTCTCCTCAGCCCGCAAAGCTGCCCTGAGCCCTTCGTTCAAAGAAGTATCGTGTCTATTGGTAGGACCACACAAGGTGAATGGCAGGCATCTAAATTTATTAAAGGTTGTACCACAAACAAAGTAGGATGAATATTAATTTAATGATAGTTAAGGAGCTGAGAGAGAATAAAAGAACTTCTGGGACTAGACAGCGATGGGGATTAAAGAATTGTGAATTATTGACTTCTTGCCATCAGATAATGAGAGGCATAGTGCAACTGATCCTCTCCACTGCTTCTTCCCTGTTATATGTGACTTACATCTACCTTAGATTACAGGATCTGCCATAAAAATTAATTTGCATTACTAAGAACGTTTCAAGGGTAAAGACAAAACATGGAAGGATGCCGGTGCTCTGCAAACGGTGAGAATTCACCCAGCAGTTCAGATTTGCCCCCCAGGGATTTCTGCTGCAGCTCAGTGACAATCTCACTGTTCCTTCAGTCCCTGTGTCTCCTTTGCAGCAGTGTCCCTTCTGACACACTCTTGCAAAGACAGAAAATCTGTGTATACAAGCATAGCTCCATCAAAGTCAGAGAGATGCACTCTGTTGTAGCTAGTCCATGTGAGATATTCTCAGCTCCTTGCCAATCCTCTGGCCACGTGTCCCCAGTTGTCTCCCATGGAAATAACCCCTCCTCAAGTATCTGAATGCTGCTCCCCTCTTCTTGCCAGCCAGATGGGATGCTTTTGCCCAGCTTTGCCATGAGAGGGGATCTAAGTGCTGTTGAACTGATTCATCCCCTGTCTCAGCTGCATGCATCTAGAGGTACCAGAGAGCGAGCACCTGGACCCCTCTCTTCCCTGCATCCCAGCTACCTGCTGTGTTTGTCAGAAGAAGAGTTGAATCAATGAATGACATAAGATCCTTTTATTTTCAGCTGAATTTTCAGCTGTCAGTACATCCTGATGTAGCCTGAAAGAACAGCTTGAACCGCTACTGCCCAGCCTGGCACTGAAATGCCCAGACAGACGGTGCAACCCAATGTTCACTTACGAGGCATGATTTTGAGCTTGTATGGCTTTGACTCTCCACTGCCTCCCGTGCAATATCCTCTCCTTCATGCTGCTGTTACCAAAAAGCAGGCTCGGGCATTGCTCTTGCAGCAGATTTCAGGCTGATAACAGCCCGTTGACAAATGGTGCTAGGTAATACAGAGCTTGTTTATGTTCTGCTTTGCTCAGCTCTGCTATCAACTACCAGTTGGTTCTGGTTTCATTATTATCAGGCTGCTACAGAGACCTTAGTGTGATGTGCAATGTAAATTAAAGACAAAGAGGTGTACCAAATAATTCATTGCCTTTCTCACTTCTAATTTGGCTTTGGGAGAATATAACTTCCTAATACAACATTTGGTGTCTGGCCAAATACTAAATTTAGATATTCATTGTCTCCTGTTTACTATATGCATACAGAGATAAATATTGCTCATCGAGTCACTGTTACTACCTTAGAAATAGTTCAGCTCCCCTAAAAACTTACTCCTTAATTGAAATGGGCAAAAGGTGTGTCAAGTACAGAAAGCAGAACAGCTAGCAGAGGTGATGCCATGCCCTTTCCTTGTATATGACTTGATTAATTCCTATTGTTTACTGCCTGGAGGGAAACTTTGTGCATCACTTCTAGGTAAATATCGTAGGGCATGACTTCATTTTTAATACTGGAGGCGATGACACTGCATTTATTATCACATTCTTAGCTATTGTAATTTGTTTTTCCTGACAGGCACAGATCCCAGTGTAGTTTATCTCACAAGGACATTGATAATGGGGAAGCGGTTTCTCCAGAATAGGAACTCTTTGTGGGAAAATTAACGAAAGAGCTTCTCCTTACCACTGTTCCCTTCCCTCGCTGACTCT
Source organism: Aptenodytes forsteri (assembly GCF_000699145.1). NCBI lineage: Eukaryota > Metazoa > Chordata > Aves > Sphenisciformes > Spheniscidae > Aptenodytes > Aptenodytes forsteri. The sequence goes on from NW_008796181.1 coordinate 2,055,173, forward strand.
GATAAGCAAATAGCAGGGGCTGACCACAGCTTGTGCACAAGAGCTTGTGCGTCTGCAAAGTTGTGGGGAAGTGTGGGGGCAACGAGAGCCTATAGCTATAGGTATAACGTAACCAGTGCATGGGGGTTTTATAGGAGAGACAGGAAGATTTGTATATGATGTATCATTCTGAATATATTCATGCACAAACCAATAGAGATGTCCATGACCAATGCTTTGTGACTAGCGATGCAACATTTAAATAACAAGTAAATTGGAGACTGGCCCGAGAAGTCAACACAGTCATGACTGTGGTTTATGGTGAGCAGCCGCTATCCGTCTTGCTGAATCACATTGGTTCATTTATATTTTGTACTCCTGCATCCTTATGCACAGTGCCAACTCCTCTTCCACTCACTGCACCTCTCAGAAAGGACCCCCGTACCCCATTGCCAGTGCTGTGTTTCAGTTGTCTCCTTGGTTTTCCTTCAACATTTTTATCGTAGAATCATAGAATAGTTTGGGTTGGAAGGGACCTCTAAAGGTCATCTAGTCCACCCCCCCTGCCGTGGGCAGGGACATCTTCAACTACATCAGGTTGCTCAGAGCCCCGTCCACCGTGACCTGGAATGTTTCCAGGGATGGGGCATCCACCACCTCTCTGGGCAACCTGTGCCAGTGTTTCACCACCCTCAGCGTAAAACATTTCTTCCTTAGATCTAGTGTAAATCTACCCCCCTTTAGTTTCAAGCCATTCCCCCTTGTCCTGTCGCAACAGGCCCTGCTAAAAAGTTTGCCACCATCTTTTTTAGAAGCCCCCTTGAAGTACTGATAGGCTGCAATAAGGTCTCCCTGAAGCCTTCTCTTCTCTAGGCTGAACAACCCCAACTCCCTCAGCCTTTCTTCAGAGGAGAGGTGTTCCATCCCCCTGATCATTTTCGTGGCCCTCTTCTGGACCCGCTCCAACAGGTCCGTGTCTTTCTTATGCTGAGGGCTCCAGAGCTGGACGCAGTGCTCCAGGTGGGGTCTCACCAGAGCAGAGTAGAGGGGCAGAATCCCCTCCCTTGACCTGCTGGCCACGCTGCTTTTGATGCAGCCCAGGATATGATTGGCCTTCTGGGCTGCGAGCGCACATTGCTGGCTCATGTCCACCTTTTTGTCCACCAGTACCTGCTGGTGGATTTTTACCTGCTTCTGGGACCCATGTTAGCTGCCAGACACACATTCCTCCAGCAAACAACATGCAGCTTTTCCCAACACCCATATTTACAAGACTTACTGCCTGGTCACAGCTTGGGACTCCTGGCTTCCTGGCACATCAGCTGTTCTACACGTAGGCTGTGCCCTAATTCATCTGGAGGGAGGATGCTTACCTACTCATTGGCTTTGGTGAAATTTCTCCAGTTTCCTGTGTTCCCCCCCCCCCTTTTTTTTTTCTTGTCTTTGGCATAAGGATTATCTTTGCTCTGTGTTTTTGCAGAGCCAACCACAAGGGAGGTTTGTTTCCTGACAGAGGCTCTGGGTGCTCCTGCATGTGGGTGAGCCACGAGTGGTCCTTCCTGATGCCAGAGTAGGTGTCAAAGCCACAAGCTGATGGAAATGCACAGCTCAGGCTGCAGCTGTATCTCTGCCATTTCTTTTTTTAGCTGCTAATTTGCAGAAACAATGCTATGAAGATGATATAGCGTTAAGGTGTGGGCTCAGTTTTGCAATGGTTTGTACTACTAAGAGCTGTTCAGAAGCTAGAGAGTGAATTTTGTTTGCAAACCATGCCTGCCTCTTTTCTTCCCCCCCTTTTTTTTTTCTTGTCTTTGGCATAAGGATTATCTTTGCTCTGTGTTTTTGCAGAGCCAACCACAAGGGAGGTTTGTTTCCTGACAGAGGCTCTGGGTGCTCCTGCGTGTGGGTGAGCCACGAGTGGTCCTTCCTGATGCCAGAGTAGGTGTCAAAGCCACAAGCTGATGGAAATGCACAGCTCAGGCTGCAGCTGTATCTCTGCCATTTCTTTTTTTAGCTGCTAATTTGCAGAAACAATGCTATGAAGATGATATAGCGTTAAGGTGTGGGCTCAGTTTTGCAATGGTTTGTACTACTAAGAGCTGTTCAGAAGCTGGAGAGTGAATTTTGTTTGCAAACCATGCCTGCCTCTTGTTCGCTCGTTCGGCTGGCAGGCGCAGGGAAGACACAGGCCACTTGTTTGCTTCCTAGTTTCTATGTGAGAGCATGGTGACATCTGTTCTGCTTGACATTGCCTGTGCTGTGCCCAGGATGCTGAAACGTGGATTTTGTGACTGCTGCCTCTTTGGGAACTCCAAGGAAATTAGGTATTTGTCTCACGAGGCTCTTTCATGGGAAAACAATATTTAAATAACTGCACACGGCTGGAGTGATGCCATTCTTTTCTCTTAAGATGAGCAAGCAGATTGGTTTGCTTTTGGCCATCCACCTCTGCTGCGTGCATTTTTTGTCTCATACCCAGGCTGATGATTATTGCTGACAAAGAGGGAACAGGCTGATTTCCACAGTGCTTTGGACAGTGTTTACACCAGTTCATATGTACCAGTTTTAACACCAAATGAAAGCAGTACATGGAGATACTTAGATTTATATGAGCATCACGTAGCAGTGAGAATGGTTCTTTCTGCATATACCCGTGCTATTACATATATGCCTGTTAATTATTGGCCTGAATCAGTTAAATTTGACAATAACTGTCTATGTCTGCATTAGGAAAGACAACTCAGAGGAGTTGATGCTGAGCTCCCCTATAGCTACAGACTATGATGGATTTTATTTCAGACCAAATTTAGCCTGGTGCTCTGGAGTGAGCATTTCTACCTTACGTGTGGCTTGAAGCTGTCCAAAGGACCAGCCCTTGGTCTGGATCCCTACACCCCATTTGGGAGTGGGATTTGGAGTGCATTTGGTGAACACCTGGGGCAGAGCTTCTGCTGTAGTTTCCTCCAGAGGAAATTTATTTCACCTGTGCCAACACTGCGTGGCAGACCAAACCAATGCGTTGGAAGACAGGACCATTTGGGGATTCACTCCAAAAACTCATTGCTGCTTTGAACCAAAAAGCAACCTGATGCGACACAATGTGAATTAGACATGACTAGGAGTTCTTTCACATGTGCCCTGTCCACATTAACTAGCACAAATCTTCGTGCTCCCACCCTCTCTGTGTTTTGGCTGCAAATGGGAAAAAATTGATTAAAAAATGCTGCTGCGATGGCACATAGGAATTGGACTGCAGGTGCGTTGTAAAGCCTTTCTTTATGGCTGGGCTGGGTGAGCCGCCGTCTTGAGTTGAGGCACCTTGAAGCTGTATGGGATTCATTAGCTGCAGCCCACGATGGGATAGGCAGCCCAGCCTGGGGTCTGGCCCAAGTGCCAGGACAGAAACAGCAGCACCAAAACCCCCACTAGAGACTGCTGAACCACACTAGAACCTGTATTTTGGGGCAGATTTTGTGATCTTTCTCTCTCTCTCTCTTTGGTTTTTCCCTTTTAGTTCATGTTGGTTTGAGCTTTTCATTTAAAGTTTGAAATTATCCTAAGAGAACTCTTTGAATGAGCACAATTTTCCAGTATAATGCCGTTATTAAACATTTTTGATCAGCCCTGTTGATTGTTGAATTCTTAAAGATTGCCTCTTGGCATGGTAATTCAGACTTTAAAAAGGAAATTTCTAATGAAAGGACTCAGTGGTTGGTTATAAAAAAATGCAAACAGATGTGGTTAGCAATAAAATCACACCATGATGTCTTTTAATTCCATATTAATACATAATTGAGTAATAAAGTAGTAGCCTAATGTTTTTCATGCTGCAGTTTTACATACCCATAATTTAGCCTGTAAAGTTACCTGGCTTTCTTAATCTCATCACAGTATAAAATTGGAATTTCATTACTGGAATGAAATTCTATTTCTGCTACACTTTATGTCTGAGTTTGCCAGGCAGTACTGAAAACCTTCAGGACAATTTACTAGAAGCTAAAAGTGCTGTTTATCTTTCTGCATAAGACCCATATTAGACAAAATGACATCTTCCAGTAATGTGGATAATATACAAAAGCTGAGCTCTATTAAAAAAAAAAGGGGTTTATTTATAATTAAGAGTAGGATAATCACTAAGCCTATAAAGCCAGCATCCAGAGTTGACACCGAGATGTTTATGCCACAGATCTTCTGGGTTTTTTTAGGAATCCGTAATCTTTCAAAAAACATACAAAGCCCTAGAAGCTCTAGGAGAATTACTCACCAACCTATTTCGAATGCAACTGAAACAGGTTTCATTTACAGCGGTCTTTTGGTGAAGCTTCTCTGTCACCTGTAGATTCAGTTCCTCTGGCTCACCCTTATACCTAAACATTTCTTATAGAACAATCTTCCTGGCTTTAATGATATACAAAATAAATACATAATTGTGCTTATTCCTATAAGTCATGACCACTTCCACGGGACAGAAACAATACACATGTGATTTGTTTGAAAATGGTGTTAACACAGTGACTGCCGCTGCTTCAAGTGCTCTGCTTTTGGCTTTGGCAAGAAAATTAAATTAAATCCATAAAATGGAGACCATCAGACAATTTAGGGGCTCTTTCATTGTCTGTAAGCTGGGTCTTTTACAGATGCCTTAGCTAGGTGCAATGTTTCTAAACTGTAGAAGATTTTACCCATTTTCAACAGCACATTAAGAAAAAAATAGAGCAAACGTTACATGGATAGTTAATTTGTGGATCTAGCAAACCATAAAAGTTGCATTTAAAAGCAGAGGTAGATTTTATTTTTATCAGGAGCTGGTGTTATCTGAAAAGCCTTGCTGAAAAATGAGGTTTTCTTTTGAAAATGCTCATTCAGCAAAGCCATGTTGCCAGAGGCAAAGGTTTTGGGAAGCACCTTGGGCTGTGTGTTACAGCACCGGAGGATGGAGCCTGGTCTGGTGTGTGCTCTGAAAGGCAGCCTGCGACCTTTTGGGACTAACTGGCTTTTTGCCACCAAATCACAACCATGGGGAAAAGGTCAGGGCTGGGACAGAAACATGGAAAAGTGCAGAAAAAGGCTCTATTTTAGACAATTTTCTAGGAAAATGGCAATTCCCTTGGTATATCATGTTTTTATCTCAAATGTATATTTCTACTGCCTTCAAATGTACCGTCAGTCATCACAAGCCTCAATTTATTGATGAAAATGCTACATGTTATCACTTTTCATATATTTCAGTACATTTTGTTTTCTTAAACCTACTCATAAAAATCCATACCTGTTCCACGGACAATTTTAATAGAAGTTCAGCCTTAGCAGAATCCGTATTCAGCAAGCTGCCGCATCTGTCCAAATCCGTTTACAGAGAAAAATACTCTTTCTGTTGCTGCATTAGAGATAGGAAAGCATGTAATAAATTCCACGTTTTAAAAAAGTTGAGAAAAATGATGTTGAAGGTTCTGGAAGTTTGTGTGTACTCACCATACCAAGTCACTAGGTACAAGGTGTTTCTAACACAAAAAGTTCAGATCCAGCCTTTTATTAAGGTTTGACCCATCAGTGCTTGGGATAACCTTAAAAGTCAACATTTTTTTTCCCCAGAGAAAATGACTGATTCAGAGTAAGATTATCTTATTTGCTGTGAAGTTAGGTATCCAAGAGCCAACGTATATCACTGAATGAAATTATTTTCTATATTTTCTTTTTTGCTCTGAGATGCTTTTAGATAAGTTACACTTCTGACTAAAGGATTTGTTCTGGTTTGTTTGGGTTTTTTTTTGTAACTTGCTCTGCAGTGAATCCTTTATGCCACAAACTTGAGTACATCCCGGATAAGACTTTTCTACTTCTAAGACAGCACCTTGAAATTTTAGCATGTAATTTTAGCACGTAATTAGTATTCAGTCACCAAAAGTGTCTTTCCACTATCTCCATCTTTGCCATTGTGAAGAAAAGGTAACCCTCACCTTGTCTCTAAAGAAAGTGATAATTGTTGGAAAATATTTAAGATCCTTTCAATATACATATAATTATCTGTGTGGGTGTGCCTCAATGTTTCACTGTGCTGAAGGCTGACAAATGGATTTCCTATAATTTTGAAATTCCCTTGGCAGATGACAAATGACTGAAAACTTATGTTACATAAACTTCCAGATCAAAGGATGACTTTCTGATCGCGCTCTGCTGTGTTACACAGTATGGGAGTGAAGCACCTGGCTGGAAGCAAATATTTATTCTTGTTTTCCTTTGAATAGTAGATGTATTAAAATTAAAATTAGCAGCTCCAAGTGAGGTTGCATTTTCAAAGTCTCAGACATTTATTTGATTGCAGTAACCTTTTTACATCTGCAAGTATTCTAAATTGAGTCTGACACCTGCCAGCAGATAATCAAATCAGACAATGGATTGTTTCCCTTTGAAGCACAAAGTAACAGTTTTTGGAGACATTTTTGTATATCCATGATTTCAAGTATTAGTGGCTACAGAGAAAAAATAAGCTGTTTTCAACCATTTCATGTATTGGTTTTTTCAGCTGGAAAAGGTGTGTATATATATATGTATAAGGTATACAGAGGAAAAGCTGATATATTTTTGGCCATGCACAAAGCTACTGAGATGCATCCCGTTATCTCTAAGTTTTGTTTTCCAAGATTCACACTTACTTTTGCAGTTACTCTTGGGGTATCCATATGAGTGATTGGGGGTAATGCTAAAGGACACTTCTGTCCCTTCTGCAACCTTGTGATTTTCTGTATCTCCTCCAAGGTTCTTGGCAACAAAGTGTTTCAAAACTTTTTTTCTTAAAAGCGATAGAAAATTATCATGATCTGCTGCATTTGCATGCTGCCTTCTGACGGTCCACCATGAGCAACTGAGAAACTCTGCCTGCATAAACTGCAATAAGCCTTAAGGCAACTATTGCTTTCCTCAGTGATCCCTGGAAAATCGTATCTCCACTCATTTAAGAAAATGCAAAGTTTTTCCTTCTTTCAGGACTTATATCTTGCCTTGCTGATGGGATGTTAACAACTCTGTCACTGTATTGGTCATGAGCCTTTTAAGGCTATAATGCAACCACTGTAAATACATAAATAATCCAGTGATTTGAGTTTAGTTCAAGTTCACTTAGTCTGCTTGCAGTCCCTCTGTTTCGGCTCGTAGCTTCCCAGACACTGTGTCTGAGTATGATCAGTACTCAACTTGGACAGTCAGTCCATGGTTGAAATAATTTTTGGAAAGTAAAAGAGTGTGTGCATGTGATAATCTTTATGCACTAATCTTTTTTCTGGCCAGGCTGAGGCTATTCTAAGAAATAGTTTCACAGTTGAATTTTTTTCTTTCCATGACAACAGTAGTTGAAATTACATCTGTTCATAGTCTCTAGTGAACCTTATGATCCATTGTTCTTAAAGGGGTTGCATGAATGCACGATTTTGTCCGGGTTCAAAAGTAGCAGACATGATATCGAGTAATAAAGTGTCTCAGGGATATACTTCAGTCTTCTCTAAAGTCCATCTTTTTATATGTGATAAAATTGCCAGATGAATAGCTTTTTCAGGATAGTCACCTAGACTGTCCTTTATTGTTTATATATCTGATACCTTTCAAATAAGATTAAAAATATCAGTGAACTTGTGCTGCCTACAATGTAATTAATAATTTTAGATTACATACATACGTCATCTCAAGAGGTGGACACTGAAGGAGGAGTTGGTAGTGTCCCTTCCTAACAAGGCAGAATTGCTACTTCAAGAATGCTAACTGCCAGCTTAGTGTCAGCAATGGGTGCAGACTAACAGGTTATTCTTCTGAGCTTCCCAAATCCACGGTCATTTCCATCTACAGATGCCACCAGAGCTTTGTTAAAAAGGAAATACTACAGATTCAAAATCCTCAGAACTGTTGAAGTGGTTTCCTGGTGAAAACACTTTTGAATGTAATGAAAAGACCTGGGCATTAGGAATCTAACCAGGGAAACTTCCAAGGAAATCACTGAGATGGGCTGCAAGTTGATCAACCGCATATAAGCTGGAGTTAATGAATTGTTGGGTAAGTGCAATACATTAAGTGAGGACGGACAAGTGAAAAATAACTCAGCTAAGAAGATGCATGAAGGGCTTCCTACCATTGCCCATATAAATACCACAGGAGGTCCCTGTCCCTGTAGTTATTATCACTGTACATAAAATCAAGAACAAAACCAGAAGCATAGAATACTGTTAACATTAGTAATACATACGCTGCAATAGAAAATGTTGCATTTATCAGAAATGAACCTTTTGCTAATGGCTTTCTAACTCAGATTTCACAGAAGGATGAATTGAAGCTTCACAGGTAAGAGATGACATCAAAGTACAAAAGATGGACTCCTTGCTTTGAAACACATTGCAGTCAATCATATCTTTTCTTCTTGCAAAATTATCAAGAGAGACAAAAAAAACGTAGTTCATCAGCCAAAACAGAGGCACTAATAAGTTATTTCAGTAATGCCTTATGTAAGTGCAGGTGGGAAAAAAAAAAATCTACTGAAAGCACATTTTGCTTCTGTTCGCTCTGGTCATTAATATGGATTTTCTAAAAACAGTGGTACCCTCATTCTCTTAGTAAACTAATTAATTACCTGTACTGTTCTGCAGGATTTAGCCTTTGAAAGTTAGGATTTGTTTCAGAAGTGCAGGTGGAAAAAAAATCTACTGAAAGCACATTTTGCTTCTGTTCGCTCTGGTCATTAATATGGATTTTCTAAAAAGAGTGGTACCCTCATTCTCTTAGTAAACTAATTAATTACCTGTACTGTTCTGCAGGATTTAGCCTTTGAAAGTTAGGATTTGTTTCAGAACAACATGTTATGTTTACAAGGAACATTAATCTTCTGTGTTTGCTACTCCAGCTTGGAGCAACATAAGTAGACTGGAGAGGTGGGCGAGTGTAGGTGTTTACTTTAGACTGAGCTGGATAACTCTGTTGATTGACTTTTTTACCTGATCACTGTTGGCTATAATAGAAGCTTAGATTCATGTAGACACATGAATTTAGGTGCCTGCTTCTTGAGCTGAATCCCACATGCAGAGATAGTAAAGGCTCAGTTCAACTGCCCACTCACAGACATCTGCCACCATTTTATATGTCCTCAGGTATCCTGCTGAGCTATCAGTGCATTGCATGGTGTACCTGGAGCTGGTATTTACTTTTCGTTTATTAACCTGAAATCCAGAAGATGGCTGTTATTGCTGGAAAGAGTAAGCAGAGAAAAACCAACATCACAACATTGTATCTGCAAAAGTATTAGAGAAATGTTTTTGGATTTTTGCTTTACAGATGCTGGAAGAGATTGCAAAAGCTGAGAGTGAGCAAAGAAGAATCTGCATGCTCACATATATCCCCAGATAATCCCATTTGCTGGCTATGGGTCTAATAGAGTGAGTGTGGTTGAAACAATGAGTGGTGTTATGGGATGTTTCTGATCATTAGAGCTCTGTGAAGAAGCAGAAAGTCATACAACTAATGTAGTGTTCAGCATTTGCAAGGAGATATCAATTAAAAATGCTGAGAAATGAAACGGGATTAAACACAAACGTATTTCAAGAACACAGGTGCAGGTTACAAAATCCAATCTATAATCTCATCAGCAAGTCAAGCCTTACCATGTTCTAGCTAGAAAAATGGGGGTAAAAAAGGTTACAAAGATGTGGTATGCAAATTTTCTATAGTACTTGTGAGCCCCTTTGATTCCAGTTAACTTAGAGCACTGAAAGGAAGGAGAACTGCACTTGTCTCCTGAGGACTCATGCTCCAGCGGTTTTCTGCATGCACTGTTTTTGTGGGTAATGGACACAGAACAGTCAATCAGAGCTGAAGAAATAGGAAGTCTTGGGCTCTCTGCCTTATTTTCAGCAATGGTAATCACTGCCTGGTGTATAAAAGGTTGGAAAAGACTTGGACATGGTTTATTGACATTAATGAACTAGCATTCTCCTTTGAAACCATTGCATGGAAAACACTCTTTTTCCTGCTTGACTTTTCAGGGGACTTCGATAAGGGGGACCTTATAACAGATTTTGCTGGTAAGAGAAAGCTGGTAAAGTGAAAACTTTTGCAAAGTCAGTGTCAGTGAATGCCTTTACCTACTGTCCTGTGCCAAAAGGAATGAACGTGACACTAATCACCCTATTCCTGCACGTGCGATGTGCAGACCATTAACAAGCAGTTGGGACAGGCTTCTGACAGTGGGAACATGGTGGTGGGCATGACAACTGTGCTGTTGATGCCAGTGGAGTTTGTTTGGGTAGGTCATAGTAGCCAGCCGCAAAGCTGCCTAGGAGACTATGAAATGCAGCTGTCTCCATTTTTGACAAATCAGTGAATGCAGGTGCATTAGTAATGTACTTGAGTGTGCAGTGATGCACAAGTATTACCAATCAAAAGGCTGATGCGGAAAAGAGTGTTAGATCATTTCAATGAAGATAAGAAGGAGGAAGAGAATTACCATAGTGTTTGAAGTATATATCAAGTGTCCTACAAGTGCCTTACCATATGTCTGATGTTCTTTTATCAGAAGAAAATATTGGGTTATTTATGTCACTTCTAAAAAGGAATATATTATATATTTTTAGTTCCTTGTATGTATTAAAAAACTCTTTTTTTGAGTAATAAGAAGCAAGATTTAAGTGCAAAACTAAGTTTATTGCAAGATTAAAGATTATCACAGTTCAGATTACCATACTGCTTCTGAGCTATCCTTCAGGGAAGGATATCGTACCTAAACCGTGTCTGTGGCCACAGATGTCTTCAAAGAGCATTCTCAGTGTTTGCCTTAGCACATAAAGTGCTAGCAACAACTACCTTTTCTGAGGTTGGTTCATTGATGACTGCCAGAGATTTCTTTCTGCATTTGCTTACTGAATGCGGGAGTACTTACTGGGAGTAAATCACATTTTCAGAAGTCTTAAACAGGAAGCTAAACCCTTATTTTATAGTTTAGGTTGACAATTCAATGTAGAATTGTCCGATTCTACAAAATTGGACAACTTTGTAGAAAAAGAGCTTTCTCCTCTTTTCTTCCCATCACATTCTGTTGGAACATGGGGTATGTAGCCCCCTTTTCTACACCCTAGCCTCTGACCTAGCTGTACTCATTGCTAGCTTGGACAGCAAACACTGGGTTGTCATGCTGCATGTGTGGTACATGGACAATTCTCTCTTGGGAGCTGACCAGAAACTACATTGCTATAAGCAAGTGAATAACTTCTTAATGTGTTTATTGGACATATGTGAATTGTTCAGTGGCCTCGGGTCTAACCTGACTTCTGTTTTCAAAGGACTACTGGGACCATTTTAAAAAGGCAGATTGTAAATGTGTTTGAAATACCATGAAGCTGTTTATCTCATTTATTTTTTTTAGCATTGCTGGACTTAAGGGCAAACTCCCAGACTTTGACATCTATTTCTGTCTCACTGAAGTTAGTGAGTGTTTTGTTATTGATTCTCACAGAGGGGAGGCTGAATTGTGCAGCATGCAGCTTTGGTTCTGCTGCTTCATTTTCACAGTACTGGCGGAGGGACGATGTGGATGAGAGCGGAGTGGGTGGTCTGAAGGTGCCAGTTAAGACATTGATCTTAGTTTTAGGTCAAAAACAACTGTGCCCAGGTACCTAATGAGAAATCCTTATATGAGGCCAAGCACTTAGGCCAGACTTTAACAGGCCATCCTCACTGAGGAAAATACACTGCACTTTGTAAAGTGTATACCCTGCGTGAGTCCCATGGAGTTGAATGGGACTAAAGCAAATAATTGAAGTTTCTGCAAAGTGGGAGCCTCTTCGTAGCATTTTTTCACCCTGCTCAATGTATCTGGTGGCTACTAAAAGATCATTTTTTTAACGTGTGGTGCTAGCAGGTACAACAAACTTTCATCTCCTTGCACTTGTTCTGATAGCAGATTTTTCCCAGCATACTTCAGATGTGTGTGGAGAATCCCTCTTTAATTTGGCAAGAGTAAATAGCTGCGGAGCTATTTTAATCATTTTAAGATGAGTTGTTATTAGGGCTTTCTTCCAGTCTCCTTAGGATTCCTGTTTAGTTTTCATATCGTTGAGAGGACATCTTTTGCCTTTAGATGGAGAACAGAAAGTTTTGGACAGAAATAATTTAGTGTGGTGTTTTTTAAAAATTTTTAGTTTATTTTTTTAACCTTATATGTTGTTGTTGTGGGTACTTTCCATGGCACTATAACAATGAAAGATCATCCATAGATCATAGAATATTATGATGTAATAGATAATGAATTAAATGCAACTACATTTTCTTTTATTCTGAGTCAAGTTTAGATTAAATGTGACATTCAGATCAATGAGGTGATTTTTATCTCAAATATCCTATTACCCTCTAATGGAGCAATAAATACTGACGTAGGTGTTCATAGATAGTAACTCCCCTTGGAATAAGGTCTATCTGACTCTAGAATGCTTTAGCTTTTAGTTCATAATAGCTTTTAATATGTTTGTGTGTTAACACAATATTTTAAGATGATTGGCTCCACCCTTAGGGAAAAGAAAATGACAGATGCAGATCTCTACATGAACTTGATCATCACTCCTACATTACTTAGTCCCTCCAAGTTTTTTGTCCAAAAAAATACCAAAATCAGTATGCAGTTAGACTTGCTAAATGAACAGCAGAACAAGATGTAATTTAAATAAGTCACAATAATGAAAAACAGACAGCATAATTAGGGTATAAACCACGATGTATTTAAACAGGAAAACAATGCCACGTCTTCATACCTCCACCCCTTGGTTCTCTTTACGCACACAAGAGCAGGAGGCATTACTTTCAAAGTGGAAATTCTAAATGTGCAAGATTCGAGTGTACATTGGGTGTCCTGTCTACACTGGGGTTGACTAGGGCCTTAGAATAAATTGGAGAACAGTGGGAGCTCCATTAGCACCATCCAATTTGCTGCAGAGTGACAGCTGGGGATACAGGGCTCTCAAAGAAAGAAGATCTCCAAGGAAAGGAAGTCAGTCACTTTCTGGGCACTCACAAGGCTGAGAAGATCAGTAAGATTGTAGCCTACAACAGGACCATCCCTGCAAGAGGTACCCTGAAGGCAAAGCATTTTTCTTCAGGACTGGTATGGCTAGGTGGCTAGAACAGGTCTTGAGAAGGGCTTCTGACAAGGTAAAGAAAATTCAACACACCAGATGGTAACAATGGGTTATCCTTTAACTTGTGTCTCTTCAAACCTTACTGGGTCCAGTTCTTAGGTGGTGTGAATTATCATGCGTTCCTTTTTCCTTGGGGAGTGGTTTTTTTGGATTGTGTCATGTTTTTAACTTCCAAATGCCAGACAATGGCGATCTACCTTGGGGAGAGCACAGCAGTATCATTAGCCTAGTAGACATGCAGTGCTATGGGAAAAGAATTGGCTGTGTAACCGTGGGATTACACAGGCTCAGTGTACCTAGGACTCAGTGGAACCAGAGACCCACCATCCAGTATAAACCTCTCCTGTGAGTCACTTCTGAGGTCTTTTATCTCATAGACTTATGGACGACATTTAGTTGGTTATGTATATTCCGTTAAGGCAAACCGTTTGTTAAAGTACAAGTGAGAAAGCTATACTTGCTTGGGTCTGATCCTATTAAAAATCTTCTGAACGTTACAGTTATCCGTTGCCTACAAACTTCAAAGTCGGGCTGACTTCAAAGACAGAGTGGATGTGAAGAAATATTTGACCAGGACCCAGCTTCACAAAGAAAATAAATGTGACTGGCTTGTACCGTGATCTCCTTTCACTGAGGTTCCTCCTGCAGTTCTTCCAGGGATGACTCTGCTGCACAAAAACATGTCAGGTGGTAGACTCTGAAGGTAAGATTAGTGACAGAGGTCAGAAGCCACATCATGCCGAGTGCAGTCTGGGAAGTCCATTTGGCAGCAGCGGGAATTCCCCTACCTTGGAAGCAACTGAAGCTGAGGTTAGAGAGCACTCATGTTTTAACAACTTGTAAGACACAGGTCCGCAGATGCATTGTCTTAAAATGATTTCCCTCTACTCAGCTGTTTTGAGTACAGTGGAGGAACATGTTTTAGACAGTGTTCATGATTACTACAGTGTTTTCAATAGACAAATGTGGTAAATAATATATAACAGCAGTGGTGTTATCTGCTGCACGTACTGCTGCTAAGTGGGGCACGCCAGAATGTTTCACTTTCTGTACAGTCTGATATTTTCAGATTTTTGATCACATTTTCTCCTTCTGAAGTGTCCAGTTTGTTTTGCCATTGAATAGAGTAGGAAAGTAAGAAGGTTTTATATGGGTTTGGATTCTCAGCTTCCTTTAGATTTACTTTGGGGGTTTTGGATGCATCACCAACAAAAACAAAGGTTGAGCAACCCAAGCCTGATCTTGAGGTCTGTGTTATTCCTGGGTTTAGCCTAGTGTTAACCCAGTCCTCATTTCTTGAATGAGAAGGACGGAACCAGGCTCTTGTCAATCCAGTTAAACCCCTTAGGTATGAAGGGTTTTGTCTGTGAGCATTGTATCATGACAACTTGTTTAGTCAACTAAAAAGAACATACGGAAAGCCTTGTTTATCATAGGCATGCACAAGACTGCTCCCTTGAGTGTATGTATCCTCCGCTGTTGCTTGTTACATTACATTAAGCAAATGGCCAGTGTCACATCTCCTGCCTAAACTTTGCTGAGTAAGTTAATATGCTCAGACCTTTGCTTCCATTGTGTATTAAATGTGGCTAGCATGATCGTAAACTCTTGTCACATTTTGGTTAATGAGTGTATTAAACTGATCTTGTGATGCAGCAAGAAGGAGTAATAGGCGAACAAGTGAGTTTCTGTCAAAATATGTAAAACATAGCTTAACAAGTTTTGTATCTGACTCTGAAACCTTAAAAGTTTAAAGAAATATGTGCATATCTTCTGTTTATGATCAGTGGGCAAAGCCCCAGTTCCAGTTACACATGTGTGGATCCAAAATAACTTCTCTTAAAACAATAAATCAAGGGCTTGGCTTTGCTGAAGTGATCCCAAATTTAGCAGGGTGAAGTAAAGAGCAGCATCTCACCTAATGAAGGTGTCTAAAGGACCGAAGTAAACAGTCACTGGGACTTTGCTTGAGTAAATGAAAGAAGAGTTTGACTGAAAAGCTAACTACACACCAAGACATGTAGTTACAGAAAATTAGTTAATATTATTCATCTTTCCTTGCTTTATTTTGGTTTACTTATAGCCAAGGAAGGAGGGGAAATTAAATGTTTTTTGAGAAAATAGAAATATTCCTGCTGAAGCTTTTGATTCCATGGAAACTATTATTTTCCACTGGAAATAACATTTTGACTGACTCTGTTCATTCCTCTGGCTGGCAGTTTATACTGCAGCTCTGTATATTTTCTTTCAATGTGAGCTTGGTGTATAACGTAGTGGTCTTGTTTCCTCACTGAGTACCTGTGAGTTTGTCAACGCTGACTTTAATCCACTGTGCTAAATCAATGGCCATCTTAATCCCCTTTGTACTCAAGTTGAGGCCAATGTATTCTGAAATAAAGAAATCAATAGATAATTGACATCTTGGAGGAGATGAAAAATAAAATGTGAGATGTGAAAAAGCACTACAAGATGTACATAAATATGATGGTGAAAATGGCCTTAGACAAAATAGCTTCACCTGATTTGCTATACCTTTCCTAGAGAACTGGTGTTTGTTGCGTGTTTGCCAGATCAAGCAGAATTTTCTGATAGTTATGCATAATTTCTTATACTTAATGTGATATTGCTCAGGTTACTGTCTTTCCTGGTCTGTATTGCCTCCTTTTCTCAATTATTTGATGTGTTTTAGCAGTTCTTTGTCATTTGCCTGCTATTCAGAGACTGTGCATTGTTCTGAGCCTGCCAACATCTCCTCCTACCTTACAGCTTTCTCTATTTATCTTTCTCTTGCTTCTGGCATCCTTCTTCCTTTCATGTAGCACTCCACACTTTTCAAATCGTTATCTTGTGTGCTAATTGCAATCCTTATCTTTCTTTAAATCTAATTTATTTTCTAAGGCTCTAATAAAAATCCCCTAGGCTGTAACAAAACCTTTTGAAACTGGCTGGTGCTTCTTGCATTGACATCAGCAGCCTCTGGATGAGTCTGAGCTACTTTTCCTTAATATCTTAATTCATTAAACTGCAAGACCTTGCTGGTGAATAGCATTCTTGTGTTCTAGCCTGCAAACTCTAAATATTAATAAAGTTGGCTTATGAGTGAGTTTGTAAGAGTTAACTCACTAGTGCTGAGCCTGCGAGCTTTGAGAAGAGTTGCAGAAGTGAGATCCGGGCAGGTTTAAAAATACAACAGTGTGCTCTGTGACCAAGGGAACTGAAATCTTGGTTTTCTTTATATTGTGTGGTTGGATTATCCTCCATCAAATTAAGTGCAGGCTCTGCCTGAAACTTTTCCTGAATTTGTAACAGCATTTGTAACAGTCTGCACTCAGGGGGATTCTCTGATGTCTAACTCCGTAATTAAACTCACGCTGAACTACTTTCTCTCCTCCACATTGGAACTTCTTTTCACAAAACTTTTAGGGACTAAATGCGTTTAAGACTTCAGTTCCTCTCTTCAAATTTTCACTGAAACTGGCTGAGCGGTTCAGATGTTAAGAGGACACACAAAGGCAGTGTGATTGCCCAACCCCTTTTTGTCTCAAACCAACCTTAGAAAAATGGCTGGAGCAGGACTTATGATCCAAATCTTTTGAAAATTGACGGCAGTTTCCTAGTAAGGGGAATGGATGGAGAATTGTCTACAAAATTCTCTGCTTGTCTTTTGGTGTAAAGTGTCAGTAACACTCCACAGACGCCCTGAATTACAAATATACTGTCAGTATCCATCATCCAGGGTATGCATTAAAAAACATCTTGGCGTGTCAGAAGATGTAGAGAACAAGGTTTAGTCTTGTTTTACATATAATTTGTTAAGATCTGCCTGAAACTTTTCCTGAATTTGTAACAGCATTTGTAACAGTCTGCACTCAGGGGGATTCTCTGATGTCTAACTCCGTAATTAAACTCACGCTGAACTACTTTCTCTCCTCCACATTGGAACTTCTTTTCACAAAACTTTTAGGGACTAAATGCGTTTAAGACTTCAGTTCCTCTCTTCAAATTTTCACTGAAACTGGCTGAGCGGTTCAGATGTTAAGAGGACACACAAAGGCAGTGTGATTGCCCAACCCCTTTTTGTCTCAAACCAACCTTAGAAAAATGGCTGGAGCAGGACTCATGATCCAAATCTTTTGAAAATTGATGGCAGTTTCCTAGTAACGGGAATGGATGGAGAATTGTCTACAAAATTCTCTGCTTGTCTTTTGGTGTAAAGTGTCAGTAACACTCCACAGACGCCCTGAATTACAAATATACTGTCAGTATCCATCATCCAGGGTATGCATTAAAAAACATCTTGGCGTGTCAGAAGATGTAGAGAACAAGGTTTAGTCTTGTTTTACATATAATTTGTTAAGACAGTTTTATTCTAAGCAAACAACGGGAAATAGAACTTTGTAGCAATATTAAAATATCTACCCTTTTCAGAGAGACTTATTTTTGAAGTGTATTCCCACAGAATTGGGAAGCCTGGACAATTTAGTGTATAAGTGATGTAAATAGCAAGAAGGTAATTTGCTTTTCGGAAATTATTAAAGAGAGAAATCCAGACTTTGAAGCACCCAGAGGGCACTTGTGTGCTTGTCTTTTGAAAGAGATTCTGCTTATGTGGGTAGTGTATGCATCTGGCCTTTATAGTTATTGGACAGCTCTGAGGGGCATGCTCACTTTGATTTAGGTACTTGCTGTGAATGGGGAAATCACAGAAAGGGTTTGACAGAGTCTGGGTACTGGAAGAGAGTGGGAAGGAGTGGGTAGCTATTGTGTGTGGGCAGGAAATAAAATACTGATATCTATCTTTCTAAGAATGTTGTTAATGAAAACAGAAAGGACTGGCTCCTCCATCCCTCAGTTTTGCACTCTCTGATGAACTTAGGTGGTGGCACAGTTAAATTTGCCCCCGTTCACTGTGCTGCCTTGCTGTGTGTTGAACTTGAATGTCTTTGAAGCAGGCATCATCTTCCTACATTGAAATCCCAGCTGACGGCTGATGCCTATCTGCCTCGTAGAAATGCCAAGTGAAAAAACAAAGACGACAGTGAAAAAAACAAAGAAGACATGGTTCCTGATGTCAGGAACCATTTGGAAACCAATTTCTGTAGTGCTTTCTGAACACGGCATTTTTTTCCTCTGCAGAAACACAGAGGAAGGGAGTGCCTGTAAAAGTATACTAGGATTTAGTCAAACCTGTGTTGCCTTAAGTCTCCCTGAATAAATAATATTTTTCCAAAACATGTATTTTAGGAGGTTTTTTAATTGCAGGGGATGGCCAGTTCCTTCTAATCATTTGTAAGCATCCTGTAGTGATTAATTATTCTCTCCTAAACATTTGTTTTTATTTCTTGCTGGAATTAGTTTCACTTCAAACTTCAGACTTTGGACCACGTTATGCCTTTGTCTGCTAACATAAAGATCCTGTTAAGTCAGAAACATAGAATAATCTCTTTCTTTGAGTAGGTTTTTATAGACTAATTCATCATCTAAGCCAAATGGAGCGTTTTTAAGTCTGATTGTGCAAAGCTGATTTTACAGACCTTGAATTATTTTTCTTTATCCTTTGTGAACCCTTTCCTGACCTCCGTGCTCTGAGAATGACGATGACAAAAATGTAATGGGCTGGTCTCCAGTCATGATGTCTCCACGGACCTGTGAACAGGCAATCCTATATTCCCATGGGATATTTCTATTTATAGATTTAACAGTTCCACAACTATCCCCAACAGAGTGTTGTTAAGACCTCACCTGAGTTATAGAGAGGAGATGTATATTTATTCTTTTTGGCTTAATAATTTAATGCTTTGCCTCTTAAGCTTCTCCAGTACTTTAAGATAAACTATAGCATTTTTCCTTTCACCCTCTCCTCTTCAACTTGCCAGTTTATCTGAAAATTTCACAGAAAATACTTTTTGAAGTAAGAAGCACATGCTTAGGGATAGAAAAGTCTCCCAAAAGGTCTTGCTTTCCACTCTTCACTGCATCCCAGCCAAGTCCTAAGAGAGTAGGGCCAATGAAATGATGCAATCACAGATGATTTAGAGAAAGCTAATAGGCAACTAATCTATAGTCCTCATGACTTCATTGTGTGTTTCTTATTCTGGTATTATCAGGCAGCAGAGTTAAAACATTTTTTCCACCCACCAAATATATGATTAAGCCATGGAACTTGTTGCAACATAAAACTGTGAAAAGCAAGTGGGATGGGACAATTTCACACAGAGTTGCTTCACTTTTGGTTATTAAACACAATGATCCAGCCGCAACCCTCAATTCAGAAAATTGCTAGTCACCTTCTTGCTAGGAGTATACGTCATGTTTTCTTGTGGGGGAGACTTCTGCCGAGTTGGCAAAGCCAGCTCAGTGGGCATCAATACCCTGAAGATAAGTTTCTACAGCACATGATTCCTGCTACTGTCAGCTTGTATCACCACTGCTAATGAGAGAGAGAGACGTGTCCCTGCCGAAAGGTGGTGTGAGCTTCAGAGCTACAGGAATGAAAGGATTTAAAATGAAATCAAAGGAGAAAAATTGGTTTGTAATGACTGCAAGACACTTGTTTCTCAGCATTGCTTGAATGTCAACAAGTCTCTGTGACCTCTGCTCTGTAGCAAGCAGTGTCTCTGTTCTTCAGCCTTTGCTGGGGATATACTATCCATGGTGAAACAAGCTTCTCCAGAGAGAAGTAACCTGGGGTTTACTTCTGGGTTTGGTCCTATTAGTCTTCCCTTTTTTAGAAGCACTCCAGCACAACACACTCCAGGAAATGATTTCAGTAATAGGAACAGAATTCGGAGAGCTATCAAGTTTCTTCCTCTCTCTGGGCAATAAGGAGATGTACTTTCTCATTACAGAGCTTTGTTGTTGGCACATTAATCTGAAACCAGGAAGAAAAGACCAACAAGTACTAAGGGTGATGTGGGATTTGCTGATGTTTCATGAAGACAGCTAGATTGCTGCAATACAGCTGGGAAATAGGAATATTAAAGTCTACTCTAAACTCTATTTCACTGTAAAGATTAATAAAATATTGGTTCTTTGCTTTAAGAGACTGTGGCTGTAGAGTGACTATGCATTTCTGGAGAAACTATCTCTAAGTAGGGTACTAATACTAACTTATCAAATTGAGAGGAAATGAGTGAAAGAGATCGTTTCTTTTTAAGCCCAAATGTGATTTTTCTGGCCCTGGATTTTTGAGTAAAAATTGAAGATAAATCTTAAGGAAAGAAAAAATAGACTATAAATGTAATAACTTCCTAAAGCACTTTATGAACCCTCAGTACAAACAATATTTCTTGCGATAGCTTTGAAGATGGAATTTGGGTCATATTTCATGTGCTGATGCATACAACAGTAGCTGTAGTATGTGACAAACATCAGATTTTTCTTGAGAAAGCCTACATCCCATCAGTACAAGGACCTACCACCTAGAAGTAATTTTGCACTTTGTTATCTTGTTCACTGTAAATCTGCAAGTGTTTTGTCGAGGGGAAACAAAGAACAGCAAAAAGCTGGATTATAATCTCTTTCATTTTAATTGAATTCTTTGTTGCACTTGTTGGACTTCAAGTTAAAGTGGGCTCTAGAAATGCTGTTTGCAATGAAACCGTGTCAAAGAGCCAGGTCTTTAATTCGTGGAAGTAATGATGCTCTGCAGTGCAGCTCCACAGAGGTCAGCAGAATTGCTTCAGATAACCCCAGCGGAGGGTCTGCTCCATCTGTTCAGTGTCAGAACAACTTAATGCAGGGTTGATATCATTCTTCCCAGGTTCAGTTTACTGTACAGCTATTAAGGGTGACCTCATCCTGTTCAGCTCTAGATGTCTATAATCTAGTCATTTGCAGCTGAACCGAGCCAGCCTGCGCTCCTTTTAGTCAATAGGTCAGGTGAATTGGACCCTAAAAGTGTCTGTTCCAGGGAGCTGGATGAAATATGAAGTAGGGATCTAACCTTTGTGAAAGGAGGCAGAATACAGATATGTTAAGTCTTTTGTAGATGGATATGAGCTTGCTTTGCTCTTGATCTGCATCTGAAAGCAATGTACCCATATTAATGTGAATGTATCCTGTGTTTGAGCAGGATATACACCAGGTTTGAGCAGGATATACACTTGGGCTGTACACCAGGCACCCATAGTTACTTGGATTTGAGTTTGGAGCAAGAGAAGAGCAAGCATATCTGCCAGCACAGTACCTCTGTGGCTGCATGCTAGCTATTGCCAACACCATCCTGTGTAAGGACCCGGCATGATTTAGATGTGCTAATACAGCAAGCTGGGCGAGTGGCCGAGCCAGCTGAGCTATGCGAATCCACAGATAGGTAGTATGGGATATGAGAAAAGCTGCTGCAAAAGTGCCTTCTGGCTATTTTTACCCTGCAGACCACTTTTGTGTTTCACAGGCACCATCTTGCACATCTCAGTCATTTCAGGCAGGTACCCAGACAGGTGAAGGTGCTCAATACAGAGTGCATAGCCCCCTGGGCTAACCTGCTGATAAGGAGACAGTACACAGCTAGATATCGTGGAAGTACACTTATTCACCCTGCATGTTTTCCTTTCCCTTGTTTTGCTGCTATGAAACTCCAGCTTATGGAGGCTGCCGATGTCTTCTGTTGCCATAGAGCCTGCACCAGCCAGGCAGTGAAAATGGAGATGGGTCAGAATAGCAATTTTTGGCCTCTTGTGATTATTGCAGCCTAGTGAAAGCTAAAGAAGCCTGAAATTTGTTGTAGATGTGAGGGGAATATGAAAGAGGCCTGCCAGCCATCTTTTCACATTTCCTTGTCATTTGTGCTGTTTTATTTTTCTGCACCCCATAATCCAGCTCACAGTAGCTGCTCAGTGAACAAGCTCAAATATAGCTTAGAGCTCCCAAGCAAGGGAAGGAATACCAAGACTGACCTTGCGTTGAAACAAGGACCACGGTACTGTGCGGCTTGCAATATTGCAGTGATGGGCAACATCAGCATCCTTAAATTTGAGTTTACCCTCAGGAGCAGATCCTGGACAGCAGTTATTGCAGGAGGCTTTAAAGGGAACAGTCAGGGTGGAAAATACTCTCCTAGACTGATTTCTGCATGGTTCTCCAATGACACCTTCTCTGTCTTTCCCAGCACAGCTCAGGAAAGGTGTGAGGGAGAAGAAGCAGCTGCCTCATGGGGTCGTGCATGTCCCTGCCAGGGCTGTGAGCTGGGACAGTGGTTCCACTGCTGAAGGAGCAATGTGAGGATTGTAACTGGTCCTACCTGTGCCCTGAGCCACTTCCAGTCCTGAAGTCAGGAGCACAGGGCAGTGGTGCAGCTAACAGAGCCTGTCTCCTCCTGTCAGCTTCCACCCAATACAGACTGTTTTTCCGGAGTTAGTTACTTGGAGAAAAAAAAATTCTCTTAAAAAATCCTTAAATCTGTGTCCAGAGATAGGAATTATACTAGTGCACAGGTTAGTCTGCCTCAGGAACTGGGCAATAATCTAAATCAGTCCAACATACAGCAGCAAAATCTGCAGTGAAAACAAAAAATGAATAGATTTTTTTTCTGAGCAAAGGCTCCAAGATACTGATAACGTTTAACCTTCTCTCCTCTTCTGTAAATATCTGTCCCTTGAGAACCCAGACAATGTTTTAAATCAAACTGTTCAGTCCAGCAGAGCGCCAGAGACATCCTGATGTTCTAAAATGGTGACTGTGAAACAGGATGGCAATATGTCTTATTATAAAAAATCCCTGTGATACCATTTGGGAGTCAATTTAGTATGCAAGAAGCGTCTTGGAGCAGGATAGATGCTTTCCCATTTTTCATTCTCCTCTGTGATACCATCTATGTGGGAGGCAGCTGCTGGAAGGCCTGCAGGAACTTGAGAATTTGACTGAAAGCCATAAAGTTGCACAAATATATTCAAAAGCATTGTACAGGTTCCACTGGAATCTGGGCTGCAAGTTTATGATGAAAACAGAAAACTTTGTCTGCCTATTATCTTCTTTGATGTGAATGTTTTGATGTGAATGTTTTGGAACATCTGATTTGAAATATTAAAATATATCTGGAATAAAGAAGATACATAAATACATTCCAGGAATCAACCCCCATGCAAGAAATTAATTACAGAAAAGAATTCTCTGCAACAGCTATCTACATGTCTGTTTGCATCTAGGGCTGCTGTTCGTTGCCATTCAGAGGTACTTTCAAACTGTTTGGCACTGTTGTGTTAATTAAGATGATGTTTTCATTAGTTTCAGTTCACATATTATTTTAATCTAGATTTTTGAAGAAAGGGATTTTAGCAGATAATGGAATGTGGGCAGCACAGTGGAGGCTACAGGGAGCTCATTACCCTTTTCTCAATTCATTGTAGTTTCATCAGTCATTAATTCCACTTTAAGCTTCCCTGTTGCTAGAATGTACATTGCGAGTGACTTTATTTTTCATATTCAACAATGTGCCACTTTCCATACATAATACAAAGGTAGAATGCAATTATTGGCAGCATTAGAATACTTCAAAAGGTTTAAAGACGTGGGAGAAGGCTCCCTGAGGAGGGCGCGTTTGAGAGTGTTTGAAACAGCAACACAAATAACCTTGTAAGGCTGAAGAAAAAGGCAGAGGAGAAAAGGGATGATGTTGAACTTGGTCTCTGTTATAGCAAAGTCATGAAGTGAGTTAGGTTGGAAGAGGTGTCTCTGGTCCAAGTCCCTGCTTAAAGCAGGGCTAACTTCAGTGTTAAGTCAGGTTGCTCAGGGCCTTTTCCAACTGGGTTGTGACTATCTCCAAGGATTGAGATTCCCAGCCTCCGAGGACACTGGTTCCAGGCTTTGACTACCCTCATGGTGATAAGCTTGTACTCATATCTAATAGGAATTTTCCTTGTGGCAACTAGCACCTATTGCTGTTCACCTCTGAGAAAAGTTTTGGTGTGTCTTCTCTCTATAATGCCCCCATTAGGTAGTTAAAGGCAGTAATAAGATCCTCCCTTAAATCCTCTCTCTTTTCCAGGTTGAACCAACTCAGCTTTTTCAGCCTCTTGTGGTACTTTATGTGCTCCAGGCCCTGGAGCGTCATGGTGGCCATCTGCTGTACTCACTCTGGTATGTCTGTGTCCCTCTTGTATATGGGAGCCCCAAGTGAGACGCAGTACTCCATATGCTGTCTTACAAGTGCCAAATAGAGAAAAAATCACTTCCCTTGACTTGCTGTCTGTGCTTTCGCCCAATATTTGGTTGCTTTTATTTGCTGCAGGGGTGCACTGCTTGCTTGTGCTCAACTTGTCCACCAGGACCCATGGGTCCTTACCTGTGGAGCTGCTTTCCAGCTGGTTGACCTCTCGCCTGTGCCACTGTGAGGATTATTCCTTCTCATGTACAGAGCTTTGTATTTGCTGAACTCTGGGAAATTTCTGGCAGCTCATTTTTCCAGTCTGTTAAGTCCTCCCAAATGGCAGCCCTCCAGCGTATTGACATCTTCTCTCCCGTTTGGTATCATCTGCAAAATTGCTGATTGGAGTCCATGCTTTTGCCAGGTTGTTAATATAAATGTTAAACACTATTGGCCCTAGTATCAACCCCTAAGTAATATTATGAGTAACTTTTCTCCAGTTGTACTTTTAACCTCTTACTACTACTGCCTGTGCCTAACAATTCAGACAGTCATCCACTCACCATTTAGACAACCCATTTGGTCCGTATCTCACCAATGTGGCTATAAGGATATCATGGGACACCCTGCCAAAACCTTTGCTAAATCAACATCCACTGCTCTTTTCTTGTCCTCTTATTGTAGAATGCAATCAGGTTTGTCAGGTATGATATGGCAAATCTGTGCTGGCTGATCCCAAACACCAACCTGTCTCACACGTAGTTGGAACTTGCTTCAAGCAGGATATGCTCCATAGCCTTCCAGGACTGGGTGAGGCTGGCCTGTCCCAAGCCCCTCTTTTTTGCCATCCTTGAAGATGCATATGACATTTGTCTTTTTCAAGTCATCAGAAGCCTCCCCAATCACCATGACCTTTCAGAGATTTAGAGAGCAGATTCTTAATGACATCAGCCAGCACCCTTGGATGCATCCTGCCTGGTCTCATATACTTTGGTACCAGCTTACGTAGTCCCTAACTTGATGATCTTCTACCACAAGTAGTACTTCACTGCTCCTGACTCTGCCCTAAGCACAGGGATGTGGGAGGACTGAGAGAAGACCTTTCCAGTAAAGACTAAGGCAATGAAAGCAGAAAATACCTTAGACATTTCTATGTGGAGAATCAATGTCCACACCCACATAAATTTACACGTATGTGCTCATGACTTTATATCCCATTCCACCCCTCCCTGATGCACACACAAGAATCAAAGGGCACATACATACAAAACTTTGTGCCCTGACATCCCTGTCTCCTTGTAACCCTGCAAATGGACTATATGCATCCTAAGGCCCTCACCTGGGAGCTGGAAGCAAGATCCCCAAAATGGATTGAGCTGGTAACAGATTTATTGCTGGGCTACATTTTATTAATAGATTTACTATCCTCTTTTGGTTGCTTATGAGGTGTCACAGCTTGGTCAGATCCAGAAGTGAAGGGTCCCCCTAGAAAAGTGAAGTGATGGTTGGTTATAAGTCAGCTCTCAAGCAGATATATGCAGAGAAAGGTAGGACAGAGAACTACAAACTATCAGAAAAGCTGAAGTATAATCCTGGCACAGCCCTATAACTCACAGAGCATATTAGGCTCTGAAATTCTTATTCCTCATTTTCTTGACAAATGATGCAACAAGAGCAGAAAATGGCTAAAATGAATCTTGTCTCAAGACTATGATTGCAGCAGTAATAAGAAATGGTGTAAACTTAACTCATTCTTGTTACAGAGTACTAAAGGGAGTGACTTGGACTACAGGAGCAGTGTGCAGCCAGTGCAGAATTTTGCAATGAAATAGCTCTTTAATCACCCTTCATATTTTTTGAACTCTGTTTAGCGAGCACAGTTCTTGTATAATAATCAAAGTGACAGAAAACAAATGCTTCTTGGCTGTACCTTTTGACCATCAAAGACAATTTTATTTAAAGGAAGGACATTTTATAAGGATATAAGGCCATGAAACACTTGTTCGCAGGCAACATGTTCTGGCCAGGCCCAGTGCTGGTTTGCTTTATTTGAACACAGAATCTTGCAGAAAACACAAAATATGATATAGAAATAATGGGAAAAGGAGGCTTCTGTTTCTGGAAAACTCTCTTTGCTGCACTGACTTTTGTTCCCTTTCTATATTTTCTAAGTAAAATATTGCTAAACTAGAAGCTCTAATGAATCCAATAACTGACATAGCCCTTTAGTTTGCTTTCATGCAGCTTTAATGTGTCTCAGTGTCTTAGGAGGGGGCACAGTCTTCCTAAGCCACCGTTTTGCAGTGGCTGCTGAGCTGTCAATACAGGGATCATCTTGGGCATTATTTTTGACCCAAGTGCCTGCCCCTTTTACTTGCTTCTGTCAAATTCTGAGGACTCTCAAAAGCCTGATTCCCTTAAAGGTCTTGTCTTCATCTCTCATTAGTGACTGTGATTGAAATGATTCTTTCTGGAATATGATAGCTTGGCTTAGCACTGTGCATTTTACCAAATTCTTGCCTTTTTTTTTTTAAACTGTGGGAACACTTTTCTTCATTTTTTTAAAACGCTTTGTTTTCAACATCTCTGTTCTTTTGGTATTTTAGTGTTTCTTTAATGCCTCTATTTATCTGTGGCCAAATGAGAGCTATCTTGCTTTATTGGGATTTTCTGAGTCTAGTATTCATTCTGATATTTTCCATTCCATCACTGTAGGATTTGGTTTGTTCAGCCCTGAAAAGCATCCCAGACAACAGTGTTAGTATTTTGATAGTGGCAATATGCACACAGACTGATTCTCTTCTATTTGCAACATTTCTTCTTGAGTGATTTGTTTCTGGTTCATCTTGCAGACTTGCAGATTCAATGCAAAGCTTTTTATCATGTTTGCATGCAGGTTTACTGCTTGTTTCAGATCATTAGCTGCTCTTGAAAGTGTTTGTGCCATTACTAATGGCACCCAAGCTGAACCTACCTTGTGATGAAGTACTTCCATATTTGCAAAACCCTCTTTGGTGATTTCTGTTAGAATTTCTCTTTTGGGTCTTGCAGCCAGTGCTCATTGATTAGTTTCTGCTTTGAAACTGCAACTCTAGAGGAAACTTGGAAATGTTATTCATAGATGCTTGCTTAGGTCAATATAGCAAATGTACCATCTATTTCAGTTTGTGTACACATATTCAAGTAGCTCTCAAACCTGTGGGTGTGTAAGAGGCTAATAAACAACCTGTTCTATGATTCTGCAGCAGTACTGCTCCCAGCCCTCCCTGCTGCTTCTGTGAAGCGAGTTTGATGTCTTTCAACAGGTCAAAAGTTGGTGTTCGCTGCTGATGCCAAAAGGTTCTTCTTTTGTTGGGCTCTTCTTGTGCTGTAGCATCAACGCCTGTTCACTAATCTAGCATGGGTTCTATGAGCTTTGCAGAAAGCTTACATTTGCCCCTCTGATTTTTGAACCATTTTATCTTCCAGTCTTGGCACATGCAATATTACTTGAAAATGAGATTCATGGGACAAGGTTTTTTGCACCTGAGAATGATATGGTTCTTGCTTGAAAGTAAGGTTTGGTCTTCCATGGCTCAAGACCCTTTGTTTCAGTCATTCCTAACGTTTGCTGCAGTTCAAATCCCTATGCCATCAGCATACCCTTTCACATTTCTCAGATGCACAACATCTGGCTTGTTGTCCAGTGAAATCTCTTTGGAGACAAACATATTCCTACAGAATGCTTAAATTCTGCTTTACAACAGTGAGGTGGGCACAGATGTAAGGGCTTCAGCTCTGCTCATAGATTTAGCACCCTGCCTTCCCAGTTTCCTCTCTCATAGGCACAGAAGCTGCATAAGTGTCATTTTGGATTCTTTGCTGCATCCCATGGCCTTGTCATGAGAGAAGGAGAATGCGCAGCTCTTTCTCTTATTAATCTTGATGCTTCTGCATAATTTTGATGAGTTGCATGTCAGAATTGAAAATGGTGCAGTCCAAGATAATAGCCCAGAATTCTTCCAAGGTGGAGGAAATGATGCCTACTGCAGTAGAAGTTATTGTGCAAGGGAAATGTGCTAGAGGGCCACCTCCCTCTGATGGAGTTGTGTAGGTACACCTAGGCTATCTACATATGACACTTGTCTAGCCTGTTTTCTAAAACTCCTATATGAGGAAGATTCAGCAGCTTCTCTAGGTGGTATGAAAAAGATTTTGTTAATTTTGATATAACATTCCCTTTTTCCTTGCTTCACTGGCAACCAAGGAGAAATCAGATCTGTTGATTTGGCTCTTCTCTGAATGATGTCTCCTGCTTTTGTGTAGCAGGTGCCACAGGCTCCACAGCTTTTCTGAACTGCTGTGATTTTACTGATATACTGTGTTTGGTCATATTTGTATTCTGGGCTCTGTAGAGGATACTCTTTCAGTGAAACTTAGCAGTTCCTAATGTGTTTAATTTGGTTGCTTTCTTTAGCTGTGTATACTTGTCCCTCTCTGTCCATCTTGTGTGTTTTATGTGTGTTATTGGAATACTATTTAATTAACAAGGTATCTTAAGAAGAGTGCTTAAAAATTCCTTTCTGTGTTTAAAACATACATCTCACTGACTTTTTGGTACACTGGAGCATAAGAGTTGCACAACGACATAGCCTTTTTTCCCACTGTCTGTGCAGTTGCCTGAACAGGGACATTTCCTGTAGTCGTGCTGATTGCTGTGTTACTGGCATTGCTTCCTGATTTCCACCCTTTGCAAAATACATCATATACATCTTTGTTGCATTTGCTTCCCAATTTTGCTTATAGATGCTTATCAATATATCTTCTTGGCCTTTCTCTAGGGTTCTGTGTAACTGTTTCTTTTGCTGCTAGATATATGCATATCTGTATATATCTTGACTTCAGTACTGTCAAATCCATCCCAGTAGAGCTCACGGACTTGTTTTTTAACAGTTATAACCTGTCTGGTTTTTAATAAGAAAGTCTTTTATGACCCTATCTTCAGGGGAAAGGGTCCTTAAATTTGCCTCTTCATTTCATCTCCTCCTGATTGCAGTTTTTTAATAAGTAATGCAGAGTGCTCTAGACTTGCTATGGATCTGTAAATGCATTTCTGTCTTTGCTGTGTTTTTATATTAATTTTCACAGAATACATTGCATTCACAGGATTAAGAAAAAGTAAATGAGACTTTCTTCAAACAACGGGCACAAGCCTCATATTCAGAAGCCCTAGGCCTCATGGTGGGCTTAAACCACCATGATATCTACTGGAAGGGCCATGCATCAGGTCACAAGCAATCCAGCAGGTTTCTGGAAGGCACTGATAGATTCTTGACACAGGTGATTGAGAAGCTGATGAGGGGGGAGACACTCTGATTAACCTCATGCTTACAAGCAAGGACATAGAGCTGGGGGATGTGAAGTATGGCGGAAACCTTGATGACACTGGCTATGTGATGGTAAAAGTCAAGATTATGAAAGGAGGGAACAAGGCAAAAAGCAGGATCACAGCCCCAGACTACAATAGAACAGACTTTGGTCTCTTCAGGGACCAGGGCCTTGTCCTGTCCAGTTTGAAAATCTCCAAAATTGGAGATTCCCTGAGCACCATGCTCCCTGTGAGTGTCTTTTTTCCTCTTCCATCGTCCTATCTTCCGTCCTTTTATGGTCCAGCTGCTGGATCATCCTGTCTCTTTTCAGCAGCTAAGCACTTTCACTGAACTGCTGAAGTCAATTAATCTGCTGTGGTCAGCCGTGTACAGACACAGCTTTCAATTTCAGTGACCTGTTCAGGTTTCCTGTTTTGCAGGGCTTTCATTCTCTCCAGTGAACATTTCAATACTGCAGGTCAAAGTGGTCATAAGGCTGCTGGGGAGAGGCAAGGATAAGAGAAAGAAGGGCACAGCTGGTGTTATTGTCAGCCCATTCAGTCTGGGATCAATGTACAGGGAGTACCAATATGCATCTTGGAAGTAAATACATGGCTATGTACCAGGAGGCCTTTGTTTTCCTCACCCAAGAATGATGTTCTGCACGGTGATGAGCGAAAATGGAGACCAGTGAAGATCTTTGCCTTGGAATTAATCAGTCCCAGAAGTAGCATAAACAATGATGACTTGGACATAAAAACCAGGCTGGGTTATTCTTCATAAAGTTATAGGACTAGATAGCAATCACTGTAATGCAAGAAGGATGAAGAATAAGCAGAAGAAGCTGAAAGTCTTAATGCAGGTTGTTAATTACCCACATATCTATTAGGTAACTAACTTTTGCAAAGAAAATGTATTTCAGAGAGTCTGTTTAGCAAGTTCTTTGAACATGTTTCTGATGCACTTTGGTAAAGATTATTAACATAACTAGAGTAGGATCAACTTTGATTAGAAACTGACCAATAAGAAGAAGCCGTTTGTTTGAGAATGTCTAGACAAAGGCCAGGTTAGGTGAGAATGATCATGAAATGATACATTTATGATTCATAGGACTTGAAGGAAGATAAGTAGCAAAACAGTAACAATGGATTTCAAGTAGGAAGACTTCAACGCCTGCAAAATTGGTAGGTGTTGCCTGGGAGGCAAGCCTGATGGAATAGGGAATTTAAGAAAGCTGGCAGTTCCTTAAAGAAGAATATTAATAAAGCTCTCTCCTTGTGGAGGAGAGATAAGAAGTCAGTAACAGATCAGCTTGGCTAAATTATGAGCTTTTCATTGACTTCAAACACAGGAGGAAAGTATACAGAAAGTAGAAACTAGGTGAGGCTACTAAGAAGGAGAATAAAGTCATTGCAAGAGCTCTCAGTGACCTAATCAAAAAGGTCAAGACATAAAGTGAGGTGAAATAGCAAGGTGCATTAGTTATGAGAAGTCCAAATGTTGGCACTTAATAGACAGAGGATTTGGAGAAGCCTAAAGCGATGAATGCTTTATTCTGTATTTATCTTCACTTGCAATCAGGTGGATAGCACTATTAATACCAGTGCCTAAAGGAGTGAGATGTCAGCCTAGAGCAGGAGAGGAACACAGCAGAGGGAGTTTTGAAAATGATCATGCAAAGATTTTGTCAAAGCAACTTTAGCAGCCCCTAGCATTTTTTTCTGAGAGTGCTTAGAGATAGGTAAGATACCCAGTGGGTGTAGATAAGTGGATGAATGCTAGAGAAGTATAGTCTAGAGGAAGTGACTGTAGACTGGTTACTACTCTGAGAACAACGCAGCACACAAGCATTTCATGTTGAAATGAAAGTTATTGTCAGTGAGGTTCTTCAAGGGCCTCCTCTGAGTTTGGCTCTGCCCAGCGTTTTTGTTAGTGACCTGTTCAATGGAGAAGATACTGAGATGAGAATCCCTATCAGTACACTGCGATAGAGATCATAATTAAAAATGATCTTGGCAGAATGGATGAGAACATTATTTAATAGGGAATGACTATATATTTATGTAGGAATAATCAAGTATGTGAATATAGGATGAGCAGAAAACTATCTGGACATTCAGAGATAGGTGAAGAGGTTATGGAGGACTGCAAACTAGACACAAGTGAATGACGGCAAGCTTTTACAAACCAGTTAGTGTCACAGGGAGAGTGTGAACAGGAGCACAGTCTGCAATGCGATGTAATTAATTCTTCCACGTAGAGAAAGAATGGCCTTAGATGGAGAATTTTGCCATTTTTGGTGCTGCCCTTCAAGAAAGAGATGACCTATTCTCTAGCTGAGAACAGCCAGAAATATGACCTACAAGGAAATATTGAAAGAATTGAGCTTGTTCAAGATAAACAAAGAATGCTGAAGAGAACATAGCCTCTTCCTTATTTAATTTTCTTATTATTTTTTCCTTCCCCCCCCCCCCCCATTTTCCCTATTTAAAGAAAAAAAGAGAGTATCTTATTATAGAATGATAGAATCATTAAGGTTGGAAAAGACCTCTCAGATCATCGAGTCCAACTGTCAACCCAACACCACCATGTCCACTAAACCATGTCCCTAAGTGCCTCATCTACACGTCTTTTAAATACCTCCAGGGATGGGGACTCAACCACTTCCCTGGGCAGCCTGGTCCAATGTTTAACTACTCTTTCAGTAAAGACATTTTTCCTCACATCCAATCTAAACCTCCCCTGGTGCAACTTGAGGCCATTTCCTCTCGTCCTATCGCTTGTTACTTGGGAGAAGAGACCAACACCCACCTCACTACAACCTCCTTTCAGGGAGTTGTAGAGAGCGATGAGGTCTCCCCTCAGACTCCTTTTCTCCAGGCTAAACAGTCCCAGTTCCCTCAGCTGCTCCTCAGAAGACTTGTTCTCCAGACCCTTCACCAGCTTCGTTGCCCTTCTCTGGACATGCTCCAGCACCTCAACGTCCTTCTTGTAGTGAGGGGCCCAAAACTGAACACATATTCGAGGTGCGGCCTCACCAGTGCCGAGTACAGGGGCACGATCACTTCCCTCCTCCTGCTGGCCACACTAGTTCTGATACAGGCCAGGATGCCATTGGCCTTCTTGGCCACCTGGGCACACTGCCGGCTCATGTTCAGCCAGCTGTCGACCAACACCCCCAGGTCCTTTTCCAACAAGCAGCTTTCCAGCCACTCTTCCCCAAGCCTGTAGCGCTGCATGGGGTTGTTGTGACCCAAGTGCAGGACCCGGCACTTGGCCTTGTTGAACCTCATACAGTTGGCCTGGGCCCATCGATCCAGCCTGTCCAGGTCCCTCTGCAGAGCCTTCCTACCCTCGAGCAGATCAACACTCCCGCCCAACTTGGTGTCGTCTGCAAACTTACTGAGGGTGCACTTGATCCCCTCATCCACATCATTGATCAAATCATTGATAAAATCTTCTGTAAATGCATGTTGAAAACAGAAAAAGGAAAGGACTTGACCTGCAGCAAGGAAGATTCAAGTTGAGCTGTGGAGACTCCATCATTAGAGCTGGTTTAAGAGTAGGTTTGACAAATATTCATCAGGGATGTCAGTAGGGATCCTGCCTTAGGCAGGGAGATGGGTGGACCAGTTAATGCCCTCTTGGATTTCTTCCAGCCTAATTTTCTACAGTGTGAGTGAATGAGATTTTTATTTGCATAACTATTTGGAGGCAGTGACCCTTCTTCTTACTAATGCCATACTGGCTTATGAACAGAACGACATGAGAATGAATAGGAATACTGGTGACAGTAATCATTTGTGTTGCCCTATCTTTAATTTCAGACACCTAGTTACCAAAAAGAGGGATAATATCACATGGCACAGCTGACTGCTCACATTATACAGACAGCTAGTGAAATTCATATATAAGCTTTTGACTGAAAACTGTTTAACTCTGAGGAATACTTATGGGTAAATACTGCATTCTCACTTCACAATTGATGAGTGAGCAGAAAAATAAACGTCTTTGTGATCATTTGTTCATAATACAGACAAATCTGTTCACAGTATGAAATGAAATCAGTTTTACCAGCTTTTGAGAATTTTTTTCTATGTTCTTTATGCTTCAGAATTGATTAAATCTGAAAAAGCATCTTCAACAGGCAAAATGTAATTGCTGAAGATGGAAGTTGACCAGTGAGTTAGGACTAACTTGTCTATCATCTGTCATCTATCAGTTGTAGAGGGGACATAGATGGCTCTTGTTGGACTCTGAGATGGGTTATGTTAAGACAGAGTTTGGTGTGTTCAATGGCACTAACACTGTCCGTGAGGCAGTATGTTTCAGCCTTGTGTACTCTCAGTTCTCTAAACTATTTGTAGACAGAATTTCCTAGAAATAAATGCTGCTGTGGGTTGGTTAATACATACAAACCCAAAGCCCCCAAAGACTGTTTGGCAACTAAAGAACTTATGAAACAAGGACAAGGGAGAGACTTTTCTTCCTAATAAATCTGTTCTCATGAGTAGTGAATACTTCTGATATCTGGGACAATTTTTTGAGGACAAAGAGCATCACATTTCAGTGTTTGATATGGTTACACTTACATGTCATTTGTTCCTGTATACAGAAAATAGCTGTATTCTGTTGAGGAAGCTAGTTTGAGTACAATCAGAATGTATAATCGATTTTTTTTTGTTTGAATATTTGTTACTACTTGTGGGAAGTTATGCATAATGCAACATGTGAGAATACCTTTAACACTGCTGCTAAAGAAAATGCATTTTTTGAAAATCTCAGGATTTAATGAATGCAGGAATGTGTTATCCCTTGAAGTCATTATTCTGAAGATTATCCCAGGTTATTAGATTTGATTAAAGGATTTTATGCTTGGCTTGCTTGAGAGCTGAGGATTAAGCAATAAGGAGCTTTCTCCTGTGCTGTATCTTTGAGCTTATCATTTCAGTACTGCAGGGCTCTGATTACTTACCCATTTTTGTAAAACATACAGATTTTGTTCATTTACAGCTTTTTAGATCAGTCAGAGCTATTAAGCCTGCTAGGTGATATCATGGCTGACAAGTCCTATTACAGGCTAGGTTTGCTTCTGTTGGCTTGACCAATGTATGTCCTTTGTCAATACAAAGCACTCAGCCCATGTGGCATCTACAGGGACTTCAGTGACGGTGGGGGTTGAACTCACCTCCCTGTTAGCAAATACACAGAAAATTTTGGGATCAGAAGCTTTTTCATTTAACTAATATGAAGGACTTGACATTCTTCAGCTTCACCCAGAGATAAGGACAGATACTAAGATGGTTTGGGGGATGCCTGGCTGGATTGTTTGTCTGACTCACTGTAGAACTTCTCCTGATCTGCCTTTGCACAAGACCAGGCTTCATCTGGTGCTTTCTTCTAAACAGTGTTTGGAGGGAAAGGAGGGATAGGTGAGGAATCCAGATGCTCACTTCACTGTTACAGTGGTTTCCAGGCAAGAGAACAAATGCATTTCCTCTGTACGGAGGCTGGGGACAGAGGGTATAAGTGCGTGTCTGTATGTCCCCTTTCTGAGGCAGTACAGAGGTGGTCAGAAGTGCATGATCAGGGTCAGAAGATCACAGTGGATTACCCTTCTGAGGAGGAAAAAACATCCTGCACATGGTCCTGCCTCCCATGTACCAGCAGTTAGGGCTATAAGAGGTCTTATCCAGGCCAATGGGTATGCCTGGCTGTTGTGATGCATTTGTTCTTATCCACAACAGTCTGTGTACCAGGGGTGTTCAGGTGGGAATGCCGTCACTCACATCCCTTCCAGCTAAAGCTGCAGTAGTTTCAGCAGATGCTATGCTGAAGGCATCTCTGCAGCCCAGTCTTCCCAGATACTCTCTCAAATATCAGGTCAAATTCAAGGGTGTGGGTTTGTGATTTGTGTTGATCTTCAACGCCACTGGATGCGTCTCACGTAAATATGGTCTTTGCCCACGGCGAATGAATTCCCTTGTCCCCAGACAGCTGCCTCAAGGTTAGAGCTTTTGTTTCCTGGACACTTTCTTGTGATGGTTCTTCAGCTTATTTCCAGTGTGTGATGAAGGACTTTGGAGTTTAGAACAAACCAAAAACTTTGTTTCTTCAACCTGACCTCCCACAGACAGATTGCCAACAGAAGTAGCCCAGAAGGTTTCCCAGGCTGCTTTCTGATATTTCAAGACCCTGCATACTTATAGATTCCTCGGGGTGTTCTTTTAAGTGTGTGGACTGGTGGTCACTTTAGTGTTAAACTTAAGTGTACAGAAGCAGCTAAATACAGTTGCTGAGCTTTCACAATCGCTAATGCATTTAATTGTTACTGTCCCATCTGACTTAATGTTCCCACTTTGGTCTTTGACTTTGATTTTTTCCCAGCTTTGACCTCTTTTCTATATCAAAGAGCTGAAAAACAGACACCGTTCTTTTACTTTTTATTCCCTGAGGTCAGTTCATAACTTGTTCAGCCTATTAACTGTGTTGCGTTGTGCTTGGCTTATCTTTCTTCAAACAACTCATTTGCAGAGTTGCAGTTCAATCTTGTTGCTAGAGTTCTGGTGCTAGTTCTCATTTAAAAGGACTTAAACCAAGATTCAGCAGAAAACAGTGCCTGTAGCTAATAACCCATGGACTGCGCAGCTAGAGTTGATTTCTAATACGTAAGGTGGTCCAGGTGGTGAGGGGGCTGTAGGAGGACGAAGTTATAGCAATGCCAGAGAAGGGGTGTGAAAGGGACCCAAGGTGTTTCTGATGCTGTTCATCATGTATCTTCCTTTGCTTTTCTTACTTGCTGTTCCTTGCCAGGACTCTCCTTCTTCTTCACATACTATCCTTGGCAGAGGCATTTTGACAGGTTAGATGGTACCAGGGTGCATGTTTCAACATAAGCAAAACGTTCTGCTCAGCTGCTATCCACTCAGTTGTCCCTTTGTAAGTTTGGGAGGGATAGACCTGGGTAACCTGAGGGAACAGTGAACAAATTACAGTGACTAATAATTCAGAAAACCTTCCTAGCTGAAACACATCACATTTGTTTTTGTTTTGGTGTTGTTTTAATCAACCAATTAAACTTATTAAAGTATGAACCCTATTCACAGATTAAATGCCTTTCACCTAAAATAACTTTAGATAGAACCATTTTATTAGTGTTCTTAGACCTCCAATGAAGAGTAATGATGGTAAATCATTAATATATATTCTGCCATTTTAAAAATTAAATCTGTGCCATGATGTGTTTTACTGTTTTATAGCTATTATAGGAAGCCCCTTGGGATGTTCTCATAAAAGGTGCCCCATAAATTTTATATAGCCTTGTACTACATTATATTTTATTGCAATATTCTAGCTTTCCAAAAAACCTCCAAGGCATCATTTTTTTTCTGAAGGCCTCCATTGGAGAAAGGCATCAAAATTTGTGTTGGCAGTTTCTAGTGAAAACACCTACCATTTGCAATTGTCATCTATGTTCTTAGTGACATATTGCCTTCTGTTATTTTCAATGGAAAAAGCTTTGGTGAAAAAGATACAAAGGGAGATAGAGCTGCAAGAATAAGGGGGATCTCTTTTTGTATTTATTTCTTCTGTCTCTGATTACACATCAGTTGGTTTCTCTCTGCTTGTTTTACCCTCCCACTGAGCTTTAGCATGCTTTCTTGAAGTTTAGCTACTTCTATGAAGACAGAAAAAGCCACAATCTACAGGGGAGGACAGAAGCAGATGCTGGGTGTGGTCCACACACTCTCAGTCCCAAATGATTGCCCTTGGGGGTAAGCAAAGCAGCCCTGGGGCAGCATCCAAGCTTGGGGACATTGCCCCATAACCCGTCTTGGTAGGAACAAGCAGAGAGATGCTGATTTTGTCAAGACTCTGAAGGCTTGTAGACCTTACAGAGGAGAGGAAGAAGGGTCTCATGGATGGTAGCCTGAAATTTAGTACATGAGCTTAATTCCCATATCTGCCACAATGGACTGTCTGTATAGAATCATAGAATCATGGAATCATAGAATCATAGAAGCATTAAGGTTGGAAAAGACCCCTCAGATCATCGAGTCCACCCGTCAGCCCAACACCACCATGCCCACTAAACCATGTCCCTAAGTGCCTCATCTACACGTCT
>NW_008796181.1:2094141-2095334 GCF_000699145.1 Aptenodytes forsteri
CTGAAGTCCAGGTAGACCACATCCACAGCCTTTCCCTCATCCACTAGGCGGGTCACCTGGTCATAGAAGGAGATCAGGTTGGTCAAGCAGGACCTGCCTTTCATGAACCCGTGCTGGCTCGGCCTGATCCTATATATTGGTGTAATATTGGAAGAGGGCAGGTTTTTAAGGTTATTTTGGTGTCCTAAAGATGTAGATCCTCTGTGTGCTTCCAGTATGGGGATGCTGCAATGTCATGGGGTGCTTAAATGATAAAAAAAGGAGTTGGGCATGTGGAGGATTCTCTGGGACAGATGTCGTCTCACTCTGTGTGCGCAGTACCTAAGGCAGCAGTGCCTGAAGGGAAGGGAGTCCTTCAGGAAAGCAGCACTGCCAGCATCTGTGATTCTTTGGTTTTCTCCTCCCTACGAGGTGGGATTGTAGAAACCCGGCGGCTCAAAACAGACTTTTGCAGACACTGGGGAGTACAGAGGAACTTCCTCTACACTGTGTATACTCTTTGACATCACATCAGTTGTTTATTAATGTGGAAATGAGTTTGCCGCTACCACTCTGCTTAAGGATTGAAATTAGTCTTTGCTTGAATTACTTCGGGGCATGCAGGAAGGATAGACTTTCCAGCCATCAATGCTTTTCCTTAA
The DNA here is from genome assembly GCF_000699145.1 of Aptenodytes forsteri. Classification (NCBI taxonomy): domain Eukaryota; kingdom Metazoa; phylum Chordata; class Aves; order Sphenisciformes; family Spheniscidae; genus Aptenodytes; species Aptenodytes forsteri. The sequence goes on from NW_008796181.1 coordinate 2,094,783, forward strand.
AGCCTTACTTGCAATGATTCTTAGTTATCAAAATGCTCCCCTAGTTTCCAAGTTAAGATCAGAAAACATTACAAATCAGAATTCTGAAAGCAAAAGATACTTTCAAAAGGATCTCATGAGTTTTCAAGCTCCTGATGTTTCTGAGCACTTGTCAGTCTCTTCAGTTATATTTGGCAGAACCAGTGAAGTGCCAGCTAACTCTGCCTATCTACAGATCTCAGACAGTACAGGACATATCAGAGTTGCTGCCTCTGAGCGAATTGCTTGATGTGCTGGTTTTGGCTGGGATAGAGTTAATTTTCTTCACAGTAGCTAGTACAGGGCTATGTTTTGGATTTGTGCTGAAAACAGTGTTGATTGATAGATAATACAGGGGTGTTTTCATTACTGCTGAGCAGTGCTGACACAGAGTCAAGGCCTTTTCTGTTCCTCACCCCACCCCACCCACGAGCAGGCTGGGAGTGCACAAGAAGGTGGGAGGGGACACAGCCAGGACAGCTGACCCCAACTGACCCAAGGGATGTTCCACACCATATGACGTCATGCTCAGCA
>NW_008796181.1:2095658-2114884 GCF_000699145.1 Aptenodytes forsteri
TGTTTTGCTTTGCTTGCGTGCGTGGCTTTTGCTTTACCTATTAAACTGTCTTTATCTCAACCCACGGGTTTTCTCACTTTCACCCTTCCAATTTCTCTCCCCATCCCACCGGGGGGGAGTGAGCGAGCGGCTGTGTGGGGCTTAGTTGCCAGCTGGGGTTAAAACACAACACTTGAGAAGTAATATCTCTTAAGTTGTGCCTTTTGAATGATGCATGTATCTTCTACCCCCTTTGACACCCGCTTCAGCTATGATCTAATTCAAAAAGTAAACTAAAATCAGAAAAGGAAAGAAGGTTTCGAGACACACTCACTTCTTGTCATTTTACGTCCAGAGATTTTCCCTTGTGATCTGGTTTTGCTGTTCTATTAGGTGTGCCGCTGTTCCTAATGCCTCTGTAAGCCCATTTACAGCCCCACTATTTGCTATGCTTGATTCTGTTCATCATTATTTTCCATCTTGTCAGCAATTTTAATCACAGTGATGAAACCAGATTAAAACTATTTAAATATGCTAATATGGTGACAGGCAATTGAATGGCTTCTTATAAATGATTCAAAATCAAACATAGCTTCCTGTGCCTCGCACAGCTGCACCTTATTAGCTTTGATATTTCTGCTTGTCAAATACATTATGTTGCCACTTACTTTCTTTGTGGTCTGGCTTACCCTTTTGATTGCTCTCGGTTTATTTCATATTCTTCCCAAATTGCATTCTTGCGTTTCTCTCATCAGAAAGGTGACTTTGTAAAACTGCACCACAAATTGCACCTAATTGCATTTCTTGTGCATCATAACCTACCAGAAAAACAGGTGATCGGCCATGAACAGTTAAACAATCACTGAAGGGCTTAAAAGGCTAAATCAGGAATTCTTGGCATCCATTTTGCAACTAGCAACACTGGAGATTTAAATTCAAACTTTAGAAACCACTGGCTAGCAAGACGTAGGAATACAATGGTAGCACAGAGTTGCCAAATCTCCCGGTGAGGAGTTTCAGCACTATGACAAGATAGTCACAGGGCTGATTTTATTGCCAAGCTTAATTTGGTCAGCTAGAAATATGACTTCATTTCATGCTCCTGACTAACCTAATTGTGGTAGCAAACATTGTGCATTAGCAGTCTCCAGTGTAACCCTAAATGAAGAAGACAGCCCAAATCCCAACAGAGAACCTGGCCTGTTTTATAATTCTGGCAGAGTTAGAGGGAGTGGGAATAGAAAAACAGCGTGTCTGCTTTGTGATTGCAGCAGAATTGCTTGTCCTACACAGAGTTATGAGGGGCATGCAGACTTTGCTAGAGGATGGGGCCTCTAGACACCTTTCCTCAGGAAGATGTTGTGTTCTTCATTGTTTACAAACCAAGCTAGTAAATAAACTGTTTGGAAATTCATAACAGAAAAATTGAAAATATTGGCTTTTTTTGGGTCTAGATTGCAATGTTTAGAGAAAACTAATTTGTGAAATCCTAGAGGGAAAGTTTTCCCAGATATTAACATTTCAGAAAAAGTAGAAAAGTCTAATTTCATGTTTTGTCTTTTTGTGACACCCTGGCATACTGTGCTGTGCTATTGCAAACCCATATGTTGGGCTGGGAGATGTCTATACAAGTGCTGATTTGCAAGAGACTTAAGTCCATGCACATTGTAGTCAACAGTGGTTAGATCTCAGCTGCAGTGCTATATACACATATTGGTAAGACATTTAAAGAAAATGCTGATCAATCATAGAGACCCTGGAGGATGAACTCCAGAAGGAGAGGCCTAGAAAATGTGACCTAATTCTTCAATTTGCTGAAAACAGGGAGTATGAATTTTGCAGTACTCTAGGAGGTGGACAAGAGGGAGTGAGCTTAACCCACAGAAAGGGAGATTCAGGTTATAATTACGTTCAGGTTAGGAAAAAGTCTTCCTGGAAGAGCTTTAGAGCTGTGTGGGAGATGTGCAATATCCATCACTGGAGGTTTCTGAGAAACACTCACATGAACCTTGCTTGGAATGGTTAAGGCACAGCAAATCCTCAGTTGGGACATAGCCTGTAGGTCTGCTAGAGTCCCTTGTTTTCTAATTACTATATCAAATATGGTAATAATAAAGTGTATAACCACAAAAAATGATAATGAGTTATCATTTTAAACAACAACAACAACAAAATATCTGGAAACTCTTCTTCCAAATGGATTCCCAATTCTAGACTCTGGATAAATGAACGGTAGATGAATTTCGTGAGAAATGTGGAAAGCATTGGAGAGATTAAATAACATGCATGTCCTAAGCAGGATGCCATTTGTATGCTTTGCATCAAAACAAATATTATAAAACTGCAGTGGTTTACACCTCCTGAAAAATCTTAAGTCTGTCTTCACTCAAGCAAAAAAGTCTCTTACTATCATGTACACTCAGTGCAGTCTTCTTGAAAGTGAGCTGGGGGAGAGTGAATGACCTTCAGCAGAAGAAGGAGGTCATGTGTTGAGGAAACCTTGGGATGCCTCGTCTGGTTACATCACCATTGCGTGTAATAGGAGAGTTTTTTAAGAGGTAACCAAAATCCAGCTTTTAAAGGGGATTACAGTCCAACACGATGAACCATGTTTGCTACCCAGGCATGAGAATAATCTTAATGCCATTCCTACTACTCATAAAATCAGGAGCTTGCTGAATGTAGGAGCAGGCATCAAAGCTGGGCAAATAATTTTAGTAATTTTCTGCCCTGGTATGCATAAAAATAACAAATGAATCTACATGTGCAAGAATACAAGATTTGCCTCTCAGTTTAAAAAGCTAATGGAAATAAATCAGTGTATATAAAAACAAGAGACAAATGTAATTAATGCCTCTTAGTGCACTCTTCTCCAAATAAGAAACCTCTGGCAAAAACTACACCTGCAAGCCACTGGGTAATGGAAAGTGTCACTTACAGCCTTCGCTAATGGAGCTCTCTGTACATAAAATAATGAGCTCCTAGCCATAGGTTTTATTGAAGATGTTAAATAGTTCAAGACACATGAACACAAGCTGAGCTGAATTTGCTGCTCAGCTTTGCCAAGTGATCAGCAAAAGGGATTTAAATGGGAGATGGCAGGAAGCTTCTGCCCTGGATCCTATCACCTTTCCCAGCCAGAGCAAGGCTCTTTACCCTTTCTAGTGTTTGTCCATATATAAGCTGTGATCGAAAGGGACAGATGTGAAGATAATTACACGTTGTTTTAAACATGGCTTTGAATCAATACAAAATTAGTGTTGGGTGCTGAAGTGCTTTTATTCCTTTTTGGAATTATTATCGTCTCGCTGAGTTGGACAAGCCGGGAGATGTTTGTTCTTTTTGCTACATAGATTTATTCTGCAGTATTCTGTGATTAGAGCAGGAGGAAAGCTGCGTTTCAAAATCTGCCAGGAATCTTAATGTAAATGGACTTAAAAAACATCATTCCTTTTGTCATCTTTTCACTGAAAAAAATTTCTGAAATTCTGAGCTTCAGCTTTGAATTTTTCTACTTCATTTTGACCTATTTATATCCCAACCTGTAGCCTCAACAACACAAAATAGCGATGTTTTATTTCTTTCCTGTTCTTTCCCTTTTGTATGTCCCAAAGCTTCAATGCAAGGTCCCAGCTATGAAATGTGGCACTCGTTTAAATTCAGTTCCCTGAAAGATATAATTTGGCTCTGGTCTGTACAAGATCTGCTTTCCTGAGGTTCTGTTTCATAGAACGTACTGTTGGAGGATGCTCTTCCATCTCTATGAATGAGCAGCACTAGGCACAACAGAGTCTCAGTCTTGATTCCAGTCTTCAGGACTTGTTTAGTAAAAATAAATAATAATTAAAAATTAGTAAGAACATAGTTACAAAGCTATTACTCAGCATCCACAATCGAGTACTTTCCCTGGCATCATTGTTAACAGTGTTCAGCTAATCCTTTGGAAGAGTTTTTACTGCTTATATTCAATTCAGTTTATTTCCCATTTTCACTTCTGTTTATCTGTTTTTATGATAATGAAAGCTTGATCCACCATTCATCATTCCTGGTCTTAGTATGATCCATTTTTGAACATTTTAATCTGATTATACCAGCTCAGGGAATTAGCACAGCAAAGTGTGAGCAGCAGGACATTGTCTGGCTTTTCTTTTGGGTGGGTAATTTTTTTCAGGTGGTATTTCTATTTTTTTAATGAAAACAAATGAAATGATAATGCTGAAGGGGAATGTAAGAGAAGAGAGGATTAAGCACAAGGTTAAAATGGGTTAATAACAGCCAGGCAGGGTAGCTGTGTGAGAGCTTATCAGCATTGCTCCCTCCCTGGATGTAGAAAGGAGCCTGGATGCTGTAACCATTCAGGTGGGGATGGCTCCCCAGTGCTCTGGTGATTCATTTTTACTGGCTCTGTATAAAACCATAGAACTAGGAGAAACTTTAGAAAAGAAGATATGAGTAATACTGTCAAAGGTGACAAGCGACAGAAGAGACCAGGCCTGTTTTTGATGTTACATAGATAATCTGAAGTCAATGTCTTGTTGACTTTCAAGAAGAGTAAGGCCTGAAGGGTGGTGGTTGTTGGCCAAGGTAGTTGCATTGATGAGTATTTGATTGGCAAAATGCAGGCAACATATTGGGGAAGAGAAGTTTCTTCTACCACAGCTTATTCCTTTCCCTTGAGCAGCACAGTGGCAAAATTACATGTGCAACACAACCACACTGCAAAGCTTTTGTCAGCACAGCTGTTGGTCACAAATCACAGGTTAGGCAGTGGCTGGGTGAAATAAGTATTGTAGCAACAGCTGGTGACAAAGACCTCTGCTATAGGCCTTGTCCCTCCAAAAAACCCCTCCTGCTTTAACAATTCTGGCAATACAAGCAACCCAGACCTTGCTTCGCTTACGCAGTGTAGATGCTATTGAAAGTTAATGTTAGTTAATTATAGAGCTATTTCATTATAAAGCTGCTCCACTAGGCTGTATTGGGAACTAGTTTACAAAGCCCGAGCGGAGACAAGGTTGAGGCAGTTCTTCCTTTGGACATAGTCATGTCAGTTCCCACCAGAACTTTTTAAACCTTGCCAAAACCTTTCTTTGCTGTTCAGTCTTAATAGTGACAGGCTATAGAGGCACCAAGCTATAGAGGTTTTTGAGAACAGTATTGCACAGTGCAAGAACAATACAGGCTATTCATTACCCAGAAAATACTAACAAGGTAAGAATAATTAGTTGTTACACATGGAAATTAAAATAATGGCCATTTCCTTGTAAAGCATCTTGAAACTTCCTGCTGCACAGCCATATCCTGGTCAGCTCAAATTGCCACTTTTCTCTGTGACACAATAAGTTCCAGATGTGACAAACTATTTCCATAAGATCAGTTTTTTTCATTCATGTTTGCACTTATTGCAGAGTTCTTGTGCATTTGTGTGCCCATGCAGCAGGTGTCAGGGGGCATTTTGCTGACAATCCCCAAACTGCCAGAGCAAGGTATGTGGCAAACCTCCCTTGTGTAAAGCACATGTGCACACACACAAGTCTACTACCACCAGCTTCCCACCAGGTAAGATGTGTTAAAGGCATTCTTGGACAAGGCTTTAAGATTCTCTTTGCCTCAGGTCTTTTATGGTATCGAGGCTTCAAACTCACTCACGATTTTTCACAATCATCACACCCAAGGCTACCCTAAAACCCCTGCCCTGCAACACAGGGACTTGGAAAACATACAAATTACCTGGATGACAGTGACAACCCATCTCAAGGTCAGCTAACATGTTCCTAGCCTGGATAAAATGTGAGGGTAGAATGATTTATCTTCACTTCCCCCTCCACAGATCAGATTAACCTGAACTGCATTGTGTTTGTCGCAGGCTGGGAGTTGCCTATTCAGAGCTGGGAAGTGTGTCTGTGTGTTCAAATCCTCCTGTCAAAACCAGAACCAAGATCAGTTCAGACATGGAAGATGTGGAAATCTTGGTAAGCTCCATGTAAAGAAGACAAAGGAGAGAGAAAAAAAAGAGGGAGTAAGTTAGCAGGCATATCTGTGAGGGCAAAAAGCTGTTCTGAACATCAAGGCAGGGGATCTGCTTCAACAGGGTCAGTGCAGTGAAGCTGCAGGCATTAAGTAGAAATCTGGGGGAATGCAAGTTGGGTGGAGCCTGGGGGCATGACAGAACAGCAGGAAAAGAGATCATGTTGTAGGCAGATTTATGTAGGAACTTTAAAGAAAAAGGCGGGAGATCTGGACTTGATCTATTAGAAAAGAATACCTGGATTCAGTTGGACAAACAGTAGAAAGGAGATTTATGGACCTCTCAGGGCAATGTTCAAGACTGTGGCTTGTTGTATGTCACTCCAGCCAGTCCTGTTTCCCCTGACCATCATATACTGAAATACGGACCTGTTAGGAAGGTAATGGAGGGAGGCCAGAGCACAGAGAAGGTGGAGGGCAGCTGGGTAAGGCTGCTGTAAGTGTGGATAATGGAAAAGGCAATAATAGAGCTGCTGAGATTCCTGAGCCAGCTAATCAACATCTTTTTTTGTAAAGCTAAAAGCTCTTAAAGAACAGTCTTGATTTGAGGGGCAAGAGAAGGGAATCCTGCAAACTGATTATCTTTCCAAAAGAGAACTAAAAGCTCATACAAAGTCAGAATTATGTCCCAGCTCTTCCGCCACGAGCCATTGAACTTACAGTGAGATATGAAAGTGCCATTTTTGGCCAGATTGGATTAGTAAAACAACTGCAGCTAGTAGCAAAACTTAAGGCACTGTGAGATACAGTTATCCTATGGAAAATAATGTGCTGCAATATAAAAGGTAGGTTCACTTGGCACGCTTGATACCTAATGGCTTTGAAACTGCTTTTGTTAGAACAGTGCGGGGGGGCTTATGAATAGGAACAAAAATACTTTTGTGTACATATTAACTGTGAAGTGACTTAGGGATCATAAAGAAAACAGTATTCCCTTGGTAGGAAGTTCTTTCTGTCCTTCTGTATTGGCTTCTTCCTCCATTGTCATGTTGTCATAAATAGGATGGAAAACATATGTTAGGTGAATGGACAACTTGCACTCCAGCTCTGTCACATTTCATTTTTCGGTGCAACGTCCCACCCGGGACATGACAGAGGACACAGGTTCCTCAACCCAAATTTTCAGAGTCATTTTGTTCAAATGAGAAAAAAAAAAGTTTTCTAAAATAACGTTATTACAATCTCATGTTGTTTCCATAAAGAGGGAACAAAGCATTTTTAGCCATGTATTAGAGATGTGTACCCAGCTCTGCCTCTGAATTTGCCACAGCAGACGGCTTGTTGGGGGAGGGCAGGAAAAGCTGCCTTGGGCAGGTGGGGGGGCTGGCTCTGCCTGGAAAGCTACACGGGGAGTGGCAGTAACAGCATGTATGGAGATGTTGTGGTTGTCAGGTCTGACCCTGGGACTCTCCAGTAGTTCCTCTACTGCAGACAACATTTCCATGGTTTCAAGTCCTGGCCTACCGACTCCTGCAATTATTAAAGTAGCGGGGTTTTTATCCTGCATTTACCTTTCACAGGTATGCCACTGTTCTCCATAAGCAGACTTCACAGCATGGACAATGTAAAGAGTTTGGTTAGTATTCCTCTTGTTTCTGCTGCGTTTTGTGTCGGATTCTCTTCCTGCATGGCTGTAATGTGCAGTTGGGAGCACTGTAGTGGGATATTAATTGAATTGTAAAGACTGTTTCCACTGGATTAAAAAAGTAATATAGAAACACTAGACTCAGGTTCTGCCTAAAAATAAAGTTCACTGTAAATGTTAAATTTTAATGGATAGTTTCTGTGTTCTGCCTAAAAATAAAGTTCACCGTAATGTTAAATTTTAATGGATAGTTTCTGTGATGCTTGGGGGGAAAGAGTCAGCAAAGCTCACAACATATCTGAACCCCATTGCATTTGCCCATCCTTCTTACAATGCAGTACGATTGCTATGAGAAGACAGGTTAACTAACCAGCAGGAAGGAAGCATGGAAGTATCCAATCTTGTAAGTGAAGAGAAATCTCAACAGCTCAGATTAAATGAGCTGGAGATGATAAGCATCTTCTGGACTATGGGTATGCGGAAATATTAGCAGTTGCCTGTGCTTAATGGTATTGCAGCATCCCAGTCTGCGTCAATATATCAAAATGAATCCCGAGATCGATACTTACTTGTTTTGCATACTTGTAAGGCTGAATGATTAGTTTAGCAGACAAATATAACAGAATGACAATTCCCTACTGAAGACTGTTAGAGGAGCAGCATGATTCCCTTTTCAGCAGAGTTGGAGGCCTGTGTGTTTTGTTACGTCTGGTTTCCAGATAGTGCTGCTTAGGTGCCTGCTTGATCGGTCGAACAAGAGGTGATGCATGAGGGACTCACAGTGCTCACAGGTGAGGGACTCTGCAACCTCTCCCTTCTGGTATTTCCACTGAAATTATGCTTCATTCTGCCTTACACATCTCATTCTACTTTCAGAAATCCTTTTTCTCTGTGGGACACAAGGCTGACATAGCCACCCTTTGTGAACCAAATTACAACCACACCAGAATCCCTGGACTAAGTAATTTCAGCTATGCCCACTGAACTCCTCACAACCAGCCTTGTGTCTGCTGTTGAGCTCGTGTATACAACACCCCTTCGAGTGCTTAGCTCAGCTTGGTTCTCAGAGCTGGCTGCCTTGAATTTCTGTAGCTTTCAGTAGGTGGCAAGGTTGAGTCTTCCCCCAGAAACCCCTTTATAGTCCTTTTCCCTTCTCAGTCTTTTACATGGGCCTTTGCTCTCCCATAACATCACCTTCTTGGAGATGCTGTCCATGCCAGGCTGTCAGATGCTGCTATCACTCCTTCTGCACCACCTCCTCCCCTGGGCTGCTTCTCAGCATCTCTGCTGTCAAACTCAGATGCCCTGGACCCTGTTATGGACTTTGAAGTACAGACGGAATGCTATCATGCAGAAGCTGTTTGACACTAAGGTACGTAATGAAATAATGATGGGGAAGCTGTGTTTGTTGTTGCTTTCATCCCCTGCTCGGGGTGACTGTAATCCTTAGAAAATGTACTTCTGGGTATAGAAACTGTAAGTACTTAAGTGGCATTCAGTTTCAAAGAAGAGAAATGAAAGTGGTCGTATTTGAGCCACTTGTTATGGTAAGTTCTGCACTCTGCATAGAAATGAGGACACAGCAGTGTGCATGTGTACGCACTACCTCTGGAGTCTGGGTGGAGGATGTCAGCTTGCACTTTGGCAGAAACAGGTTCAAATCCCAGCCTTGCCTAGCAGATAACAGTGCTTTCCTGTCCTTGTCATCCTGAATCTGGTAGAATGAGGGCTGAATTTATCTCTTCAGGCATCCAGCTCCACTAATAACTATGTTTTCCACCCCTAGCCTCTGGTGTGAGTTGCAGGAAACTGCAGAACCCTTGCCAAATTTTCTTTCTGATCAGTTCTGTACAGAGGAGATATTACAAACAGTTCATTTCCCAGACACGTGGAGTAGTGGAAATAGTACTTTCTAATTAAAGATGGAATTGCCTCTTAGGTAGCCAGACAGGCATTAAGCCATCTTCTGAGATGAAGGAAATGGCTCTGTGTTAGAAAACAGGCATAAATCAGCTGGAGATATAAGCTTCAAGTGGTTTGGTGGGTTGATAATGTAAAGAACAGCTCTTAGAGCTTTTCTAAATAGCTTGTATTTAGTTAAGAAATAACATGAAATACTGAAGGGATATGCTTTAGACAAACACTAATTATTCAGCTTGATGCAGGATTGTCTTCAATAAAGGCAAGAAATTCTGTGGCCAGGTGATACAGGAGATAAGAACTGATGTTATAATTGATCTCTTCTGACGTTACAATACATGAATACTGCAGGGAGAAGGAGAAGAGTCTGATACGAAATTTGCTTTGGGAGACAGCTGAACCCGTGAATGCCAAAACTTAAGGAAAACAATCAAGACTTTAATTCAAAATGGGATAAACATTTGCATTTAAAACATTGGGCGTTTTCATGCTTCTCCCTCTCCAGTTAGCTGCCATAACTTTATTGAAAGATTTAGAAATACAAAAGGTACTTACCATAAGTCACACACATCTCTATCACTTTGTTAGTAAAAGATTATTTCTTCCAGAAATGCCACTATTGTGAGCCACTGTCCCGGTGCTCTGCTCTGTGGACAAGTCCCAGTGAAATCAGAATATGTCAGTGGAGGAAGGTAGGAACAGGAATATCGATGTAATTGGTCCCAAATATCTGAGGATTAAAAGAGACTTCTAATCAGAAGGATTATGTCACTCATGACCGTAATTCCCTCACCATTATCCATGGTGGGTAGTGCCTCCTGCATGTGTCTTCCCAGTGAAACCAAAGGTGGTTTGGGTGTTTTTGTGTGTGTGTGTAGGCTTCATTTAGTGCAGTGTGGAGGACAACAGTGTCTAAGGGTTGAAACAGCTCGTGGGCTCTCCTGTGAGTAGGCTGAGACAGAAAAGAGTTGCTCTGTGTTTTGTCAGTGCTCACTGGCAGAAAATACCTTCTTGCAAGTTGTCTAGAGCCATTAGCATTTCAATTGTATCAGTATGCTTCCTTCATGCATGTAAACACAGCTGTTGCCACTGCTCCTCTTAGACTTAGTGAGAGGAAATAATTCTCAAAGGGGGAAAGGAGACCTCAAGGACAGGTTTCTATCCGAGTGCTTCATATTTCAGACACCAGCAGTGACACAAGCCCTGGGACCTCCCCCATGAGCCTCACCTGCCTAAAAATAGGTGTCTCATTGGTGGAGAGCAGCACGTCCACACGAGTCCTCCAGATAAGCAGAGAAAGTTCAGATATCTGCCTTGACCTTGTCACTTCCAGATGGTTCCTTTGGGGTGGAATGAACCCTTCCTCTACTGATTAAAAGGAATTTTCTCTGCTCTCCAAAAAAATGTGGCTTTCAAAGGGTTGGCTATTTGGTTGCCAATGGAACTTCTCTATGCCCAGTGTAAGTCAGTCAGACTAGAACTTGCAGTTTTATATACTTATGTATTTAAAAAGAAATTTACAGGTAAGTAAAACAGTATGACAGTGGGCTTGATTTTCCTGTTTGGGGCTTTGCCCAGTTTTTTAAATCTGTGGAACATGGGAGCAAACTTTGTTACTCTAAAACGCACTCAGCTCGCCTTTCAACGTGTAAAAAAATGACATACGGAGCAAAGGAAAATTCAGTCCCTTAAACCTGTTGTATGGATATGAAGTAGTCTCAGTTCCATGTATGACTGCAGCTCATTAGCTGTGCTGCACAAAAGGGCGTGATTGCCTGTTTTTCTGACACCATTAAAAGCTCCTCCTTTGTCTATAATACTTCAAGCTGCACCTCCCCTGGGTGGTTGCCTGTTAACTGCTCTGCCCATTGGCTTGTAGTAAATATTTTTCTCTTTATGCATCAGTCAGAGGGGAGAGAATTTTCAGGAGAAACAAATGCCAGATGGAATTTTTGGTAGCCTTTTGTGGACTTTTTCTAGCCAACGTCTTTCTCCCTTCCCTTCATCTGAGAATCACTGAAGGTTGCCTTGAAGATCTAGTGTTGTTTATACTTACCCATGTGGAATAGCAGGGCTCGAAACTTCACTGCTTTTACCATCATTGTGCTCTGAGAGACGTGCTGTGAGGATAGGGACTTGACATAACATTTCTTTTCCTGTCATCTCTGATGATGCAGATGCACAAACGAGGTTCTAGCTGTTTACTTGCATGTTAATTTTAAGCTTAATTAGTAACACAAGGGGTGCAGGGAATTAGTGTTTGACAAATGGAAAAAGACACGTTTGGTAGGAAAATGAAGCAGCGTTTATTTTTAAGCTCCTAAGAGGCTGTTGCAGACTATGAAGAGAAAAGGAAAACAAAGTTGAACTATAGGAAAAGTACTTGAGAGTGTGTCCTTTCAGGCACTCCCTCCTCTAATTTAAAAGGCTAATGACTGCAAATATAAAGAATGCAGCAAATTTGTCCTGTATTTCATTTGCCAGAGGAACAAGAACCAGTTTGAACCTGGCTGTTCTTTCCCTGGGGAAGACATGGGACTAAATTATAAAGGAGGAAACTCGTAAAAGCAGTGAAAGTACCTATCTGGTCAAATTGTTCAGCTGACAGAGAAAGATTTACATTTTAAAAGGTTTTAATATATTTATACTCTTCCTAGAAGTTTCCTCACTTTTATTCTGAGAATCTTATCAGCCATCAGACATATTGAATCACTGTGGAGCGCCTGATGTATTTTCTCTTAGGGGCCACATATCTGTGTGCTTTCCTGTTTGTGACTGTGTCTTTGCCCCAAGGCTTTCTTGTCTTCTTCTCTTGGTGCTTTCCAGGCATGCAAGACTGCTGCAAGTTAAATGGATTTAATAAAATAAAATTCATGTTTAACTTCTACTTAGAAGATCTGTAGCTCCACTAAGCTGAATCTGCCTGTCCTACTTTTATTTTGCTTTCTCTTGCACTGACCTATTTGTTCCTTTTGTTAGCTACCTTCAACCGAAAGCCAGCCTTTGGCAATTAAGAAAAGTGCATTTCTACTGAAAGATGTGCTTGGTCTCCCTGTGGCCAGCAGGTAAGTCACGAGCTACAGGGAGGATCGACCTTTCCTTTCACACGGCTGACAGCCATTCCACCCCACTGCCCTGTATGTATCGAGAGTGTAGAAATGGATCAGAGGAGCCTGAGAGCTGGGCTAAGAAACCTTGGGTTGGGATTTAAGTCAAGAATTAATGGAAAAGGGCATCCCATATAATTTAATCTATGATTCCTGTAATCCATTAATGGCTTTATTCCAGCCTTGTGTTGGTTAAACAGTCAACAGAAGAGATTTTTTCCTCATCCTTATCTAGCCACTGCTGGGGCACAGGGAGGATGAATTTAAGGATCCCTGCCAATCTGCTTTGCCCCTAATCTTTCCCCTTCCTAACTGAAAAGCAGCCTTTGTGAAGAATCTCACCTGCTGTTATTTCTAAACTCTTTCTTAGACTGCAAAATGGCCCCAAGGATTATGTGAAAACTGATGGAGAGTCACGATATGGTCTGAGGGGTAAGAGGCGCGTGCAAGAACTAAGCAGCTGCATCAGTTATTCAGAGGACAGGATTTAATGCTCGTTCATGTCATACTGTTGTTCCCAGTGTGTTTAGAGGCAATACCTCACCCCTTCCTGCTGTACATGCCACTCGCTCACCTGGAAACACGGAGCAGCAAGATCAAAGTGCATGAAGCAGCTACATTGCACTTGCAAGGTATTTTGAAGTTTTGCGCCTCTGTTCTTGGGAAGACTGCAAGCTGTCAGTTGTACAGCCTCAGCAAAACATGATGGCTTTGCTCCACAGCTTGCTTTTGATTTCTGAGACACTCTGGAGAGCAAGCACTTGATTTAGAGTTGGAGGAAAAGACTGCAAAAGTTCAGTAGGAGCAGGTGAAGGGTGGGAATTACTGTGCAGCTCATGCATGAAAGCTAAGAGGTCACAGTTCCTGCAGCATTTAAGCTTTGAATGATTATCTCTTCGGAACAGTACTTTGCAGAAGCAGCTTGTCTCAGGTCCTCTCAGCAGCTGGAGATCCTTCTGTTTTTGTTTTGTTTAAAATATCATTCAGCAACTCTGATGAGCAAGGGCATGTGGAGAGGGCACATTCAGTCACCCATGCTGAAGGTCATGAGAAACAGCTCAGCACTTCTCATCACCAGAAAGGGTTCCTTCCACCACTGTCCTCCAATGGGACTCTTTTCTTAGTGCATTTGTGCTGTTGTGGGAGCACCACACAGAGTTGCCCTGTGAGGTCTGTTTTGCTCCGTATTGCTTGGTTTATTCCCTTGTGTTCCCCTCACCTGTGCTGACTGCAGGGAGAAGGAAGTAAAACAGCACCTTCTGGTTTTGCTGGTCCCTGGGAGACCTCTCATAGAGACCTCAGGGACCTCTTCCATTTTCCCCACTTGTCCTGGTTTCGGCAGGGATAGAGTTAATTTTAAGTTACAGGTCTCTTTGAAACGACAATGGCCAATTATTGTTAACATATGGTATAAGCATTGACGTTCTGCATGTTTCTTCCTGCATGTACAAAGAGTTGAAGAGTAAAGAGTGTGTCTCTGCCAGGTATCTATTTCTGTATCAATCTGCGGTCCAGGTTTGAAGGCCATGTAGGCTGCAAGTCCTGTTGATGTGGTTTGGGTTTTGGGGCTTTCTTGTTTGTTTGTTTTGGTCTGACCCCCCCTCCTTAGAAAAATACAACTCTGGTACTTGGCATTGGGCTCTCTTCTGTTCCTTGCTACACTGGTGAGCATTTAGAGAAATTTCAGTGTGGCTGATAATGAAGTGAATTTACTCTGGGGTTTCTGAGTGGAGCAGCTGGCCCTGCATAGATCTATCTTCATTGCCCTGGATAAGATGGTCTATACAATTTTAATTCTGCTGCTTTACACCTCCCCTGAGAAACCATTTGCTTTTCCTTGAAATATTGGGAAGTGCAATGGAAATTGGATTAGTTCCCAAATGCCATAAGTTTTTTTCCTGTTTTTGGGGGGGACTTTCAATATCATTGACTAAACTACAAGCAGAGTTAAATACATATTATACACCTACAAGCAATCTACCTCTAAAGTTTACACTATGTTAGCTATCTTTATTTTTCTTTTTTTAAAACCTGTTACAACTTTTCTTAGAGCTTCAAGCTGTTAGTGCATTCTGTAGTTATTTATGGATAAATGTAGTATATGCCATATGTGGGGAAATAGCAACCTTCAGCAGCCCTCTGCTGAGTTGCTTAAAATGAAAAAGCCCATTCCAAGTTTTAAATTTACCAGCTTCAATAAAAGTAAAAGGCATAGAGAGATTTCTCCTTCCTTCTTCAGACTCATCTGAAGCCAAATATTTTCTGTCTTCCACCAGGGACTGAGTGAAGGATGCTCAGCGCTTCCTTAGCAAGGTTTCCTGAAATCACAGGGGAGGCTCTCCTTGTCATGAATTCAAAAGGCATCAGCACAAACCCTGGTTCTCAAACCAGCACTCACTAATACTTTTCTCTCTTTATGAAGTCAGCTTTCTCTAGATTGAAGAGGGACTTTTCTAGATCTAAGAGGCATGTAAGGATATGTGTTCTGGTTATATTCTCTATGCAGAGGTTATCTGATGTTGTTCCAAAAAGTTTCTGGACTACTGTTGCAATATTTTTATTGCAGTCTTTTATTTTTCCATTTCTTGGCATTATTAATTGACCTGGCTATTTCAATGAAATGTCAGGATGAAAATTATAGCCCTATTTTCTTCTCCTGCAAAGAGAATGGTGGGTTTTGATTATTTATTTATTTATGCATGTATTTATTTATTTATTTAAAATGTCATGATATAGCTTCTTTTTTTGCTGGCAAAGTTTTGGGTCACAATCAACTCTTGAATCTGTGGCTATCATGACTGAGTTGAACCTGACAACTTTTTGTCAGTCTTCTGCAGCTGGATAACAATTCTATTGAGCTTCATGTAACAATTCAATCCCACTTCACCTATTTTTGTCAATCACTCATGCTCAAGTAAATCTTATTAATAAGACATAATGCTACAGACCTGTGCTGACTTTGATCCTGTTCTGCTTTAAGGATAACTCCCATCCCTTTCCCTGTGATATCAGTTTCCTGTTCTTTGTGCTCCTACAGATAATATATTGTATGCTTTTAGTTTTTGTGTTGGTCTTTTTGCCGTACTTTCTTTATGCATTGTTTTTGTATATTTATTCTGCCCACCTGATTGAAATTATTATTGCAAAACTTCTCTGCTCAAGTCTCTTTCTTTGCATTTTTACGAAAGTTCATATTGCTCCCCTCAGAGAGACTCTCATCTCCCTTTGCACAATAATTTTCCCATGCACTTAAATTTTTCCCTTAGGAAAGGAATTTGTATCCTCTCTTAAGCTATACATTAAGATTTTTGTTCTGTTCCATCCATTTTAATTTGGAGAATAAGAAAAGATGATTCAACTTGATCCAGATGGCAAAAGACAAAGTTTTTCAAATCCAGAGGACATTTCTGTACAGCTTGTTACTGAAACCCATCCTTATTAATTATATTCTACTATCTGGGAGCCCATTTAGGGACTATGTTACCCCCCTTATTTTATAACATATGTGGAAACAACTATTAGTTTCCCTGCTGGTGAATGCAGTGCTATTTTCAATTTTGTGCATTCATGCCTTTTCTTCAGCATCTTTCTAGGTTATTTATGGAATAGGATTTCTACTTATTTTTAGAGAAATAAAAGTGATATTTTCTTCTTCTTTCTTTCACAGACTGCTTCCTCCCTTGATGAAAACCTAGCTGTTTGCACTACTTCTCTTCATGCAGGAACTTGCTTCCTTACTCCAGTTCTTATTTTAAGGGAGATTTGCTGGTTCTGTGTTGTCTAACCCAATAGTTCAGGTGCCTCTTTTTAGGCTGGTTGGCTGCATTCCCATCTCCATATGTGATGTTATCGTGCTGCTTATCAAGATGATAGATGAATATCCTGGCTCTGTGGGATCTGAACAAAAATAATAATACATGGAAGGGATGATTAATGAATTAAATTAAATTAATGAAATAACTTCTAGAATTATGTTTCCTGGTCTGTATTCTGTGTGATATTCCCCTAATAGAGAAGACATTATCCTCATATACTTCCCTATTATCCCCAGATATCCCTCCTTTTCTTCTTCCCACTGAGGTACTCTGTGTCTTATTCCTGTGCAGCTCCACAGAAGAAGTCCACATGGACCAGGAAAAAAGAGCAGTGGATGATTCAGACTACGTGAGGTTTTGCCTAGTAGAAGGTCATGAGGCTCCCTGTGATGAGTGGGCTGAATTTCTTTGACTCTTTGGAGAGCCAGTGTTTGTGTGTGTGTGTATGTGTGGGGGCATGTGAGAAAGGGCTGGCAATAGAGCGGGACAGCAAAGCCTTCTGTTAGTGTATGCTCTTTTGGAAGGGTGTCGTGGTTTAACCCCAGCCGGCAACTAAGCCCCACACAGCCGCTCGCTCACTCCCCCCCGGTAGGATGGGGGAGAAAATTGGAAGAGTAAAAGCGAGAAAATTCGTGGGTTGAGATAAAGACAGTTTAATAGGTAAAGCAAAGCAAAACAAGGAATTAATTCACCCCTTCCCATGGACAGGCAGGTGTTCAGCCATCTCCAGGAAAGCAGGGCTCCATCACGTGTAACAGCTACTGGGGAAGACAAACGCCATCACTCCGAACGTCCCCCCCTTCCTTCTTCTTCCCCCAGCTTTATCTGCTGAGCACAACATCATATGGTGTGGAGCATCCCTTGAGTCAGTTGGGGTCAGCTGTCCCGGCTGTGTCCCCTCCCAGCTTCTCGTGCACCCCCAGCCTGCTCGCTGGTGGGGTGGGGTGAGGAGCAGAAAAGACCTTGACTCTGTGTCAGCACTGCTCAGCAGTTAACGAAAACATCTCTGTATTATCAACACTGTTTCCAGCACAAATCCAAAACGTAGCCCTGTACTAGCTACTGTGAAGAAAATTAACTCTATCTCTGCCAAAACCAGCACAGAGGGAATGACCGAAACAGCAGAGCAACGGAGCTGGAATTTTATTTTGGCAGTGTAGGAAATGGTCAGAAAGAACCATCAGTTTAATGCCAAACCATAGACCAATGTTAGAGCAGGCTGGTCTTTCTAATTACACCTTCCCCTGAGCCACTACAGCAGACCCACTGTCTTCTAACAGTACTTCTGGACCTACACCGTTCATAGCTAATGGTCCTTCGTATGAGCTCAGCAAAGCTGCTTTATCCTTTCGTATCTTGCCTTCCCTGGGGCAAAGTTAATTTGCATTCACTTTTGCTTTCCTGTACTGCTGTCTTTCCTTATCACAGAGGAGCCCTGGTACTTTTCCAGTGTCTCTTATCCAGGTGTGTTGAGGAGACCTAAACAACACCTCTTCTTCCTAAATCTTCTGCTGTCACTGGTAGTACTCCAGAGGTAGACATAAATCAGGCCTAATGACTTTTCTTTCTCTGTTGTAATACAGCTGGCTCCATTAACTTCAGAACATGATGCCTCATCTTTCAAAAAGCATCACTAGTTTGACATGTTTAGGGCCTGATGTGAAGAGCCTGGTGGTGAGGGAGGAGGAGAGCCACATCCCACCCAACCTTCACACACTGTTTCTTCCCTGAAAATGCTTGTGTTTACTGATGTTGATCGTGAGCACAGGGCAACTCCAAACAAGGAGCTCAGCATGAGCTGGAAAACAGCGATTTTAAATGAGAGACAATTTCCAGCAGTCAGCAGCAGCCGTAACAGATAACTCAAGGAGGCACCGCTCCCTTCCCATGCCATTAGCATCAAGGGCAGCCACCATGCGGAGAGAGCCACAATGCAAACAAAACAAAAGAGTCAAACTGTCTCTCCCATGGACTCTGCTCCTACCTCCCTAGAAGCACAACTAGCCTCAAGCCCCACTTTGTCTTCCAGTCTCCCAGTGTGAATGAGGGCTTTTTCCTGCTTCTCCCCATTTTATAGCCAGGACCAGTCCTGAAAAACTTGGGAGATGAAGGTAGGCCTCCTGGTTCAAAAGTTGCTACTGTTTTTGCTGGGCTGTTGTCCTTTGCTTGTCTTTCTTCAGACATTTGGGTTTGATTTCTTTTTAGGAGATGCTGAGTAAGCAAACATTAAAGAAAATGAAAAATGTATAAATAAGTCAATGATATCATCATTGTCGATGATAACTTCCTCCTCCAAGTGGCAGAGGAGCCAACGAGGAGAGGCGCTATGCTGGACCTTGTTCTCACCAACAAGAAGGGACTGGTGGGGACTGTGAAGCTCAAGGGCAGCCTGGGCTGCAGTGACCACGAAATGGTGGAGTTCAAGATCCTTAGGACACCAAGGAGGGCGCACAGCAAGCTCACTACCCGGGACTTCAGGAGAGCAGACTTTGGCCTCTTCAGGGATCTGCTTGGTAGAGTGCCATGGGACAAAGCCCTGGAGGGAAGAGGGGCCCAAGAAAGCTGGGTAATATTCAAGGATCTCCTCCTTCAAGCTCAGGAGCGATGCATCCCAACAAAGAGGAAGTCAGGCAAAGACGCCAGGAGGCCTTCATGGATGAACAAGGAGCTCCTGGACAAACTCAAACACAAAAAGGAAGCCTACAGAGGGTGGAAGCAAGGACAGGTAGCCTGGGAGGAATACAGAGAAATTGTCTGAGCAGCCAGGGATCAGGTTAGGAAAGCTAAAGCCCT
>NW_008796181.1:2116488-2138066 GCF_000699145.1 Aptenodytes forsteri
AAACACTGGCCCAGGTTGCCCAGAGAGGTGGTGGATGCCCCATCCCTGGAAACATTCCAGGTCAGGCTGGACGGGGCTCTGAGCAACCTGATGTAGTTGAAGATGTCGCTGCCCACGGCAGGGGGGGTGGACTAGATGACCTTTAGAGGTCCTTTCCAACCCAAACTATTCTATGGTTCTATGATTCTATGATTCTAAGTGTCTTGATTTGTAGCGATAGAAAGAAATAACTTAGCATGGTGCTTCTTTCCCCTGCTGTCCCACCTCTGTTTTCAGCAGATCATTTGTAGCGATAGAAAGAAATAACTTAGCATGGTACTTCTTTCCCCTGCTGTCCCACCTCTGTTTTCAGCAGATCATTATAAGACAGTTCAGACTCTGGCCCATGCTTTGCAAAATATAGATTGTCTTTTCCTGCAGTGGTGCTGTGAACTAGGTTTTTGAGAGGAATCTCTTGGATTCCCCTGGGATCTCTCATTTTAATCTTCCCACTCTTCAGCTCTTGTTAACATTACCTCTAAGCTTAGGGAAGGACTGAAAGGCCATAGGAGTCACCTTCTCACAGACTTGAAAGTCTTTAGACAGACCTTAGAAACTGTATTCATCCCTCCGAGATGAAGGCCGGTTTTATTTATATGCCTTCTTTCATGACTTGTCTGGTATTGGGACGCAAATAAATATTTTTATCTGTTTGAGGACTTTTAACTATCACTTACTAGTGAAAACATCTATGAAAAATAGCAGTAGGGCACTTGTCTCTGTGCCTCCTTCACTGTATTTCTGTACTTGAGCTACAACAGCTGAAATGAGTAGTGATACAGCATAGACAGAGCAGATTGATTAGGGCATACTGGAAGCATGGCTGTCCCCAGCGCAACATGGAGCAGTTGTGTGATGCGATTGATGTTATGTGGTGTTGTGCAAGGACTAGGAAGTGTCTGATAATATCCTGACTACCTCTTGTGAACTAAAATGCCTCCAGATTGTCAGCCCTGGAAGCAGCATCTCCAAGTCTGCCCAAACTCACTGATGACAGAATCATCTCACTACAGGAGACTACCAGAAGCACGTCTCCAGCAATACTCTTGGCACTTATGTGAGCAAAACAGTGGCAGTTTCACAATGTGAATTATTTCCTAACTTAAAAAAATTAATAATAAAAGGAGCGGGTAAAAATGATAGCTTAAAAAAGTGAATCTCATAAAAGTAAATTGAGTTCAGTAAAGCCAAATGAGATACGATGGTCTTTTATTTTTTGGCTCCCCAAAATCTTGTTAATTTTAGGTCCTGGTCACTGAAGTGTTTTACATAATGAGATCACTAAAAATAATTAGGTATGTATTGCTGATGTAAAGGAAATTCCAGCAGCGACTGTATATAAACTGATAAAGAATTGCTGCTGGTGAAGTTCTTGGAAATTGGAGTTGGTAAGAAGAAAATTATTGTAGAAATCTTGTTGGCATTAGTCAATGGTTACATAAAACTGTCCTGGTCTGTTAAAGGCAAACGTGTTTCCTCAGAAATAAGGCAATATTTTCCTAACAAGGATATCACTTGGCATTGCTGATGGCATTCCTCTAAGAAGAACCACATTCCCTTCATAGAAAGAGAAATATAACGGATTGTGTCTTGTACATACGGAGCTATAATTTGGATAGGACTCTGTTTCAGATGAGAAGACAGAAGGCACCTAAATAATCAAAGCTGGGCTCATGGTTTTGGGTAAATTCTTATCTTTTCCTGCAATTATCAATTATTATGAAAGGTGCATCTCACTTCATGTCATTTCCATGGACAAGATCACAAGAGGCTGGTAGCTTGCAATTACTACCGAGGATTTGGGGAACTGGGTCAGAGGAGGTTTGGTGTACAAGTGTCATTACAGAAGCCTGTAGGGCCATGACCTACCTCTGGTAACCAGCCATCACCTCCTGCAGGATTTGGAGGCTGAGCCAGAGCTATGAGAAACCCTAGGGCATGGCCCTGCATAGCCCAAGGGCCAGTTCTCCATGGTGCCCAGCTTGGGGGCAGCCATGGGGGCAAGTCCAAAAAGTCCTAGAAGAAGTCAGACTGGATTTTCCCTGCTAATCTTTTTCAAAACATCTGTCCCAGAGTGTGATTTGCCAATAGCCTGCTTTTTTTTGGAGCCAAGGGCGACCCGGACTCCTGGGTCAGTGCTCCTTCTGTGCAGAGGCTAGTATCTGTCAGGTGAACATCTCCATTTCTCCCCGTGCTGAGGTGCCAGGAAGGCTGCAGGCTTCAGGATGTCCTGCCAATATGCACAATGAACTGAGTAGTTTTCCTTGGATTTTTGATGACATTTTCAAAGTAAAGCATAGTGGTTCTGCCTCTGCTGAGGAGCTGGGTGGTAACAGCTCTGTGAAGTAGGTATTTTGTTTTGATGCTTTTCTGCCGGAGGGGAGGAAGGCTGGAGAACACTTGCCCAAACTCCTGCACAGAAAGGCAAGGTTCATGATGAAAACATGGAGACTCTGTGGGGGCAGGAATATCCTCATGGCAAATGCTGCCTGCTTGCAAGTGAATTCCTCCTCTTCGCACCTCTGCTCTGGGCCACTACTAACCCCTGATCTTGGTGTGACCCACTTAGTTCTCAGCCCTCAGAGCTGGACAAAGTGCTTTGAATCCTACTGTCTGCACAACAACTGTTTTCTTTTGCTTTCATACAGACTAATAACGTCTTGTTATTTTGGAAGCAGGAGGGCTCTATACCGTGGAAGGCTTAGGTTCACCTCTTGGCAGATAATTGAGTCTGAGTGTCACTGAACTCAGCTTCTTAAAATTATTCAGTTTGATTCGGTGCTCTTCCATGAATTCAAAATTATTCTTTTATTTGCTTCATCTTTCCCCTAAAAGCTTGCACGCCTTTAAAAGCAAACTCCAGGTAAAAGGCTATTGTTAGGTGCCAAAACATTGTGTTCAGTGTGGGTGTTAAAAAGATACTGCAAGCAATTACACTAGTGCTAATAAGGGTAATTGGAATTGTTTGGCTTAGAAGGAGCATGGTGTTTTTAAAGCCTAAAAGCTACCGAGTTCTGCAAATAGAGAGATCATCCTCAACAGGGAATGATTTCATTTATTATATGGATGTGATCTCCTACCCTGGACAATAAGTACTGAGAACAACTGGGTTAGGTATGTTTTGGCTTTTATAATAATTGGCCTAATAATTTGAGCCATAGAAGACATTTGAATTATTAAATCCTGGTCTTCAGATAAGCTTTGTGTGAGTCCCACCATTTGAGAGTCATTGGAACAATTTCTAGTAAGAGGTTGTTTACGCTAAACTCATGCTTATAAGGAAAAGAGAAGCATGAACTGGAATCCTGATTTCAGTAATTGTAAAACTTCTATTTGCTTAAATGGGAGAAATGCTTCCGTGACTTATGTTGGAAGAAGGGTGATGTGATTTACAGTTACTGTAAAAAGTGATTTTTTGTGTAAAATTAATCCAAACTCTCAAAAACACCCTCCTAAAAACAGGGAAAAGGCTGTTGGAAACTGGTCTAAACTTAAGTTCCTAACCAAGGCATAAAATGTTACTCGGTGTATCTGAAAAGACAAGAATAGCATAGCAGAAATAACTGTGTTGGGAGCACTCTAAGTCCTGGTAAATGTGAGATAATGAGGCTTAAGCTTCTTCCACTGAGATGAAAACAACTTGTATTACACTGTACTTGCTGTGGGCAGCAGTGCCTGTGGATGGTTATCAAGGCTCAGCTAGCCCATGGTAGCCTTTCCTCAGTAACCCGACTGTACATCTGAACCTAAAGAAAAAAAGAAAAATAAAGAAAAGGCTCTGAACACTTCATAAAGTACCAGGGCTAGTGGGACTAGGATTTTACTTTATTATTATCTGGAAGATCAAAGCTGCTGGCCATCTAGTTTGTCTTCCTCGCTCATACCATGGCATGCAGCCCATTTACCCCATAGGTATGTAACAGATGATCAAAAGCTTTTATGCTTTTTCCTACTATATCAGCTAGTCTAACAAAAATAAAGTCATCTTGCCCTATGCACATTGCTTCCCTTGTATCCTTAAAAGCCTACAGCATTATCACAGCCATATCCTTAACACATAAAAAATGTGAAAGGAAACTGGTGAGAAATGGAGAATTAACCCCGTATCATTCCTTCCTGATTGAGGATAACCCCGTATGATTCCTGCTTACCCAGTTAGGGAATTCATCTAATGATACACTATCTACTTTAGTGTTAAGAGTATTCAGGTTTAATTGGATAAAATATTGCCTTTTTGATATTTCTTCCTCGGCCCTGATCTGATCCACTGAAGTCTTGAAGCTTCCCTGTTGACTTTATCAAGCTCCACGTGAAAACCATTCAGCAGGTGGTAGAACCTGCTCAGAACTGTCTGCAGTTCAGCTAGAAAACACTCATGTCCATAAATATTGACTTTCCCCTTTGTGCCCTGCTGTGACTGGCATTTGTTGCTCTCTGTTCTCTCTTTAAAGCCCAATTACTAATATCAGGGGAGCCCAACATAATCCTGACTCCTTTTGTATTACTGAGCCAGTGACTCCGTTTGTAACATTGAGCCAGTTAACCTCTGATCTATTAATGTTAAACTATAAAATTCAATAAGTAAGGGCGAGGTTTTAAATAATTGAGCCCAGGCTAGCAGGGTAATTAGATATAATGAACTGGGGGTGAAGAAGATCTAATAATCTGGGGAGAGATGCAAGTCCATAGAGAAAACACCTCTAGAGAATTATTCCTTTTTCATTTAGGGGCTGCTGGGCAGACAATGTGTAATACGTATGCCTGCAAACTAGTCTGTCAATACCGTGTAGGTTCAGGGGGAAAATATGTATAATGCTGACATGACCAATATGGAATATGTGCCAGAGTCCAAATAATTCGGATGCATATTTCTTAATTAGCTTAGGAAACATGTTGTAATTCAAATATATGAAGACTCCTAAGCATCTTCATGATTTATTCATGGCTATTCCTAGCTGCTATGGAAGCAAACAATGCCATACTACAAACCTCTTAGCTTCCTGTCGATAACAAAACCAAATCCACTGATAATTAACTCCTTATCAAGTTGTTAGTCCTGGTGCCCCAAAAGATTTTTCTCAGGCAGTGCTGCAGGGAAAAGGTTCAGACCCCAAATGTTCCCTTATTTCTGACGGGGTTAAAATACTTGCTCAGATCTTATAGGATCACTGCAACTGGAGACCCCAAAATTTAGGGCAGGGACATAGATCCCTTGGTAGTTACCAGAGAGCTCCTGTTGACACAACTGCATTTGAAATCAATCTTTTGATGTCATGAAAGCCACTGGTGCTTGGATCTGAAAATTTTCAAGGAAATCTTGAGAAGTTTGGTAAGTAAATGTTTTTTGCTATTCCCTTCTGACGTTCGGTTGCAAGAGTTGAGTCAGTTTGCATGTACTGTTGAAATTGCCTACAATTATCCATCAGCTCACAGCAATTGCTCAAACTGTGATAGAGAACAGTGTGATTAAGTCAAGACAGAGTCTTACTGGGCTAATGCATTTTGAACTCAATGGGACTGCTCATGTGGTTAGAATTAAGTGCCCATATCAGCTCCAGCATTAGTAGACAATGTTTAGATTTCACTATCAGTTTATTCACCCCCTTTTTAAGGGCATATAACCAGATATGCAAATTGTACATCTCAAAAAGGTGGCTATGAAGGTCACCCTCAGGTAGCTTTGAATCTTCGCCAGCACTTTGTTTTAAAAAACTCGATCGGAAAAAGGGGTATTTACTGCTCCTGAAAAGAGCAATTCATCTTCCCGAGTGCCCACTGTTCCTAAAGAGGAGAGAAAATCCTCCAGACAGTTGAATTATTGACATCTATAGCTGGACCAGTCATCCCATGCTCCTACCTTACTGTCTGAACTGAGATGCACTGAATCTCTCAGTGATTCAGCCTACTTTGTGTGTTTGAGTTGCTGTGTGAACTCACTCCCATAGCCAGCTGTATCCAGGGAAGATACGCTTGAACTGTTTGCAATGAGAAGCAAAGGAGAATTCAGGCTTATATCCTTTTGTGCTTTCCTCCAAACCTCTATTCAGGGCCCCACATGAAAAAGGGGGAACTCTTCATCTTCAGCAGAGAAAAGACAGATGGAAGTGCCAATATAGAAGCTATTCTTGTCCACATAGACCATTTGGGCAACTGTTCATATTCAATGCGTATTCATAGTGACCTCAATAAAAATCCTGAGGCCCCTGGGTAACACACAAGGCAGAAGCTCTTTTCTTAAATTAATTCTATTCAGGGCTTCCTCTGGAGTCCCAAGTAAAATCAGAATGGTGTCAATGTCCCTGGAAAGCATGAAGAGACAGCTTTGGAAGTAAACTTAGCATCTCAGCTTTGGCATTTATTCATTATGTGGTATTTCCCAGTGAGGCTCTTGAAATGTTCTGCCGGAAATATACACAAATGGAAATTCTCCAAAAGAGAGAACATAGATGCTGTTTATAGATGAAAAGTAGGTTATCAGGAAATTAAATTATTTTAGTAAAAATTTGGCTGAAAATCTTCAAGGTCTCTTGGGCTGAGATAAAAAAAAATTGCACTGAATTACTTCTATAAGTAATTTCTGGTGACTTCAGTGGTCTGTAGAATTATGCCCTCTGTGTCAACAACATTGTTATACAGATCCAAATGAAAACATATTCCTCACCTTGAAGATCAGACATAAATGCTGTAAAAAGGGAAACAGCACAAAATGTAAAAGAAATTTCCCTCTTTAATCCACTTTTATATCCATGCTACAAGCTTTGCTGCAAGACCCTTCATACTGATGAGTCTATACCCTCCTTTCACAGCTTAAACAGAAAAATGAATGTGTGATTCAGCTTTTATACCCTCTCCAAATACAAAGCTCATCTGCTTGTTTGCGAATCCTTTCTTTGCTCTCCCTTAATTGCATCCATGTGTATTAGCAACCTCTAATGTCTCTAATAATATGGCAAAACTTGCAAAGGATGAATGCCAAGAGTGGAAATACTGAAGTGTGAGTCTAATTGTGCTAACTAACACTGTGTTCTTTTTCGTTATGTGGGGGTGGGATTTGGTTTTTGCAATGTGCTGCAGAAGTGACATCCCTCAGGGATGAAGAGACTGCTTCTTGTAATCCTAGCCAAAAGAAGAATTAGGAGTAAAGAAGAGGGTTTTTCCTTTTTTCTTTCTTTTTTTTTAATTTTTTCTAAGGTTGATTTTGTGTCAAATAAGAAAACTTGCACTTGTAATAATTTAAGCAGTAAGACATGCCAGGCATCGCAGTTTGGGGTGATAATAATGCACCTCAGGTGGCAATTTATTTATTTATTCATTCCCAATTTCTACATGCACATTAACAGAGCACCTTTTCCTGGATCTAGACACCCTACCAGATACTTAAAAATTCAACCAAATTAAGACAAGAAAGAGCACTGGCAAGCTAGGAGACTAAAATAGCCATCTGCAAAAAACAGATTTCTCCTTCCCACATTTCCTTCAGATCATCTCAGCCTTTATGTGCAAACACACACCCTGGACCTCTGAAGCCCTGTAAGGACCATCCCCAATGGGATTTTCATGTGCCCTCAAGAACAACAGACCTGGGGTCCTTTGGAAGCAAAGAAAATGAGGATTACAAGCTGCAGCATTCTCAGAGAGCATATTCCAGTAGTAGCTTCCTTTCGTATGTTCAAAGCAGGGTTCAGCACTTCTGTTGGTCTTATCTGTGGGGAACATAGGAAGAGAGAGTGCCTTGGCTTAGAAAGAAGCTGTGAAGAGAAAATACACTGATCCAGAGATGTAGAAGTGTTGCCAAATGCTGAAACAAAATACTTCAAACTACACAGAATTAAAAAACTTGTACCCAGGCATTTAAAAAGTCTTGGCCAAAAAGTCCCACTCTGATATTTCACAAATCTTGGAAAACTGGAAAAATCCCTGCTTCCTGAGCAAGCATAAAATGTTTGGGATTTATTAGTAGTTTTAGCTTGTCAAAGGAGCTCTTTCAAATCAGTTCTTATCCCGCAGCATGTAAGGAAAAGGAGAAATAAACTGATAACATAAGGTTTTTCAGAAAAATATTGTTTGCCATCTGCCTTTAAAACACTAACATGAAAACCCTCCTCCCTATCTCATTACTCATTATTCGTGGGCTGACCAAATTCTCTTGATCTTCCTAAAATCCAGATTTATGTGTAGGTTTCTACTTTGCTTTTATTCGTGTTAGTTTCTAGTGGGAGACTTCATCATCTTCTGCTAAAGAAAATACAGGGATTATGTCTGACAGGTTTTTAGATGATCAGGAGTGGAATTTGCCAGCTTCACTCTATATTTCATAGCTTTCTTCAAATATGTTTAAATGCAGTTCACTTTTTTAATTCTTTTTTTTTCAGACAAAATCAAGTGCCCATATATAGGATCCACTATCCTTTCCCAAATGTATTTTGCAAAGCTATTAAATATCCTGGTTTTTGACAGTGCTTTTGTGTCACCTGTCAGTTAATTCCATTAAACTTCATGCTTATTTTTTGTCTCATTGTAAACATTCATAAAATATTAAAGTAACCTAAATATAGTGCTGTGTGTGATAGGAAAATTATAGACAAACATTGAAGCTGTCATTTCTTGCAACTACCAAGACAGCTTTTACGCTTGGAATAAATTATGTATTCCATAATGATCTTGGTATAGTCTGAAAACTGCCCTGATTTGTCACATCAGGGTCGATGGAAATGAGTAGTCTCTGGGTCCCAGGATGCCAAAGCCATTTAAAAAACTCTTACTTGCTGCTACAGTGTCTTAATCTTGTCTTTTTGTTAGTGGGGGTAAGTGGATTAATATAAGCAACTTTCTGAAATAAACTCTGAGCTCATGTCTTGATCATATTCTTTCTGAAGTTGGTGAGGTCAGGTCAGGTTGGGGGGGGTGTCTCTGGATGGGGAGGCAGGATTGTGTTCCCTGGCATGATGCTGGGGTAAACGGTATCCCTTTTTCCTGGAAGTGGATCGATGTTTTCTCTGACTGGTGCCGAAAACAAATAATCCTCCTTGAACAAGGCTGACCTGCAATGTTGCACTTGGGAATAGCAGAGGGACTCCTGCTTCGGTTTGTCCCGGTGTGTTCATTCCTTCTCATAGGGCAGAGAGGACCAAAGGGTTTTGTTTCTGCTGCTGGAGGCAGCTGCCTCTGGCGTGAACTAGATTTGCTGTAGACTGACTCCAGAGATATGCATTTTGGGGAGCGGAGGAGTTCTTAAGGATCAGCCCTTTCACTACGTGCCCCTTGGGACACTGTGGCTCATAGCGCTGAACGGTGCAAGTGGTGCCGAGGGAGCCGTAAAACAGAGAAAGACGAATCAAACTCTTCTATTTCAATTAAGCTTATGGTTAGTAGAAAAGGGGCTGTAACTGCTAAGTATTGTTATTGCCCTAAATGATCTGCAGAGACTTTGGAGACTCATTTTCCCTTATTACAGAAGACACAGCTACGAAAATCTTTCTCCAAAATAGATGCACATCTTGGGCCATAGCAATGCTACTCACCATTCCAGCTCCATGCTGTGGAACATCCAACTAATTGATTCAGTAGTGCAAAGAGAAAAGGGAATAAGACAGTGAAAAGTAATGTATAGAATTAGTACAGAGTTGGTACATTAGTACAGAAACCTTATAAGGTTTCTTTCATAGCCACAGTAACCACGTGTCCCATCTGTAGAAAACTAAGTACAAGGTGATAATGAGATTCATGAGTTAACTTAGAAGTTAACTATGAATTGAAAAATGTGAGCAGTGTAGCAGATGTTCAGCTGCTGAAGCAGTGCACAGGTTTAGCAAGTCAAGCGGGAGCTACACAATTCTATTCTAAAATACACTAAGCTACCCTAAGAGAAAGCCTACGTGGCCAGCTTTCGTTGGAGAAGCTACAGCCAAAATGCCTTGACTTCTGAAATTTTTTTTTCTAAAGCTCATCAAGTAGTAACAGAAAACCAGTATCTGGAGACAGTCCAGAGCCCCTAATCCATCAAGTAACATCTAGGAATTCAGCACGACAAAACTTGGCTTCTTACTCAAGGCGCTTAGTGTTCCTTTTCAGATCTGTTCGATGTGATTTACTTTACTTGTTGGCGATGCAAAGCTGAGACTGCAAAGAGCAGATGATCTGGATACTGCTTCATTTTAGGCATCATTAATAATGTAGATTAAGAAATTACAATCATTTACCTTTCTGCAGCTGTATAGCAAAACTGCACCAAGGACAATAAGGGTTTATTTGACTTGCAGAACCTCTATGATAGGAACTGATTTTTTTCAGAAGTCCAGAATCTGATTTATTTACAATGCTAGTCTGACTTTTCAGACCTGGTGGCTGAAAAGCCCTATCACTTCAGGGTGTATTTTTACCTGTGCTTTTGGCTGTATATAGCACATGTCAGTGTCATCACATATTCTCATATAAAAGGAGACAAATGTGTCCAATGTCCCCATGACAATTACAACTATGTTAACAAGAATATCAGCTAGACATATCCATGGTTGTAGATGTAGGAGATTGATCTGGAAATGAAAAAAAATACAATAAAATATATTCCATAATTCTGATTTTAGTACTACTTCTGAAAAACATTTGGTACTTTAAGAAGGGGCTCTTTCATTAAGAAAAGAAACTTTAGATGCTCATCTTCCTTGCAGCCACATGTAGAAATGCAGATCCTTAGACAGTGACTCAAAACAGACTTATTACTGATCTCATCCATTTGCAGCTACAAAACCCAAAGAGAACTTGATGAATGAAATAAATTGTTGTCCAAACCAGATGGACCGATGGTTGGTTTAAATTTCATATGGGTTGCCTCCCCAGCAGTCATTCAGTGGAGCATAGCAGCTTGATTTATCCACCAGAAGATGGAAAACAACCTGTCAGGAGGACAAAACCCCAATCCATTCAAACAGCGATCTGTGCTGATAACACTGGTTGAAACTTGACGTGATTGAACTGTATGATGCTTGAATAAATGTCCAATACCTACCAATAGCTCAAAATAGAAAGCAAATTGAAGGGCACATCTCAAGTTTGAAGTCTGGTGTGGAAAGAGGCTGAAATTGATATTATTCACAAAGCTTACCTGAACTATCCAGACCTCCAAGCCCAGGCTGTAAAAGAGGTGAAAGTAGTCTTGTAAATTCTCTAGTACTATCTGATTAGTGCTGGGTCACAGAAGACAGGACAATTTCACTCCCTTTTCTTTGTACGGTTTGGATGGGGTCTAGCATATTAAAGGCAAGAGAAGAGTCACAACCTTGCTCAGGCCACAGCCAGCCAGGTTTCAAAGTCACCGCAGGAGTACATACAGCTTTAAAGCTCCAGCATGATGCATCAGCTGAACTGTGAGCACTGCCTACGTGTGTGCTCTGTGCCTGTGACAAACACAACTTATTGCAGTTTAGCTTCATCTTGTTTCACTGTAGGATGAGCTGTATTAAACTACTCTGCAGCTGGTAAAATGGCTAAGCTAATGGGCTGTAACATTGTGGTCATGCAATCACCTTAACGGAAGGCAGATGAATTACCATTTTCTCTTGAACTGGGAGTGCATTTCTGAAGCTGCCCCACTTGTTGTCCTCGGGCTCACGTTGCAGAGAGCACTTGGAACATGTGAACTGAACTGCTTGACAGTGGAAACTATTCCAGAAGACAAGCTCCAGGAGTGCATCTAATGTGCTCCAGCTGCTAATAGATGGGAACAGACCATGGGAACCAAATTAGAGCTCTTCTGAAATAAAAACTAACGCCTATATGGTGCATAGTGCTGTTTTTCTCTGCGTAACTATTAGGCCACATTACTCACTATTGTAACCACTGCCATTATTTCCTCTGGTTTGTATCTTGAAGGCCGTCAGATATTAGAAATCTCCTTTAGGTGTCAAAATTGGCTGTGAGCTCCAGATAACCTTCCTGCAAAGGAAATGAAATCTGCGTATTGCTCTTATCGCTGCAGTGCTTAAAGGGTTCTCAGCTGCAAGCAGAGCAGGAGCATGACAGGTACCACCCAAACCCAGAAGACAAGACAGGCCTTGTCTTGATCACTTAGGTGGACAGCCCGAGAGTATTGCCAACCCCAGCAGTTTAAAGGTCATGAATCAGGTTCACATAAGTTTAGACTGCAGCTTTAATTTATTTATTTACTTTTCTAATGTTGAAGTCTGGGTTCTTTTAATTTAGCTCCTGGTATGCGAACCTTTGCTGTTTGTGTTCTCAAATTTTGGTTTTTGGGGTTTTTTTGTTTGGTTTTTTTTTTTAAGTCAAAGGGAAGGGAAACTATGTTTTGGTAAGTGAAAGAAATGGCAGGAAAAATCAGAGGTAGTGACACTCAAATAAAGCACAAGAGAAAAACAATTGGTATCCCAGTAATGCTGGAATAAAGTTAGCATGCCCTTAGTCTATGGGTATTGTTGAAGTCTGTTCTTTTAATTTAGCTCCTGGTATGCGAACCTTTGCTGTTTGTGTTCTCAAATTTTGGTTTTTGGGGTTTTGGTTTTTTTTTTTAAGTCAAAGGGAAGGGAAACTATGTACTATGTAGTGAAAGAAATGGCAGGAAAAATCAGAGGTAGTGACACTCAAATAAAGCACAAGAGAAAAACAATTGGTATCCCAGTAATGCTGGAATAAAGTTAGCATGCCCTTAGTCTATGGGTATTAACTTCCTCTAAAAATTCCTTGTTACATAAAACCCTTGAAGGAAGATTCCTCCTCTCATAAACATGAAAAATCTCAAAGTTCTTGAGTAACTTGATCGCTCTTCAAAGCCTGACTTTCCAAATACTGTGAAATCTTTGTGTAGGGGCAAACTTCACTGATCATAAATCTTTAAAGATGAGATCTATTAAGACAAAGTGTTTGAAGACAGACTTTCTGATGGGCTTTGAAGTCATAGGAGGCAGAAATTCCTAATTGCTTGGGAATTTCCCTCTAATCAGACTCTTATCAGATCATTCAGATGAACTTTTAATATTGTGTAGGAAGTAAATGGGCATCCTGGTTCTCACAGGGAGCCTCCTACAGCACAAACAGAAATTATTACACTATTATGTCTTTGCAAGAATTCTTACAACTCTTTTCCTGGCTGCCACACTGGATTTTCATCTAGATTGACTATTGTAATTTGCTTCCATGCCTGTTGAAGTTCGCTTTGGAGAGTTGGAGAAAAGTGGTTGGGTTTATGTGTTTCTTTTGATCATGTTCTGCTGTTGCCTAGAAAAAAAAATTAGACTTTAGAGAGCATAGCAAAGACAGCAAAAAACATTGGCAAATAGTTTGATATCTTTACCTTTCCTCTAAATATGTAACTGTTGTTTCTGACTTTAGCTTGTGGACATATGAGCATTTGGGGCATGGCTATTATTTATCTCTGTGTTCTCATAAAGAAAAAATTGATATCAGTATGGATTAAAGCTCTTCAGAGCTGCCTCCCAGATGTGCTTCTATGCCTTTAATGTAAAAAAAAAAACCCCAAACAAAAAACCTAGCAAAGTTAATTGCTTACAGTACTTCAAAATTGAGTCTGAAACAAATGAGGTGCATGGAGTCCTTGATGTGAATGGTGCTCTCTGTTGTCACTTGCAAGGTTGACAGATTTTTTTTTATCTTATATGGCAGGACTCCAGCCATAAGTGTCTGGCAGAAGAAAACCTTCTCTGAACATACAGCCAAATGCTGTAGATATAGTTCTCTGGGAAACATAGTGGGTGATAAAGGTTTTTAGAGAGTAATAAAAGTAATACTTAGCTCTTGTGTAAAGTTTCCATTTCCAGATTGCTCTGCAAATCTGAGCTAACCCACCATTTCCCTGGGAGTGAGATAACAGCCATTACCCCCATTTTACAGACGGGGAAGGGATAAAACCATCATTATGTTTGAAATTACTAGTTTTAGTATTTGTGAAAACCTTATGCAAAAATATAGATGTGTCTGAGGCCCGATGTTGGTCCTACTCAGATCAATGTAATTTCAAAATTTCATTTTAGTGGATCTCAAGGGCTGTGCCCTCTTTTGCAATGGGATACCACTCGTGACTTTACTACCAAACAACTGGAATTAGATTCATTGTTGGATGTGTACAAATATTTGTACACATACAAGTTTGCTCAGCTGAGCTAGGTTTACTCAAGCCTAGCTTTGATGAGCAAATACTATTTGTAAATGATGTGGCCGTTCCTTCAAATATCCCTGTCTAAGCACTGTGGTGGCTGTTCATGTCTGAATACTTGATCTGTGCTAAAACTAAAAATTTATGGGTTTTCAATCCAAGTTTTCAATGTTTCAATGTGTTCAAGCTTTTGGTGAAAACTAAAAAAGGAAAGTTTTCAATTGTAAAGCAAAACAGTCCAAGCAAAATTTGCCAAAAAAACCTGCCAGCTCCTCATGGCAGTTAGTTTTTTTTCTGTTTTCCTTTCACTGTAACACCAACACTCTCCTCTGCAAGACAGATTTTCCTATCGCCCCCAACCTACCATTTTCAAAATACTTCTGAGCCAGGGACTTCATACAGGCCACCTTCACTCCCACGATGGGACGGACTTCACGTGAAATCTAAAGGGCCTAGAGCATCTCATCTCAACTTGAGTTGGCAGGTGATCTTCAGAAAAATGGGCAAAATTTTGGAAAATTATGGTTTGTCAAAACCAAAAGCATTTGCTAGAAAAATGTCTATCTCGCAGAAAGATTTTTCTGCCAGTTGTATAGAAAGAGAAACCTACTTACTGTAGTATAGCCAGCAGCTGTTCTAAACTCAAATGATCAAAATCTGTTTAAGAAGAAAATTTCCATTTTTTAGTGAAACCAGTGATGGTTAAAAGTGAGACTCACATAGCTGAAATCTCAATGTCCCATTCAAGGCCAGTGGCCATGAAGGATTTTTACATGGTGAACTCCAGACTGGATTGTGCACAAGGTGTGCTTTATTTTGAGTATACTCTTGCATTTGTACTCTCCTAGTTTGAAAGGCTAGCCCTTTATATTTTACAGTATAAAGATGGATAGGCCTGATATTTCTTCACTAATGGTGACCGTAGAGGTTGTTCTCATTCGTGTAAATGTCTAATCCTTTAATGATTATAGCTAAGTGGTTTGTTAGGTGAGCCAGGATTCCCCAGCTCTTGTGATTTATTAGTAATTTAAAGTAAAATAATTAGCTGCTTCTGTATGGAGCAAAATGCCTTTTTGGTATTCAAGGGAATGCAGATGAATCAAAGTATTAAACACACTTTATCTCAGCAGCTCCTCAGATGCAATTATGGTCTCCAAGAACTTGTAACACTTGCACCTTTTGATATGAAATTCAATTCAGCATCTGATAGCAATATGTCGTAGACCATACATGAAAGCAAGTATTCAGGAATGAACATATGAGCTGTGATATATACTGGATATACTTAATTTTTTTCTTGTTATAAGACACCAAGTAGAACTCACTCTCTGTATGCATACACATTTAAAGCTGTTCAAGTTGCAAAATAAATATCTCAAAAAGTTAGGAAGTGTCAGTATAACAGAATCACACTCAATCTTTTTTTGGTCACTTTGGGCATACGCTGTCATGGTATTGACTTTAGTAACTTGTAAGCATAGTTGATATTTTAATTTCCACAGGATTTCTATTTCTATGTTTCAAGACCAACAGCTTTCCCATTCCTTTTTGTCCCCTTAGGTGTCACCTGCCTGCAGAAGGAGCAATGAGAGGGAAAGTTTTGCTCAACTCCTGCAATCTTGAGTTAGACTCTTCTCAGTACAAGCAGTGTGTTCAGAAATGCAGAAATTAAAGTAGGCGCACGCACATGATTGCATACCTGCATGTGTTGTAATCTCAAACCAGATCCAACCTCGAAATTTCCTTAATCATCTGGGCTGGAGTGAGGTAAAGGAATTTTGCACTTACTGACTAAAAGGGGAGGCTGTGGGAAATGTGTGCCGCAGATAGATATCCTAGGCTGACACCTGAGTTTCCTTTCAGGAGTATTTAGTAAAGAAGCAGGAGTGCGTCATGAGATAGCGGTAGGTATACAATGGCAAGTGCAGTCCTGTGTGACTGGTTTCTGAAGCACAGAAATATTTCCAATGCAGGTGTGATTGCTAGTCAGCAGAATGTATGGTGAATGCTTATAATGACATGTATTTTACAGCCTGCTCCTGATTTCTTCCTAATCAATTGCATGAACTCTGTAATAATGGGTGCAGGTGTGTTCTTATATGGTAAAATAAGAAAAAGTAGCTCCGTATTCTTCATTTCACTAAAAGCAGGTGCATTTTCTGTGCAGCTCATTAGTAACGGAGTGAGCGAGAAATAGAAATGTGACATGCAACCCCATCTGACGGCAATATTTTGCTGTGAGTGCACTGGGCACGCTGGTGGCTGACCAAGCGGGTATCCAGGTGCCAGGTGTGCAAAGAGCAACCTCAGGCTGCAATGAGCTAACCCCAGCAGAACCCCACGTGAAGAGAAATGTGAAGTGGCCCCTAAGTTACAAATCTGCTGCTGTCAGCTGATGGTACTATAGGTGTGCTGCTCCTAGTGCTATCTACAAAATGCCAGCACTCTGCAGAGGTTCAAGACTGGATGGTTTTTGGGTTACAGACCTTAGATTCCTCTTGGGTCACTGAAGCCAACTACCTTTGCACAGGAGTTAAGAGGGAAAGAGGGCTTTAAGGAGAACAAGCCCATGTGAAGGGCAGGGTCTGGCAGTTGGAACAGGGCATCAAGTGGAAGGAGGTCTGGATGGTACTGTACAAGTAGCTGGAAAATGGACCGGGATGGTAGCAATGTCAACATGAAGAATGTAATGAGGCACTCATAAAAGAAGGAGAAATAAGAATGCACAAGTTATCTAGCCTGAAATACTCTGAGATATATGAATAGCAGACTGGGAAAGCTGCCACCTCACACAACCGAAAGTACTTGGAGGACCCACTCTTCAATTGGCCCAGAAACAGTGTGTGTTAGAAAGCCCTAATCCAGTTTGGATTCAGCTTGAACCTCTTGTTAAAAAAGTCCTCTTGTTTCCAATTCTGTGTCCTACTGTAACCCAACAACATTCTTCCCATTAGGATCAACAATTGGATCATGCAGCTGAAAGACTGTGACACCCACCAGAGACAGAGATGTGACACTGAGACACTTCACGTGCAGGCTATTTCTCTTGTCCTGTAAAAATTTGGATAGGGCAAGAGTAGCTGGATGCTAATGATGCAAATGGCACCCTTAACGAGTCTGTGCAACAAAAGAGGTGAATTTTTGCTGTTAGCTGCACCTATGTGAACCCAAGGAAAATTGCCCTGGATTTCCAGCATGACTCACAAGAGCAGAACTTGATCTACTCTCTGTTTTTTGTTCTCGCTTGCATTTGTCTTTGTCCTATCTGCTTTCCCCCATGCGCCAAACCCGCTTTCATCTTTTAGAGCATCTCGAAACATTTCACAAATGTAGGTTAATTAGCAATTTCAGACCAGCCTTTAGGAATAGGCCAGAAGCCTTTATCTAATGCACGAAGGCTAGAGTGGTTTGCCCTGCTTGCTTTGGATCTGAAGGACAGTGGCTGTCTGCTGGACAAAATGGGTATGTGCTTATTAAAGCTGACATCAGGAATTATTTTTTTTTCTCTGGTACAGGATGAAGTTTAGCTACCACCACATTCCTAGAAACCTCTAATGATGACTGTTCACATCCCTCCCTGCTGTCTGTTCCAGTTTTTAAATATCCATACAGTAAGAGAGCTTTCCTAATGTCTAAACATCCATTTGTGTAGCTTAAGCCTCTTAGTTCTCCTAGCTATAGCAGGCATGAAGAACAGTTTATTTCTGTCTTTTTTGTGTATATCTTTTATGTTGTTGGTGTTTGTTGTCTCAGTCTCCTCTTTCCAAACTGAACTGACCCCATGCTTTAAGTCTTTCTTATAGGTAATTTTCTAGAGCTCTTGTTGTTTTCTACTCTCTCTGATCCATGCATTTCTTGAACTGTGATGCTCAAAGCAGAACATAGTGCTTTCTTAGGGATTTGGTCAGCTTTGAGTCGCAAAGAAGGAGTTCTGTTTGTATTTCAAGAGTTATATTATTTTTTTTTCTGTCTTTACAGCAGTTTGCTATTTACTTATGTTTACTTTGTGATCCTCTAGAAACTCCAAAGCCTTTATGTAGAATAGCTGCACACGAGCTGCTTCCCAGCTTTTATGCAGTTGATTATTCTGTGGAGTTTGCACTTGTGCTCTGCATTATGTTCCTTACAGGCCGCTTCTCCAAGGGGATAGTTTTATCAATTCTTCACACTGAAAGGCACAATGTACTAGCCTTAGTTTATAGATAAGTTAACCATATTCACTGCACTTCTGGCTGGTTTAGTGTCCAAGAAGAATGCACCTGTATCTGCAAGAAATTTGGAAAAAAGCATATAATTTTTGCCTTAACTTGAGAATCTTTTATCCCATTCACGTGTAATATACGTACACACTATTAAATACTGACATGGAACCATTTTGGAACAGAGCAAAATTCAGATCTAAAAGGATAAGGGAGAATGTAGTTCATTGTAGCACTTTTTCTAGTGGAGTTTTATTGAAATCCATAGAAACATTCATAATTTGATGTCCTGGTATTTTCTGAGGCTGAAGTGGTGGACTGTAGTATTTCCCACCAGCTCTAGATCAGAGCTGAGTTACAGCAGGGCTCTTTTCACATGCCAGGTTATATAGGAGATTTAGGAACTTCCTGCTGTCCCTTCTTTGCATGAGCCTGAGGATGGTAGTTACTGTTAATTAGTAACTAAGGGAAGTTAATACACGACTAATATCGGGAAGTAATTTAGGTCCTGCTTATGTTCTTCTGTAGTGAACAGCACTTGCACTTTCATGATTGCTATTATCACAGCATGAGCTCTGATAGAATAAGAGAACCGGGGGTGTAGATGAATTTGCAATATAAAAAAGTCTGGAGGAAACCAATTCAGTGATTGAAGTATCCTAAACATTTTAATCGAAATGCAGTATTATTCACTCAATGACTATGCCAAGTGTTGATGCTGTATAAGCCAGTGTCACAGCTGTCGTTCTTCACAACTTCCAGTAGGACAAGAATCCTGCAAGTGAAGTTGGTCTTCTGCAATCTGCATGTCTGTATCTGTCTGAATTTTCCCTTGATTATGTCCTCTTGGTTGGATGTAGTTTTGCGCTATCGTGTACTGCAGCTCCCCTGACCTAGTAGTTTCAGCAAATACAACTCTGTCCTCTGAGCTCACAGGGTGCTTCATGCCGCCTGCTGGCTAGAGGTAGCATCAAATCGAATTACTACAGTTCTCTCTCAGGCGCCAATTAAAAATGATCCTAAAATGTGTTGTGGTACATAGCCTGAGAAACCTGACAGCTGTGTTATGAAAAGTAGGAAGATTAGCCTTCTCCCATAATCACTGAGAAATCCCCGGTAACACAGTATTTGTGAACAATGAATATAAAGAATATATGCATTTTTTACACATATGTTTTAAAATATACAAACTATTTCGGAGCTGGAATTACATCTCTCAAATCCCTGTGAACTCTGCTTCACTTC
This sequence comes from Aptenodytes forsteri, assembly GCF_000699145.1. NCBI lineage: Eukaryota > Metazoa > Chordata > Aves > Sphenisciformes > Spheniscidae > Aptenodytes > Aptenodytes forsteri. Next base: position 2,136,094 of record NW_008796181.1, read on the forward strand.
CAATCTCAGTAACATAAATCTTACCTAGGGGAACTATTTGCAAACTCAAGCAGGAGATTTCAAGCCTATGTGAGCACCTCCTGCCCATCTCACAGTGGATCAATCAATACCACAGCAGCACGATAATGCTCTGCATCAAAAATTCTGCAGAAGCTTCATCAAGACCTACCAGGGAATGAAGTCATAAAGTGTTATTTTGAGTGCAAAGCCTGGCCACACATTTTGAGAGAGAGGTTGTTAATCTCAGCACTGTCAAAAAGTGTGGTACCTGGGGAAAAAATGAAAAATAGTATCAGCTTGCTTTTGTTTTTATATATATGGCTGGGGAATGCAGTATTTCCTTTTCTTAATCCTGCTTCTGCCTTCCTCAACAGATTTCCCACCATCATGGTGTAATAGGTCAAGTTAACAACTGATAGTGCCACTTGGTTTGACTAAAAGAAGGCATATGTTTTTTTTCTCCTTTCTTTCTGTGTACTTTTGCATGGCTGTCCATTTGTGGTATTCATATTTTACAGATTACCCCACAGGACTTGGTTCCTAAACCAGAAGAAGAACTTTGTTATGGAATATTCAAATCAGTCATGCACATTTTGAAGCTGACTCTTCAGCATCTTGTTGCAATGCAATCACTTCTCCCTTGAAAACTAAGAACAAAGTGCCTACTACAAATGCAAAAAGCTGTAAAAGCATGCAAGGCCACACGCTATCTAGCACTGTAACTCTGAAGTTTTAAAAGGGAGGAACCAAAATTATATTTTAACCTACAAAGCATTGCTTTTGCTTGCTCTTGCTTCTGTTGGGGAAGATATCATCACAATCACTTCCAATAGCTTTCTTATTAGTCTCTTATAGTATTTATGTTAAACAGGGCCAAACAGCTGACTTAACATGATTCATATAGAAATCAAGAACATACTGTGTCTCTTATCGCAGCATCAGTGTGATGGGTAATTAAAAGCTAATCAAGTGGTCTCCCAACGGTTCTGGGCCATAACTTACCACTGTAGCCAGCATGATGGGTTAAAGCAGACTCCATACTATTTTTCCTTGTTTTAATCCAAATGGTAGAATTTCATCCTTTTGGTAAGATAGATGAGGACATTTCAGAATATTGTATGTTTGTGGGTAGGTTTAGGAGGGTAGGATATGATAATAAGGCACAGGGAAAAAGAGAAAGAGGTTGTTGATAGAGCAATAAAATACAGACAGCACAGCAAGGTGGGCAAAATAGCAATCTTAGAGCTCAACCCCTTTTGAACAAGAGCTGCAGTTTGGTGCAGTTCAGCCTGTGCATCCTCATGGATGCTCTGAGAGCTCGTGTTGAGTTTTTTTCTGACAGAAGGGTTACAATACACCTTCTTTTCCCTCCCTCCTAATTTCCTACTTTCTATTTCCTACTTTTCTCCTTTGAGAGAATCTCACCCACTTGGAAAGCAAAAGTCCAAAGCTCAAAAACTACAGGCTAGCTAGTGTAGATCATCATAGTACCTCTGGAGACTTTGTTAGCTGTGAATCTGCTCTGTGATGTGTCCGTGAATGGTGAAACTGCCTGGATTGATGGGGGTGCACATGAAAGTTTGCACTGATTATTCTCTTGACTCAGTATTAACTTGGATTTATAGTTCTAGTAAGAGCTTGCCAACCCCACCCGTTAGATACACTGGACCATTCTCTAGTAACACAAATGGAAACACAGCGCTAAACCCTTGAGGCTGTTACATTCAAGAGGGTGCTGGTTTTGACTGGAATAGAGTTAATTTTCTTCACAGTAGCTAGTACAGGGCTATGTTTTGGATTTGTGCTGAAAACAGTGTTGATAATTCAGGGGTGTTTTCATTATTGCTGAGCAGTGCTGACACAGAGTCAAGGCCTTTTCTGCTTCTCATCCCACCCCACCAGTGAGCAGGCTGGGGGTGCACAAGAGGTTGGGAGGGGACACAGCCAGGACAGCTGACCCCAACTGACCCAAG
>NW_008796181.1:2139096-2143785 GCF_000699145.1 Aptenodytes forsteri
GGCTTGCTTGCCTTACTGTATATTAGAGTCTAGTGCTTGTTAGTGGCTGCTTTTTGCTTTCGCTGCTTGCTGTGCTGCTTATCATCGTATTCTGCTGTGCCTGGGAACATTTTGATAACGCAATGGCGATGTGCCTGGGCTGGCAGATGGCCAGGGCATCGCTGCTGTTTCTGTGCTGCTGTACTGGACAGGCTGGAACTCCAGTGTGAACTCGAGTGTGCACGAGGTCATGCTGGAGCACCTCAAAGCGTGTGGCCATGGATAAGCCCTTGACAGAGCAGATACACCCCTGGAGGGACTGCAGCCGTGGGTAAGGCCACGTTAGAGCAGGTTTACTTCTGAAGGGACTGTGGCTGTGGGTAAGGCCACGCTGGAGCAGGTATGTCTCTGAAGGCATTGTGGCCCATGGATAAGGCCACACTGGAACAGGTGCACCTCAAAGCGACTATGGCTGTGGATAAGTCTATGCCGCAGCAGGTGTACCCCTGGAGAGACTGTGGCTCATAGATAAGGCTCCACTTGGACCAGGTACTCCCCTAAGGGACTGCAGTCTGTGGATAAGTTAAGGTGAAAAACACACAGTGTAGACTAACCATGGGAAAAGTGTATTATTGAGAATCCAAGCCTCTTGAAGGCCTTACTGAAGTTATGTAAGATGTATCAACCTGCACCTACTAACATTAAAAAGATACTATGTTAAATTAAAATGCATAATGCAGATTGTTATTTAAAGCTAAATTCATACTTCAGAGAGGCTGATTTCCACTAAGACTAGGATGAGCTGGGCTGAACAACAATAGGCACGCTTTCTTGTTTCATCATGACTTCCCAAAGTTGTTAATGGCAATCTCTGACAAGAACATGCCTTTACTATCTATCCTCAAAGCAGTGTCATTGGACTGCTTGCATCAGTGAAGGAAAAACCACTTTCTTCTCCTCAGCAAACTGACTTGCCCAGGATCAGTATAAATGATGCACAGCACTGACAAGTTCAGGATGGTATCAGTGCTTGTTTTCAGTAAATGGTATGACCTTGTATTTGACTCTATGACATTCGTCATTAGTGATAATTAGGTGTGCGCTGGATACTATAGCTTGTAACTTTTCTCTACCCAGCATTTTCTCTTCATTCTCCTTCACTGCTTAATTTTCCAGAGCTCTTCCTGGAGCACGTTACACCAGAAATACACCATTATACTCAAGCTTTTACTTCTACTTGATGAAGAGTATGAAGCATATGGTTAGCTTAGATTAGACCTGAAAATGATCAACTATTAAGAAACTCCTAGATTTTACTACTTGCAATTAATGTAATTAATACCTTACCATTTAGAAACATTTCAAACAGCGCTCTTGGAGGGATGGTGTCCTAGCTGCAAACCACCAAGTATAAATAACAGGTTACATTTTTGTTGGCCAGTGTTATCTCTTTGTTCCTTACATACTTCTCCTACTAAAGTGAGATACAGACTATTAACACGTATCTATCTTTATAAGCAATAACATCAATAATGGATTTGAATTGAGAGAATCGCTAGACTCCTTGAAAGTGCAGCTGCAGCACAGAAACTTAATATTGCTATAGGTCAGAGCAGAGGTCCATCTTGCTCAGTACTGTCTCTGAGAGTGGGCAATAGTAGATGCAATATAAAAGCAAGCAATGTGGAGTGATATTTTCCACCATATTCTTCCAGCCTCTCATGGTACGTGGCTCAGCAAATTCCTTAACCAGAGGTGGTAGATCTTTGCATTTAACATCCCTTTCTCCATTAACTTGTCTTATTGCTTTGAAATGTATTTGTACTAAAATTTCATGTAACAATGATTTCCACAAATTCCAGAGGCTAGACAGCTCCAGATAGCGTTGGATACTGACCTCTGTGCCATGCTTTACACTGGGAGGCAGGGCTCTCTTACATGGAGGGATATAATCTAGGAGTCAGGACACTGACTATGTTAGATTTTAGTTTTATAGTGAGGGAGTTTGGGATAGGCATTTTCCTCCTCCACAGTAGGGCAACAGCCCTTCTCCAGCGCTGTGCTGGCTCTGGGCAGCCTTGCGTGGTGGCCCCCAAGGGATCGACTGTTCTCATGTTCCTCCTGGCACTCACCTGTGTGAAGAAAGAGGCTTTTATGGTGAAGCTCTGTGTTGCTCCAACAAACTGTGCACTCATTTCTCAAATAATTTTTTTCTTCTGGTTCAGTGCTGTACTGATTCTACAATATAGCTGGTTTTCTGCCCTTCCATAGCAATGACTGGTCTCTTAATGGGCAGTAATAAAACTTGACCTATAGACCATTTTTTTTCCCAAACAGTGATCATATTTTAATGTGGAAGAAAATATTCACATGGAAAACATTTCTCAAAAGAAGAAGGAATAAAAACAAATAAATAAAGAAGGAGAAAAGAAGAAGTGGAAAGAAAATAGGACTTACTCTGCTTATTCTGCTCCCTGTGACCTGAGAATAATTTATGTGCAGTATTAAGTAAAAGTTGACATAAAGTTGCATATTGTGTCCCTCTTGAGGGAATAATAATTGTAAAATTGCAAAACCCAGATCCAGTTTACTGTTATAAATGGATTGTATATATGAATAGCTTTTGGAGGTAAGTGGTGAAACTGCTGCTTGTGAAGGTGTTTATTTTATATTGCTTTTGCGTGCAGGGCAATCATTCTCCACTAGTTTGTGATTTTTATTACATATGATGCCCACTCATATTTTATGAGAAATGTTTATGCAAAGTAATCTATTTGTTTGGGCAACTCAATATTTACCTAATGAATATATATTGCATATGATTAATCTTGTATTTTACTGTTTCAAGCATTTAAAAGAAGAATGTAACCAGAGCGGGCAGCTTCATGCTATGCAATAAACTGCAAATGAATAGAGGCTTTTAGCAAAGGTGTTTGAACTTACAGCTCATGGCTGGCTTGCAATGTTTTGCTTTCAGACGAAATGAGTTTTTTCAAAGAATTCTTTTTTTTTTTTCTTCTTCTGAACTAAACTGAACTGAAATGCCTGACTTAGAGTTTAAATGATTTAAAAATTTGAACTGTGTAATTGGATGGGGTCTGCAATTTGTTTCCATCCTGTGGTTGTGTTTGTCTCTTCTTGTTTCATCAGGTACTGCAGAGGGAAATGATAGTTTGCCCTCTTCATAGCGAAACAGAAAACACTGAAAATGTTTTCAAGTTTGAGCACCTCTTGCAAAGCCCTTTTATTCCCTAACATGTTCTTATAAATTAAGATGTCGTGGAAGTTGGTTTTTCTGTCTGTTACAGATATCAGGGAGAAGGGTGGACTTCCTTTAATATTCAGTGGGATTCTCTCTTACTATATCCCCAGAGGTGGAAGTTTCAGAAGCTCTGCAGACAAATAGCCAAAGAGTGGTGACACTTTTTATGTGACCCTTTTGTCTTGGAATCAAAGTTGTGTAACAGAGCTCTTGGTCTGTTGGTTCCCCTCTTATAGCTTTTGATGCTGTTGGCCATTTTCATTCAAAACTGATGGAGAATGAAAGATCTTAATGATATCTTTTAAGTTTAGGTAAATAAAGAACAAGAGCACCAAAGAAGGAACTCAGTGAGACCCACTGAGAGAGGCATTTATAAGCTCATATATCCTGAGAGTTAAGAGCCACCTAGCCGGCCTCCACCAGCCATGTCACATGTGACCCAATATGTCTACTGGAAGAACTAGTTGAGATGGGTGGGAAGGAAGGGAGAAAACCTGGCTTGTAGGATGTAGGACACAAATGTGCAAGAAAACAGTCTTTTTTAACTTTACCATTGTCATGGTTTAGCCTCAGTCAGCAACTGAGCACCACGCAGCTGCTCGCTCACCACCACCCCCCCGGTGGGATGGGGGAGAGAATTGGAAGAGCACAAGTGAGAAAAACTCGTGGGTTGAGATAAAAACAGTTTAATAATTGAAATAAAGTAATAATAATAATAATGTAACAATAATAATAATACTACACAAAGCAAGTGATGCACAGTGCAATTGCTCACCACCCGCTGACCTATGTCCAGCCAGCTCCTGAGCAGCAGTCACCACCCCCTGGCTAACTCCCCCCAGTTTATGTACCGAGCATGATGTCACATGGTATGGAATGTTTCTTTGGCCAGTTTGGCTGTGCCCCCTCCCAGCTTCTTGTGCACCTCCAGCCTTCTCAGTCGGTAGAGCATGGAAAACTAAAAAGTCCTTGGCTAGTGTAAGCATTACCTAGCAACAACTAAAACATCAGTGCGTTATCAACTTTGTTCCCATCCTAAATCCAGACCACAGCACTGTAGCAGCAACTAGGAAGGAAATTAACTCTATCCCTGCTGAAACCAGGACAACCATTCATGAAACAGGTTGTTTATTTTGGGACTGGATTGATATGGTTTCTGATATGGTTAAAGCCATGCTGTGAGTCTCTACTGACAAGCAGGACACTTTTTGTTCATGACTGACAGTCCCTATATGGCTGTGCAAGAAAACAGCTTTGAAGAATCAAGTCTGTGGCAAAGTCAGAGTGATGGGGAAACAGGGATGCTGATTAAATAAGTAGGAAAGCAAGGGAAATCATAGAATCATAGAATGATTAAGGTTGGAAGAGACCTCTAAGATCATCGAGTCCAACCGTCAGCCCAACACCACCATGCCCACTAAACCATCTCCCTAAGCGCCTCATCTACA
>NW_008796181.1:2146924-2163773 GCF_000699145.1 Aptenodytes forsteri
CTTCCCTGCCACTGTAGGGATAGAGGAAAACACTACCTGTGCTCCCGATCCTTCAACCAGTCGCCCCAGTGCCCTGAAGTCCCTTTTGATCACTGCAGGACTTCTCTCTGCAACCTCATCACTGCCAGCCTGTATAACCAACAGTGGGTAGTAATCGGAAGACCGTACCAGACCAGGGAGCTTCCTAGTGATGTCTCTGACCCGGGCCCCAGGGAGGCAGCAGACTTCCCTGTGATGGGTCTGGTCAGCATATTGGGCCCTCTGTTCCCCTCAGAAGGGAATCGCCTATGACAATTACCCTCCTTTTTTTCTTAGCAGAGGCAGTCATAATGCGTGGGGCTGACTGCCTCACCCTAGGCAACCCACTGGATGGACCTTCATCTACATCCTCGTTTGCCTGACCCTCAAGTTCCAAATAATCCATTGTCCTATAGGCTGGCAATTTAAAAAGTAGTATATCCCTTTTTTCACACCTCCTGTAGTTTTCATACAAATGTACAGCAGTTGTATAAATGTGTATGAATGAAATGTACAGTGCCTTTTTTTTTTTTTGGCAAAAGTGGGTAAGAATAGTGTTATTAAAAATATAAGAACCAGCTTCCTGGGATAGACAAAAAGCATGTAGTCTCCAATCCCATCTCTGTTAGTAATCAGTGATTCACATGGATGAGGTTTAACAGGTCATGTATGAAGCTATCTTTATCTGGTATCTTCTACCAGCTCCTGGCAAACAGCAGTTCAAAGAATTTCTGAGCCAGCATCAATATGCAATGACATATTCTCTATCAGTGAGTTTAAGCTCTTTTATGAACCAGATTTTGCTTTTGTCTCTACAGTTTCCTGTGGCAATGAGTTCCACGATTTAATTATGAAGTGTATGAAAAAGTAATTTCTTAAACCTTCCTTCTGATCATTTTATTTCTGACCACTTATTTCTTGGGCATCATGAATAATTATTTGCAATTTTTCTTGTCTGCACAGTTCCTAGCTATACAGACCTCTGCTATCCTTTTCTTCCCTCTCTATAGGTCCTACAACCTATAATTTTGTATGTCTGATTATGTTTTTTTTCCCCAAATGCATTACTTTGTATTCATCAGTATTGAAATTCAACTGCAATCTTATCACCCTGTCACTCAGCATTGTGAGATCCTTTTGTGATCCTTATGTCTTTGAAATCAGCACAGAATTGACTATTCTGAATAATTTTGTGTTATTTGTTCCTTTTTCCAGACCATTTATGAATATGCTGAGCTGAACAAACTCTGGGACAGATCCTTGAGGGACTTCCCTGGCAACTTTCCTTTACTCTGAAGAAGTTCTCTGTTATTCCTTTTGTTTCTTGTATTTTAAGTTTGTATTAATCTGTAAGGAGATAGTTTGTTTGGTCGGTCTGTCCATGCCTGTGGTCACACTACATTGCTTCCCATCCATATTCACATGCTCCTGCTCCAGCTGAGTTTCACAAAGGGAGACCCGTTTCCTGCTGATTACATGGGAGTGAATTGGGAGCAAGGCTAGTGGAGTTAGAAGCAGCTCAGCAAGCCTAGAAATCCCACTGATAAAGGAGGCCGTGATGCCTTTCCCTTTCCTTCATCACCATCGGAAGAGAAGAACAACCACAGCTATTACAATAAATGCCAGCCTGGGCTCAGTGCAACAGCAAGACAGGGGAAGTAGAGAGCAGCAGACCTGGCTGGCCGTTAATTGAACCTGACAAGTGTTTACACAAGGAACCAGACTGGTAGTGGCCTAAAAGCACTGATTTATAAGACTATTGATTAGCAGTGACCCAGTCAGGAAGAGCAATGGCAAACTGCTGCTTGAGCATTGCCCATAAGAGCAAAGTTCAGTGCAAACAGCCCACGCGTGTGTATTTATAGAAGTATCCATACGCTCATTACCATCCCAGACGTCTATTAACATATCCATATATTACAACATCTATGCATTCACCAGACCAAACCCGTGCTCTGTTATCCTTCATATTGATTAGGTTTTTACACACATATTGAGACAGATGTACTAGATGTACTTGTTTTTAGCTGATACATATTTATAAACGCAGACAACTAAGTATGCGCCAGTGGTCACAGTTTATCTTTTGTTGCCTTGCTTTCCTAGGACTACAGCACAGCTCTCTTCAAGATTACTTCCCTTTTTATTGGTATCTCATCTTCCACACCGAAGCTGCTTCAGTCTCTAAAGTCCTTCAAATTATAAATACATCTTAGCACTCCCTGATGTAATGCATCATATATATGCATCTCACACTCCCAGTATGAAATATTCACTTGGTCTACTCAGCTTGCTGTACATGGAATATTTTAATATTGTACAAATCAACTTTTTTCAGGCAAATATTTTTTCATCTCCTTAATATTGGAGGATTTTTTTTCAGATTTATAAATAAATTCAGTGTTTTATAATCCACATTTATACTAATGCTTTTGAACTTAAGATGTAAATACAATGCAAAACAAGAGGTTCAGCATTTGCCCTTTCTCTGATAGCACAGAAAAATATTCTATTTCAAGTCCAGCTTTCATTTTTTAAGCTAAGTTTGCCCATCTAAAGTGAGTAGGTAATCTTAGCACTCCCTGATGTAATGCATCATATATATGCATCTCACACTCCCAGTATGAAATATTCACTTGGTCTACTCAGCTTGCTGTACATGGAATATTTTAATATTGTACAAATCAACTTTTTTCAGGCAAATATTTTTTCATCTCCTTAATATTGGAGGATTTTTTTTCAGATTTATAAATAAATTCAGTGTTTTATAATCCACATTTATACTAATGCTTTTGAACTTGAGATGTAAATACAATGCAAAACAAGAGGTTCAGCATTTGCCCTTTCTCTGATAGCACAGAAAAATATTCTATTTCCAAGTCCAGCTTCATTTTTTAAGCTAAGTTTGCCCATCTAAAGTGAGTAGGTAATGGATTGAGGATTAGCAATTTGTCAGCATTAAAAAGATTTCAGGGTTTTCCTACCACCAAATTAAAATCTGAAATTTTGCAAACCTATAACCTGGGAAAAAACCAAATCCCAATCTCAAAAACCTTTCAAACACAAAACCATTCAAATCTTTTAAATCAAGCTGTTTAATTTTTATTTTAATCTTTTAAAAATATATATACACATAAATATGAATATCAATTAATTAAAATTTCCAAACTTGAGGATGCTTGTAAAGAAATACTTTTCATAATGCTGAAGTCAGGTATTTTTTAAAACTTGGAAGTGGTGGTATAAAAATACTCTGATCAGAAAAGTCAGAGAAGCTGATTGCCTCAAATGCCTTCTGTTCTGATGAAGTTCCATCTCCTGAGAGGACAGAAGCCTTTAAACAGAAAATTCCCAACCAGTTCTGCTGACGTGCTCTGTGTCTGAAGCTCTGCAATTCTCTTTCTCCATCTGTGCTGTATCTATCTATTTACACACAAAATAATGAGAAATATCATGGATGCAGAACCCAAATGTGTTGGAGCCCTAGGGAGCCTTCTCAGTAATATCACCTCTCCTCATTTACACAGCTCATTCATAATGGTTGTTATTCATATTTATTATCGTTCTTCCTCCCTTTGCACAGCTTGGCAGCGCTCAACGGCCCTGGTGCCGGTGGCTGGGTAAGCTGGAGCAGCCAAGGGGAACACCAAGAGATGTAATGCCCTTTTGCACAACCAGACTTCCCCTGACCATCCATCAGGCAGGAATTTCTCCCAGCTTCCCATCACTAGGTGAAGGATTTTTTTTCTTTCTGCTTCTCAGGTGAATCAGACCTGACTTCAGAGTCCTGATTTCCACATGCCATTGAGTTTCTAAGTCTCTCTGGGAGACTTCTAGCTGTTGGAAGGTGGCTCTTGAGAGATGGTGGCTGGACATGGTGCTCTGAAATCACAGGATCTTCCTTTCAGAAGCAACATTGTGGATACCGAAGTCAGCCAGAGCCAGCAGCTAACACAGCAGGGTGATACCCAATGCAGTGTGGGCAAGCTTTGCTTCCCGGACAGCTCTTGGAGTCACCATCAACATCTGGGACTGAAAGCAACTCAGATGTCACCACACTGTCCCTCCAGGTTGGATGCGTTGCCATGAGTCATTGCTTGAAGTGCTCAGAGGGACCTGCTGGTTCGGTTCGTTATGGCACCAGGGAACTTTTGGGATGGGTGCTGTAAAGTGCAAAATGAACAACGTCTTTTGGTATAGTTGAGGGTCCAAAGTAGGGTGGTCATCAGCAAAGAGAGGACACAGTGCTATGAATGCCATCTAACAAAACAAGCCAAAGTTTAGGTCCCTCTGTTAAATAAATAAATTAGAGCTTTTGACTATCAAAGCTCTCATTTGTACAGCAACTGTCCTGACCATTAGTATGATGTTTGCCTCAGATGTTACAGAAAGAAAGTATTTAAAAGACAGAGCTGTGCAAATGGGCTTGAGAAGCAACATTATTTGTATTTGTAAAGACTCATATTATAGCAATACTTGTAGCAATACTTTCATTGGACTGGTCAGAGAGTCCCTGAAGCAAATCCATTGCTCTCTCTGTCCCCTCCATTTTGGTCTGTTGCCGCAGCTCTCACAGCTCCAGACAATAACATCCTATTAACCGGGTCGGCCCTGTACCTGCAAGTGGTTCCTGGGTCCACATCACTAACTCTCTTCTCCTGGAGAACTAAATGAGCTTTCTGGGAGAGAGGCAGGAGCCAGATTTGCTCATCCATGAGCACAAGGACCCTTTCTAACTGTCTTTCACTCTTCTACTAGTTCTACAAGAATCTGTGTAGGAAGCTGTGGGCTCTGTGACTCTATAAATTGTCCTGGCAAGAAATCAATAAAGTCTAAAGCCTAATGAATTAGGTTTCCACAACTGATTTCATTAGAGGCTCCAAATCAGCCAGGTGCTTAGATAGGCTTATATTTAAACATCTGATCAGTCCTACTTCTAGTCAGCTCTCTGCTGTCTTAGCTCCAGGCACGCAAGCAGTTCAAGTAAAGATGTCTTGATGGAATAAGTTTATGTGCATGATAAATCACAATAAATGAAATACGTGCTTTGTGCTTTCCTGAGCATAGACCTAACCAAAAAAAAAAAAAAAAAAGCAATTACTGGTTTGGTTTTGCTTTGAAAGTCCTTTTTATAGTGACGTCCCCTATTAACTTTAAGTATGGCTAAAATTCACTGGGCTGCATGAACAGAAAAACAACTAGAAGAATTTTATAACGCACATTAGCTTTAATGCTGGGGAAAGTTCAGAGACAGCAGTCTGGATCTTCAATTATCTGTTCTGAATGCTGGTTTGAACACTTGTTATGAACAAGGCCTGGAATGCACCTTTCTACCATCTGCTACCCCTACAGCATAATAGGCTGGAGTGATGGACAGCCATAACTTTTGGTCTTGGAGGCTATCGTACACTTAACATGCTTTCAACATTTAGTAATCTCTGGGAATTACTACTTATATTTCTTATTAGTGCCCTCTGAGAGCCTCGGTGTCTTTAACTGAGAAAGGGTGTTGGAGAGAGGCAGGATTTAAAAGAACAACGAGAATGGAGCTGGAATACAGAAGCTATCCTAGTTTGCAAAGTACAGTCAGCTGTGACTGTTGTTTTGCATATGTCATTCTTGGTTTGCAGATAAGTAGCAGCACAAATGGATTCACATGTAAATTTGTCCCATGATGATGCTATGTAGCAGAAAAAAACATGACTCTCCAGGGCTTGTCTGCTTCAGTTCAAGGGGTAGCAAGTTCCTCTGTAAAGATGGCTGATGTGCTCAAAGTTTGCAGGAGTGGGACCAGAGGAAAGAGTGAGCAATCATATGAATTCTTTTTTTCTACCAATTTTGTGCAATTGTGAGCTAGTCCCTCCAGCAGGTTAACAGCATACATCAGTGTGTGGGGGGTAAGGGGATATATTTCTGTTAGGGAGCCGATTTCCTTCAGAGCGTCTGCACTTCAGAACTAACACAGTCCCCATCACTGTTTAATTGCTGAGGCTCATCACCCAGAGCGCAGAGGGCAGCCACTGCATGGCTAAGGGGAGCCCAAGCAACCCAGTGTTTTTAAAACAATACAGACCCAGCCCTCCTGGGCTGAGTGATGGCACACTTCTGTCTGCAGGAACATTTAGTCGACTCCTCCTGAAAATCAGCTGTTTGTAATGGAAATGCTGATATTTTATCTGCAGTGACAATAATGGAGGAACCATGAAATATGCTCAGGGAGCCCCTTTATTGGTTTTAAAGTGAAAACGGAAGCACATTCACAACTGTAATCTGCTCAGGACAGAAATTTGCTCCTTGTTATCTGTGGGTCCAAATTTAATGCATTTTTAATTGCCTATTCAACACACCTAGCAATTAAGGCAAAATGATATATCTTCTTTTGAAAAATGTATGAGCTTTACAATTAGAAGTAATTGTTCTCGTTAATTGAAAGTGCAGCTTTATTTTCTGTTGATTGGTTTTTTTTTTATTATTAAAGGATTTTAAAGGCTTTTGAAATCCCATTAAAGGGCAAATACTATTGTGTGCTTCCACTGCAGTCACAAAGGACAAACTAGGGGGTCACCTCAGCACCTGTGGGGCTCTTTAAGCTCTGTGAGTATTCAGCATAAAGTTAGTGATGTTTAAATATGCTAAGCTGTGCTGGAGTGTAACTTTCACACTGGACATCTTTTTCTCACAGCAATCAGTAGCACTCAGATTCTTGCCTCTTGGGACAATGGCCATCCCTACGTTATGTATATGTGCTATTCCAAGGAAAATAGTGCCAAGCCCTTGTGTGCTGCTGTTTGACGAAGGAAGATTAAATATAACTGCACTGCCTGCAGAAGAAGACACTTGGGGAATACCAAGAATTTTGGAAGGCACAAAATATTGGACATAGGGTCAGCAAATCCATAGCTGGATCAGGGAACCAGCCAAAACAGAGCACACCGCACAGGAACTGCAGCTGGTACTTCACATCAAGGTTGCAGGAGATTGGTATGATCAAGCTGTTTTTCAAATGATCGCCTCATTCAGTGTACAAGGGAGAGCTCCTATCTGTTGCTTTCGTATTGCATGCTGGGAATGGTCAAGCTGAAGGAAGACAGGAAAAATGTTGAGGTCAGATGAAAATGTTGGAGAAAATACATTTTGGGGATGGAAACACCAGAGCAGTCCTTGTATGTCCTGAATATCTCACTCCATATACAATGGCATCTATAATATAAGCTGCATCATGATTTTGATAATGGCATCCCACCTCCAGTGGAGGAATTAGGACATCTTCAACATCCAGGCTGCTCTGCCTGTCAGTGGATGCCAGAATTAAACTTCAGTGTATGAAATTAAGCCTCACTGCTGTGCAAAGATCCTGCACAAGACCCCCAGAGTCCCTCTTCACCCTTCAGCAGAGAGACGGAAGGTGCAGAGGTGCACTGACTTACATGCAAAGTCATCTTTCATTTTTTCTTGTCCATGCAAATGGAAGCAAATGGACACAGCCAGGCTTTTCTTCTGAAAACTCTCTGCCTTATTCTTCATGTCACCTTTAAATTACTAGATGTTGTCTTTCACAGACCAGTTCCAAAGAAAGACACAAGGCAACTGCTTCATTTAACACTGCTTGACAAAGTGATGTCTCATGACCTCCCAGCAGCAACCTTCTCACTCATTTGAAGTACAATGTAATTGCTGGATGTCTGACTCACCGTGCTGTCTTTCAAGTGCACTTCTATGCCTACATTTTTAGGCATTACTTTAAAATACACTGCTAAATGCTACCTGCTTATATTTCTATATTACTCTGGTGTTCTGGCTGGGATGTCTGTCAATCAAATGGATGCTTAACCTTTTCTTCTAAGGGGAGAAAAAAATGTGGGATAATATTCATCGGTCTGTGAGAAATGAGTACTGGAAAACGCATGCATCTATGTAATTGTTTGAGTGTAATTAGATTTAAGGGGACAATGTTTGGGTTGCTTCTCCCCAGACCTGGCAAACAGCTCAACCATTTGATTTGTTAGTAGTTCAGTAACGGCAGTCAGGGTCCAGTTCAGCTTTTGGGTTGTTCACTGCGTCTCTGACAAGGGACTGTGTATTCCCAGCAAAATACCAGAGGATCCAAACCCACTAGTAACAAGAAAGATGGAGCTATGGTTGTATTCCACATTAAAGCAGAAGAATATTGTTTGTTCTGTATTCATGTCCAGAGGCTCTTACCAAAACCATGGTCCTACTGAAGCTGACAGGGAGTGAACAGCATCCCCAGAACGTAATTCATCCTGTCTTAACAGCAGTGTCTAAGCAAGGGGCATGTATTACTCTCAAGGGGTGCCTCTCTTTCCTTTAATTATAGTGGAAGGCTAGACAACTAACCAAGCTACATAGTTAGTATTAGCTGAAATGAATTCCCATCATGCTCTCTATATAATCACATTGTGATTAATGTGTTGGAAAATACCCCACGTAGAAAACCCATTTATTCTACAAAGGAAATTCATGCTGATTCTTCTGACATGGGCTGAACAGCTCTGTTGAGGTGCCCCTCTCCCCACCAGCTATTCAAGGAGCCCAAGGGTGGACTTTCAGATAGCCAGGGTAGTGAGAGCAACCCCAGTTCAGCTTGGTGAGCCATATTCGGCCACCTATTCCTTACTTACAGTCTGTATGTATAGTTTGTTTTTCAAATTTCGGTGAATATATTTAGAAGCTTAAATATATTAATGGAACAAAATAATATAATGTAATACGATTTAAAAACACATTAATAATATTCCCTTGAGGTTATTCCAGGGCATTCCAGCTCATGCTACCATTTTGCACTAAAAATAGGTGTCTTTAAAATCCATAGTTACTTCTTATTCCTGTTGGGGAAACTGTGGGTTTAATTTGGACCTTAGGGACAGATTCTTGGTTGGTGTAAATGTGTACCTGATCCTCTGTCTTCAGGAGCCAGATGTTATGTCTTAATCTGGAGATTAAAATGCTTTCCAACCCTGAGCGCATGTAGTCCAGTGCACAGGGCACTCAGGAGAAGTCTTTTCTTCTCATTGTTACTGGTCTGCTAAGGCTAGTTGGATGCAGCATTTTTGTGTCTCAGATTTCCTCCAGGTAAAATATACCTATCAAAGGCTTTGCCCCATACGGCCCTGAGTGCTTTGCGGGAGCCACAGAAAGTAGACCCAATTTCAGTGGTCTCCCATAAGCACTGAGACTGTTGGGTCCCTTCCAGCAGGGAGCTTTTAAAGAGTAAGGCTTGCCTCCTTCCATATGTCCTTGTTGATCTCTTTTTCCCCAGCCTTCCCTCCTGGTGTAAATGCAACTTGATCCCTAAAACCAGAAGGCAACTTTGCAAGAAAGTGATTACATGAGGTGTTGTTTGCATTAAAAATTGTTAAAGTCCGATGAGAATTCGGGGTGAAGCAATCTTGCTACCTGCTAAGGCTTGAATGGTACCTCAGATGAATTTATAGTAGCTCATTCCTATGTTCTATAATTCATACGGATTTTTAATTCTCCTTCAAGAAACATACTGTGTACAGGGATGTGCATTTTTTACCTTATTTGTTTCTCCTGCCATTCCCAAGCTGGTAAGAGGGGAGAAGGCATCTTTGAGGAACAGACTAGCAATTACCATGTCTATATGTAATTTAGCCATGAGCAGTGGGATATATCTGACTCAGTGTAGACACTGCAATGCAGATGAGCCAGTTGACTGAAGCTGCCCAGAGTAATAGTGTCAACATAGTACAGGATAAGATTTGTGTCCTCCTAAAGTAGGTATTTAAACTAAATCTGATATATCATGTCTTTTTCTCTCCATCTACTAGGAAGGGAGCTAAGAGAGAGTGGTTCACCCTTACAGTGTCTATACCATAGATGTCTAAAGTTGGTTACAATAACACCCCTCACCCCCTATATCCCACTGGCAGGTCCCGTGTGATAAGAGTTTATTGGGTTATGCCCAGTCATCATCTTGTCACTTGCTAGGGCTGTCTCTCAGGATCATAAGTTGTCAATAGCAAATGGCAGTTTTGTAGTTCCAGAAACTACAGCGCAACTGCTGATGGGAGAGAAAAAGTCAGAGTTTTTTGTGTGGACATTCATTCTCCAACTTTCAAATCAGAATAGAAGTCTAGAGTTTTCATTCAGTCTGTCCCCAGCAATTTCTGTCTCTAGCCTTCTGCAGGGACTGGGCTCTGCCCTAGTAAAAAAGACTGAACTGCTGTAGCCCGTTCTCAGGGTGACAAAATCACAGTTTATTGGGTCCAAGTTCACCTTTGCGAGGAGAGCACAATGTGCTGTAGAAATGAGTTGACTTTATCACTGCAGGAATGTCCAGAGACAGCTTTGAGTCCTGAAGCATGGCTGTGAACTCATCTCACTCTGAGGATAGATGCCAGACATGGCTGGGATGGGTGACCTGGGAGTTTCCAACTTCAGACTGGCATCACTCCAGTCTTTCTTTGCCTTGACTGGGACACAGCTGCTAATCTTGAAAAGTCATCAAAAACCTTTCTTTTGCTTATTCATGGTCTAAAGGAGTTGCAGAGTTGTTCATTATGAATTATTTAACACTTTAGTACATATCATACCATTCTGGTGCCTTCAGGGAAACACTAATCAGGATGGGGAGATGATGGGGAGAGAACAGGGACTGTATGTCACCACTGGGGGAGAGCCTAATGGGACAGTTGTCTGTGATCAATTTGGGTCTAACAAGAAGGATCTGAACCATCACAGATCCATTCCCTCAGTCCATAGTGCAAAGGGCTGCAGAAGTCTATGAGGACCATTGCCTCCTCATGCATTGAAGGGAGCCAGGCACGATGGTGGTGGAAAGTGGTCTCTTAGGAGAAAGAATTATAACCCTCATCTGGGTTTGGCTTGCTGTGCCAAAAAACAGGTAAGGCTACCTTGAATGTGGGGAAAAACCATTGAAAAACTAAGAAAATGTCAAAACTAAAAATTAGAAGGCAGCATCTTCCAATTCCCATGTTTTCCTCTCACAGCAGCTTTCCTTAGTGTTTTCTGTCCTTTCACATTTTCTTGGCAGATAACGGCTGTATCTTACTGCTCTCCTGTGATCTCTTCCCATACAGGAATGGGCTTATTCTGATTTGTGTTTTTAATGATTTCTGAATATTTGATTCTAATGATCACAGCATGGTCTGAAGTGAGGAAGTGCATCTGAACTGAATGGTTGAAAATGCGGCTGATCATGACCTGAATCATATTAAGTGGTGTTTTCAGAAAACATCAACCTGGCTCCAGACAAAGGTATCTTATTGGTAGGAAGGAAGTGTTTAACCTAGAATTTGACTGTCTTGTTTCTTTGGTTTGAGACTACTCACTATTTGCAATAACGTAGCAGCAAAACATAACAAAACAAGTGGTCCCCTGACAACTACTCCACTTTTCTGCCAATTGACAGTGTTGTACAGTTTCCCTAGCACCATACTGGAGTGAACTGACGTGAAGCTATCCTCTCTGCTTATGATGCCAAATTAGTGTTTTACCCATACTATGGTTATGTTCTCCATAGAGAACAGGGGAGGTGGTCCCAATTTTAGGATAGCGTGATGGAGCTGGAGACACAAACAGTTGCAAAACATCACGAGTGACCTACATTAATAAGTCACAAATTTGGGGGTGATTTCTCACCAGAGGGCAGTTTTCTCATAAGATTGAAGGTGTCTGGGATGAGGATTGAAGGTGTCTAGGATGAGTTTCATTGTGGAGGGGTGAAAAAAGGAGATAAACCATTTTTACAGATTGGGATGGAAACATCCCTGTTCTTGGACATTTCCCAGAAGGGTTGTGAGGACTAGAGGAGTAGGTCCATTTCTTTTTAAACTGTTAGGCAAAGTTTCTTCTTGCCAACATTCTTGCTCACTCCCATTTTGTTTTACATGCTGAACTTCTTCCACTCCTCTGACAATTCCTTTCTCTGTGTTTCTTTTCCCAGTGCTACACATCTGTTATTCTGCCTCTTCCTATTTATTTCCTCTTCCTACTTTCTAAAATCACTTAAAATCCTCCCCCCTGCACCCTTTCTTCTCTGTCAGCAACCCTGAAGCTTTCCATCTATTGATCTGTTATCCTGCATTTCGTCTTGTATTATTTTGTTGTCTTAAGAGTGAAGCTTAACTGTGCAGGGGACTTGTCATTCCTGCACTGACGGAGCACAGGGCAGTTTAAATGGTGTGGACATGTTTTGCAATAATAATCACCTATAACATTTATATTTGCATGGCAAATTAATAACTGGAGGCAAGTTAGAGGTGTAAATCCTGCAAATTGCAGAGGTTTCTAATTTTGTGGTCGCAGCAATGACTTAGTAATATCGATGGCAGTTCTGTTCTTTTTGTGTGAACAAAAAAGTTCATGTGAGAAAAGAAGTAGCAGAGACCTGTTACAGATTTTGCCTTTTACCTTACTCTACCATTACCAGCAGAAGTACCACCACCCAGTTCAGCAGGTAGTTATTTTTATCACAAATTTCTGAGGTCAGAACTGTGCAGCATTTTACAAAGCAGAAGTCGCTTTGTTATAGTATCATATGGCAGAATATCAGTAAAAAAAGGGTGGAAGCAAGAATTTTTTTTTTTTTTTACATACTCACCACATTGTGAACTTAAGCCCTAAAGATTTTAAAATGGCCTTTTCTTTTATTACAGGTGCATGTTGACCAGCAATGGGCAGACCCCAGAGTACAGGGAAATCTCACAGGGTCCTTTACAGCAGGTTGGCCATGGGATGTGTAAATGGTGGCACACCATCGCTACTGAGATTTTTCAACTATGTCTCAGGAATAAATCCTTATGAAAAGCAGACTCTTAAGCATTCAGCTTCTGCTAACATCGGGTCCAAATTAAGTCCCTGGGGGCACTCTTGAAAGCAAAAGACATCAGATTATAAGAATGTGTTTTTTATTGCCACTTGAGTACCTAAACAAGTCACTGAGATATTTATGTTAACAAGCTGTTTCAGCACCCCAGCATAAAAAATACTGCTTACATACATGCATGAGTGACGCACATGTGTATGTCCACACTGGCATGCGTACATACCCCCCCCCCATACATGGGAGGAGAGAGAGGGAGAGGATTTTTTTGCACCATTACTCTCAAAGATATTTTAGAGCAAATTCAGGGAGAAGTTAAGCTTTGTCTGCCACATTAAGTCAATGTGTATTAAAGGCGCAATAAAGATGCAAAGACATCAATGAGCACAACACCCGGTGCAGTCAGAACTGGGCTGAGCTCTCTGGAATACGTGATTTCTTCCCTTTCCCTTTAAAGCTTTTTTCAAAAGTAGTAGTGAGCATAATTTACTGTCCTAGCAAGATATAAATTGTTTTCTGAGAAAAACACTGGGCTTTTGCCTACATGTTTCATGCAGCTGTGATTATAGAAAAAGAGGTTTTAGGAAACTGGTCTCCTCTGATTGCATCCTTGTTATAAATACATTCATTTCCATTTCTTTGTTTTGTTACAACTGCAGAGGCATTTAGTGGTTTTTATTTTATTTCAATTAATGTTTATTTTTTAATCAAAAAAATATGTCATAAGAAAGTTATTCCTTTTAGACAAGGTTCCATACCCAAGTTTTAGGTCTCTTTTAATCATTTGTTTTCTCTCACAGCAATGAATCTTCCCCCAGTGCTCTCAGATCAAGATTGTCTGTCTTTATGGGGAGATTAAGGAATCATCACTGCTGTTTTTTTTTAAACAAAAGACAAGGTGGACAAGCTGGTGTCAGGAATGACAAATACCTCTCTGATTCTGTGTCTAAGGGTCCCTCACAGTCTTGTTTTCCGTGATTCCACGGTAAAACATCACTTCATCAAACAAATTCCTGGACTAGTGTTCTGGGAGTGAGAAGAAATGGGGAATGATATACCAGAGATGTACTCCGCTCTGTCACACTGTGTGTAAACTATGAAATTCTGAATGTTAAGCAAGCTTACAGGGCTGAGCCCTGACAACCTGGTTCAAGAAAGAGAGTCTCTGTTCAGAAAAAGGTCTGGGTAAGGACAGCCTATTGATCATACTCCACAATGTCCTCCATGTGAACTGAGTCCAACCTCATTGTGCTCTTGTTATAATACATTGCAACGTCTGAGTACAAATAGCATAAAGACCCCAAAGTCTATCAGAAATATGCAAGAATTCAGGATTTCTCCTTGATCCCTGGTGGAGCCGACTGGAGTGATAACATCTTCACACCTGCCAGTCAAACACCTGACAAACACAATTCTCCCTGCTGGCACATCTATTACAGTGAATACTCAAAATAACAAAAAAAAAGGTTTGGAGCAGTGCCCATCCTACCCATCTGCTAACCTCAGAGCCTTACCAGTCCTCCATCCTGAGGAACCCCTCCTCAGAAACAGAGCTGGCGGTCGGCATCGTAGCAGGACTCATGACAGGGATGTATGTGTATCTGCAATATACAGCAAGATGGTGGGTGCTGCTGGAGCTTTAGGTTGAAATATGTTTTCAGATATGGCCAGGTAAGGCTGTCTGAAGTCTTTGAGGGCTGCACGTACCTGTCTGAGGGTAAAATTAGGCCTTTGCCATGTTCTGCATGGAGCCAAGACTGAAAGTGGTGTGTGTGGCAAGAGGCGCAGAGCTTCAGCACATGAAACACATGTTTTCAGGTCACAGTGGCAAGGATTGTAAGTTTAGCTTACAGCCTGGACTTGCTGGATAAATTACTTCTCTCCTCTGGTCCATAAAACTATTACAACAGCTGTTACCACAAGAGATGCAACACTGTGAAAAAGCCAGGCCACTCTTATGTCTCTGGGTCAACTGGCATGTTCAGTTTTGCAATTCCCTGCATCTACAGCTGCTTCTTAGACGTGGCTAAAACCCTGCTCAAACCCTCTTTTATAGCTAATAGGTCTGATGTTGCTATTTACCTATATTCTCCATAATTATTGACACTTTTTGTTAGGATGTGGTGCACAATTTACACTTTGTTGCTAATTCTGAAGTTGAAATGAAGACTTACCTTCTACTTAATTAATAACATTTTCATAACAGTGCCCTTGGATGGGTAATTTAGAGCCGGAAACCCACATAGCTCTGTCTGTTTTATTAATGGATTGGGTATTTAGTGGCAGTACAGATTCAAGAAACTTTTCTTTTGAGGCAGCCAATGGTGAAGTCAAAGACATACTTTTTATTATCCCTAAACAATGGTAAATCTTGGAGCCTTGGAAATCAATTCCTGTTAAAAGAAATAGCTATGGCATGGAATCTAGATATTTTGTTAATCTGAGTTCTTAATAAAGTTTATATAATACATTCATTGTGTAGGGAGATGTTCAGAAAAAGCAAATCAAACTCTCACTCCAGACGACCACAAAACCATTCACAATTCACTCTGCTGGGACAAATTAAGTCATAAAATAAACTCCCTGCTTGCAAGAGCTTCCCCAGAGGCAAGACATCACCACAATAACAATACAGCCTTTCTTCAACATTCTTGCATCCAGAGAAGTTATAAATATGGGTGCAACAGAGTCTTTTAGTGCCTCTCACAGTAAGAACAGAAGAAGGCTGTGTCCGTGCTATGTAGGTAGGCAAATAATTAACCATTGTTTGACATTTTATGAAAATTAGAACAAATTGAACTTGGGGTTTTGGGGATGTTCTTAGCAACTTCTGGGTCTATTAATTTGAGAAATAACCATCTTTGAGCTCTTTAATGGGAAAAGACAAGTCCTTTGGTGAGAATGCTCCACAGTCTCAAGAGATTTGTTTGGGTTTTCCTACCTAATGAATGGCAGGGAGGAAGGCTGTGTTGAGAAAGGCATGAAGAAAATCATGTTCTGCTTAATTATGGTACTTAAAGAATTTGTTCTTTTTTTAAGCTGAAAACTTGATTCAGCACAAATATAAAGAAAATGTAATTAGAGGGTGTAAGCTTCCGGCATTGTATTTTGTACAGTACACAGCCACACCATGGGGAAATGTTGTAAGGAAGGTCCGTTTGTGTTCCACTTACTGGCTTTTCCTCCTTGGAAAGATTCTTTGATGATAAATGTGTTTAAAAATCCATTACAGCTGGTACATTGGGTTGTTTTCAATTGGAAAGGGGGAAAAAAGCACATAAACAATTTTATATTTCAAAGGCAATTCAGGCTGAAACATTCTGCTGCAGCATAATTTAAACTGCAGACAGATTGGAACAAATAATGCAAAGATGCTTTGTTTTAAAATATTGGTATAGATAAAAAATGTATTATTCAAGGGAGCTCTTTGGATTAGTTCTGAAATGGAAAATAATGTATGCAGACGGTCTTATATACATATATAAGCTCTGGGGAAGCAAAGTAACCGGCAGTGCAGAGGCAAACCCATCTGGGCTGCTGCGTTGTAGCAAGATATTGTTGCCCGGGTAGAGAACCTGGTTGTAAAAATACATCATGTAGATGCTCACATACCCAAGAGTCGGGCCACTGAAGAACATCAAAACAACCAGCAGGTGGATCAGGCTGCTAAGATTGAAGTGGCTCAGGTGGATCTGGACTGGCAACATAAGGGTGAGTTAGTTATAGCTTGGTGGGCCCATGACACCTCAGGCCATTGAGGAAGAGATGCAACATACAGATGGGCTCGCGATCGAGGGGTGGACTGGACCATGGACACTATTGTGCAGGTTATCCATGAATGTGAAACATGCACTGTGATCAAGCAAGCCAAGCAGTTAAAGCCTCTTTGGTATGGAGGACGATGGTTGAAATATAAATATGGGGAGGCCTGGCAGATCGATTATATCACACTCCCACAAACCCGCCAAGGCAAGCGCCACGTGCTTACAATGGTGGAGGCAA
>NW_008796181.1:2165301-2173114 GCF_000699145.1 Aptenodytes forsteri
CTTCCTTTTCTGTCCTGTTAAACTGTCTTTATCTCAACCCACGAATTTTACTTTTTTTTCTTCCTCTCCATAACACAGCGAACGGCTGTGTGGTATTTAGCTGCCTGCCGGGTTAAATCACAACAGTAAGTGAGAAATTTGAAGAAGCAGTTGCACATGGGAACCAGCTGTGATCTCATCAGATGCTCTACAGGGATGCTGTTTAGCTAGCTTGTAAAGTTTATTTTTCCTTCTTCCTCTTCCAATTCCAAAGGCCCTGGTAAATATTTTACATCTTTTATCCTCTTCTCTACCCACCTTATTTAATCTCCGCTTGCCTCTTCCTTCTTAGACATCCTTGATAAGAATATGATCATTGACCAGCTTGCTTATACTTTTATTTCTCCTGTTTAGTGTCACTGCTCTTGGGCTCTTCATCTGCAATCTGTCTTCAGTGGCCACAAGGAAGATATCTTCTCTGTTCCCTACTCTGACCATTTCTATGCCTTGTTAGAGTGGTTTTTGGACTGCTTGGAAGGTATTTGGGACAGAGGCTGCTCTGAGGCTTCCGCAACACACTCATGCTATTGCTTGATCTGGAGGGAGCCAGTGTACAGGTCTCCCTTGTAACACGGTGCACATTGCTTCTTACACAAAAGCTCTTCCTGCAGCCTCTCCATGAAGTTCTATCATCAAGAAGTTTAAACAATCTTGAGCATCTTGTGTTTGTTCCCAACGAACAGTCCTGTCCATCAAACAGGTGGAGTAGGTGGATGTTCTCCATTTTCAGAAAGCAATGGTGACCTACACAGTTGCGGGGATCACTCTGATATTGCTGTAACACACCTCATAAGTGGAAACTCAACAGCAATAACACATTGTATTTCTACCCTAGAAGCAGCTGGACCTGTTGCACCCTGTTATTTTTAAAGCAGGGATCACCAGCATTTTATTTTTCAGCACAAACACTTCAAGTGAAAAGCAACAAAGTACAGTTTGTACTTAGTGCCCATTTATGATACATTTTTAGCTCGTAGCTTATGGAAAACGTGTTAGTTGTTGACGAGGACTGCGTTGTGGTAGATGCTGTATGGTCAGAAAACAAAGAGACAGTGTGTCTGCAGGAGTCTGCAGTGCTATCCTCCCGTTTGAAGGCAATATGCTGCCTGAGAGGCTTTCCGGCGTTGCTCGCTGCTGGTGGAAATGGCAGCATTGGGGTTCAGAACCGGCAGAGAGACTGAAGCGTGATGGTGACTGCAGTCTGCTGCTTCCTCCGTATGGCTGCTCTTGAGCCAGCAACAGCTGAGCCCTCTTACCTAACACCCCTCACCAAGCACATTTCCCTTTCCAGTCCCAGCACATACACAGTATTGAGAAAGGAGCTGGGATTTGTCTTCTTCATCACAAGCATCAGGACCAGTGCCAGCAAACTGTCAGGGCTTATGCATGCTTGTGGCTCCCTGTAGAGCTGACCTGGCGGGTTGGGGGGGGCCCCAGAGCCAGCAGGGCAGACCAGGGGGGCAGCTGGGGGCAGCCTCAACCCCAGGCATCAGGCACCGCCATGGAGACAGGCTGAGGCCAATTTGCAATACTTCAACAAAAAAAGCTGCGTTTTTGCACTCAGGCTTGCTCTGGGAGAGATGGAAGGCATCTGCCACAATGGTGGCAGGTATTTTTTCAACCCTCTCTATGTCCGGCAGCTGTAGATAGGCAAAATTATCTCAAACTCTGCAGCCTTTCTCTGCCCCCAGCCGGCATATCGATCTGGTCATGAGTAAGTCAGCAGGAGAACAACCTTCAGCAAGTGCCATCACTGCCCCCCGGGCAAAAATCATAGTGACCCTCTAAGGGAAGTATCAGATGTTGCCCTCTGTGGTGGCCTGACTTTTAACTTTTTCATCTCCTGTCAATAAATGGCAGCCAAAGCTTTCTGATCACTTGAGATGCTCAGGACTAAATGAATCCACTTGCCATTACAATCAATTTTGAGGCCAAAAGTATAAGGCCAGTGCTTTAGCCAGAAAAGGTATAGAGTGCATTCTAGGCGTGATTCACGCCTATTGCCATGTACTGACGTGGGATGAGGCTTAACTTATTCTGGGCTGGTGTGGGTGAGGGGTTAAGGTTTTCAAATGTGCCTAAGAGATAGCTGTTGCAAGGGACTGCAACCTTATAGGCAAGGAGGACTCTCTGTCTCCAAAGCCAATATTGCCATATTTGTAGATGACTGAGAATCTTGTGATAGCCTTTCTTGTGGTGTGTGAGTAAGAGACGATGTGGACTAAAGTACTGGAGAAAAAAATCAGTAGGCAACATGACAGAAAGCAGAGAGTATATTATTATATATTATATATTATATATATATTTCTGCCCTTGAGACAACTGGTGATGGGAGGGACATTTCAAAGCAAAGACTGAAAAGGGTGTTGAATTATTTCATCTCCCTGATGTGTTTTGCTGTACATTTTTCTTCCACCCTTTCAGCCAAAGAAACTGTATGTCAGGTGACATTTTGTATAAAAACAGATCTCAGTAAATAACCAGATGAGGTTGAGGGATGTCTTTAATATTAGCGATGTACAAAAGTACCTTTAATAGGCATGGCATTAGCTGTAAAAGTGACTGTTCTTTGTGAACACCTCAAATTGGCATATTCTGTAGGATCCTTTTGATGTGTAGATATAATCTGTCTTTGAGCAATAATCATGCAGCTCGCACAATGGTATTAGCATGTAGACCATGCAGTTCGACTCTGTAAATGCATTCTTCTGCAGCAGATGGAGTAGCAGTTTATTTTTGAAATTGAGCTAAAATATAAAAAACTAGAGGCAATTTTTTTTTTGGGGGGGTACTGACTGTAATTTTAGAAGTTCTTAAGATAGCAAGATCAAGCACCTGGATGCTCTTTAGCTACAACTTCTGTCACCATGAGATAAAAATGTTGATTCATTCTTCGCAATATCATGTTTAGATTTTCAAAAACAACCAGTTATTTCTGGTGTCCTGGTTTCTAGTTTCCTAGTTTTTTTCCACTATACGGACACCTATTTTTGCGAAGAGATACTTCAGAAATCAAACCTCTTCAGTAAGATTTAAATTGGATACACAAAATCCCTAGTTATTTGTGAATTATTCAGGCCCAGATAATTCTAATGTAAATATCCATAATTTATCCATATCAGAATCAGTTAATATCAGAGAAACAGTTTAAACTGATATCAATTCATTGATGTTTTATGTGTATGCGAAAGGAAGGAATAAACTATTCATCATGTCCCTGTTGGACAGGACAGAAAGTGCTGGCATTAAGCCCAATGGTTTAGCTTAAATATGAAGAGCAGCTTTCTAGTAGTAAGACAGTTAGCACTTGAATAGTTTATTGGAGAGGCTGGGCAATCTCTGTTGTTTGAGATTTTTGTGAAAAGCTTAGATACCTGCCAAGAATGATCTGTTAGACCTGGTCCAGCTTTGCCGAAGAAGATTGACTAGGTGAGCTCACAAGGTCTTTTTCAGCTTCATTTTCTATTGTTCTATAGATGTATATATCATGCTATATGATGTATATCTTCTGAACATCAACTATATGATTTAATAGATGTAACTGATTCTATTCCCACATATACACATACACAGGGCTCACAGACCAACATATATTGATAGTTAACAGACATGGCCTGCTGGATGAGTAGTTTCATATTTGGATTTCTAATTTTTGACACTGTGGAATGAAAGGCTAATCAGGCTAATAATAATTAAGGCCACTGTATTTGCCGGGTGGCAAGAGCAGAGCAGATGCAGAGGTTTTGCTAAAGAACCCATTCTTCCTTTTCAGCTCCAAGAAAAGTCTGCAATGGGGCCACAAGGTGGCAGATGAGCTGCAAAGATTACAGATTAAAAGCTGCAAGATAAAAAATAGATTGCAAATGACAAGTTAAAAAAAAAAAAGAAAGAAAGCATTAAGGATAGAGTCATTACTGTGCTTTTGGGTGCTTTCCTGAAAAACCAGCAGTGCTTCCTATCACATAACAAAGTAAATCAAATACCCCCATCCCCATTGCAACAGGTTTGGGTTCTAATTGTACTCAATGGTAACTAAATCAACCACAGCCAGCTTTTGGGTAGGCTCCTTGTCTTGGGCATTATTCCGAAAAATTTGCTATGTTTGACATTTCATCAATGTTCAGACTGAATCAGTTCAAGCATAAATTAATTTTTATCTGATGCTTTGGAACTGTAGTGAAGAAAAACAAGAGTTTCCTTGAGACTGGAGCGTAGCATATACATTGTGGGTTTGTGCTGGAGCCCACACTTGCTTGTTTAAATGCCTTTATATATCTGATGCTTGTAGCAGGATAAAGAGGTGTGATAAAAGACTGAAAAGGGTGTTGAATTATTTCATCTCCCTGATGTGTTTTGCTGTACATTTTTCTTCCACCCTTTCAGCCAAAGAAACTGTATGTCAGGTGACATTTTGTATAAAAACAGATCTCAGTAAATAACCAGATGAGGTTGAGGGATGTCTTTAATATTAGCGATGTACAAAAGTACCTTTAATAGGCATGGCATTAGCTGTAAAAGTGACTGTTCTTTGTGAACACCTCAAATTGGCATATTCTGTAGGATCCTTTTGATGTGTAGATATAATCTGTCTTTGAGCAATAATCATGCAGCTCGCACAATGGTATTAGCATGTAGACCATGCAGTTCGACTCTGTAAATGCATTCTTCTGCAGCAGATGGAGTAGCAGTTTATTTTTGAAATTGAGCTAAAATATAAAAAACTAGAGGCAATTTTTTTTTGGGGGGGTACTGACTGTAATTTTAGAAGTTCTTAAGATAGCAAGATCAAGCACCTGGATGCTCTTTAGCTACAACTTTTATCACCATGAGATAAAAATGTTGATTCATTCTTCGCAATATCATGTTTAGATTTTCAAAAACAACCAGTTATTTCTGGTGTCCTGGTTTCTAGTTTCCTAGTTTTTTTCCACTATACTGACACCTATTTTTGCGAAGAGATACTTCAGAAATCAAACCTCTTCAGAAATATTTAAATTGGATACACAAAATCCCTAGTTATTTGTGAATAATTCAGGCCCAGATAATTCTAATGTAAATATCCATAATTTATCCATAAAAGAATCAGTTAATATCAGAGAAACAGTTTAAACTGATATCAATTCATTGATGTTTTATGTGTATGCGAAAGGAAGGAATAAACTATTCATCATGTCCCTGTTGGACAGGACAGAAAGTGCTGGCATTAAGCCCAATGGTTTAGCTTAAATATGAAGAGCAGCTTTCTAGTAGTAAGACAGTTAGCACTTGAATAGTTTATTGGAGAGGCTGGGCAATCTCTGTTGTTTGAGATTTTTGTGAAAAGCTTAGATACCTGCCAAGAATGATCTGTTAGACCTGGTCCAGCTTTGCCGAAGAAGATTGACTAGGTGAGCTCACAAGGTCTTTTTCAGCTTCATTTTCTATTGTTCTATAGATGTATATATCATGCTATATGATGTATATCTTCTGAACATCAACTATATGATTTAATAGATGTAACTGATTCTATTCCCACATACACACATACACAGGGCTCACAGACCAACATATATTGATAGTTAACAGACATGGCCTGCTGGATGAGTAGTTTCATATTTGGATTTCTAATTTTTGACACTGTGGAATGAAAGGCTAATCAGGCTAATAATAATTAAGGCCACTGTATTTGCCGGGTGGCAAGAGCAGAGCAGATGCAGAGGTTTTGCTAAAGAACCCATTCTTCCTTTTCAGCTCCAAGAAAAGTCTGCAATGGGGCCACAAGGTGGCAGATGAGCTGCAAAGATTACAGATTAAAAGCTGCAAGATAAAAAATAGATTGCAAATGACAAGTTAAAAAAAAAAAAGAAAGAAAGCATTAAGGATAGAGTCATTACTGTGCTTTTGGGTGCTTTCCTGAAAAACCAGCAGTGCTTCCTATCACATAACAAAGTAAATCAAATACCCCCATCCCCATTGCAACAGGTTTGGGTTCTAATTGTACTCAATGGTAACTAAATCAACCACAGCCAGCTTTTGGGTAGGCTCCTTGTCTTGGGCATTATTCCGAAAAATTTGC
Organism: Aptenodytes forsteri; assembly: GCF_000699145.1. Lineage (NCBI taxonomy): Eukaryota > Metazoa > Chordata > Aves > Sphenisciformes > Spheniscidae > Aptenodytes > Aptenodytes forsteri. Next base: position 2,171,396 of record NW_008796181.1, read on the forward strand.
TATGTTTGACATTTCATCAATGTTCAGACTGAATCAGTTCAAGCATAAATTAATTTTTATCTGATGCTTTGGAACTGTAGTGAAGAAAAACAAGAGTTTCCTTGAGACTGGAGCGTAGCATATACATTGTGGGTTTGTGCTGGAGCCCACACTTGCTTGTTTAAATGCCTTTATATATCTGATGCTTGTAGCAGGATAAAGAGGTGTGATAAAAAATTGACAGCCCCTATTTTCTGCAGTTCAGAATGGATGATCAGAAACGGTGAGCAGGGGATCCTGGTTCTGGTCTGAGCAGTTTGTCCAATGTCTGGTAGACTCGTTCTCTTTCTGGAGGCTCAACAGCGTTCTGTTCCTGAACTACAGAAAGTCTGTTCTGCATGACTTATAACCAAGTTCAAAATAGTTCTCCTGAACTGTTATCATTTTCCTTTTGGGATGGACTAAATTATAGGTACTGTCTGAACCACTCCCCATGCCACCAAACATGAAGCAGACAGGAAACATCCCAAGCAAATTCTTATTCATTTCATTCTTTCGCTAAGCCCCATCCTCCACCTTGAATGCATTTAAGGGAAATTAATAAGTTTCCAGGATATTTCTTGCTGCTTTAAACTACTGCTTCAATTTTCAGGTGCTATAAAATTTCTGGCCTTCACAGAGAGAGCTGCTGCCAGCATGTGCCTGGTTGGTGTCCTCTGTCCCTGGACATCCTGGGGATAAGACCAGGAGGCTCCTGCATGCTGCGATGTGTGTACTGCCACGAGGATGCTCAGATGTTGAATGTTCAAAAGAGGCTGTTTTAGCCCACCCACAGGGATTCAGCATCCTGGAGCTGCTGTGGGGGTGAACAGCCAGCACAGCTCTGGGCATTTTGCCTGAGCACTAGTCCATGGCCAGATCAGATCAAACCAGCCTCTGATAGACATAGCAGACTGATGTACCTGAGAGCCTGTGGAGCAGGCAACAACCCAGATATCCTAGCCCCTTGAGACCACTGGGTTGACTATCTCCCCTCTTTGCTTTGCAAGTCTGGTTTTACTTGGTTGATTTAAAGAAGACCCAGTTCTCCTTTGGACTTTTCTCCAAGACTGATCTGACCCTGTCCTTGTAAGAGCCATTTGAAGCATGGAGTAGCTTTCAGACAGTGACAGCCTCTTGCTAGCAGTGATAAACCTAATCAGAACAAAGACACGCTGCTTGTTAATGGAAACGTTAATAACAGTTCCATTGCTTTTGCAGTTTTAAATAATTTTACTGAATAATTAAACAGCAATTTATTCTTTTTGTTTTGAAAGCAGTCCTCTCGCTCTTCAGCTTGTTTTTGTTATGTTGCTGTTGATTTTCTTGTGCTTGATCTTATACGCTGGTTTTGGCTGGGATAGAGTTAATTTTCTTCACAGCAGCTAGTATGGGGCTGTGTTTTGGATTTGTGCTGAAAACAGTGTTGATAATTCAGGGATGTTTTCATTATTGCTGAGCAGTGCTGACACAGAGTCAGGGCCTTTTCTTCTCCTCACCCCACCCCGCCAGCGAGCAGGCTGGGGGTGCACAAGAAGACCCCCACCACAAGAGCCTTCCTGAAAGCAGAGCCCAGCAGAGAAATCAGTGCCCAGCTGTGCTGGCTTTGACTGGGATAGAGTTAATTTTTTTCCATAGTGTTTTGGATGTGCTGAAAACAGTGTTGATAATTCAGGGATGTTTTCATTTTTGCTGAGCAGT
>NW_008796181.1:2173324-2185919 GCF_000699145.1 Aptenodytes forsteri
CCCCCATCCCACCAGGGGGGAGTGAGTGAGCGGCTGTGTGGGGCTGAGTTGCTGGTTGGGGTTAAACCATGACAGTTTGCTATAAAAGTAATATATACTGAAGTACTTCTAAAATGTAATAGATAAATGCATTTGCTGCCTGTGGTCTTATGAAAGGCTGTACAATTATTTGAGTGAATCTTTTGTCATAAATAATTCAGTCAGTATTAATTAAAAATTCTTGTTTAGTAATCACTGGGTTTCATATCTTCTGTTTATTAGTTTTCCTTTTATTACAATAGTCTCTCATAAGTTATGTCATTAAAGGAACTTTCCAAGTATATTCCAGAGGGATCCTGTGACAATCAGAGTAAGTGAAAGTGGCTGAAAAAAGATTCCTGTCAATGATTTTTTAAAGGTTCATCCTGTTTCTGTTACTTTTCTTACCTCATTGTCCTAAGAACAAGAATAGCCAAATTTTCAGAGTGCAAAAGAGAAATGTTCACAGTGCTTCTTGCTTTATGGTTGGTTATGGTGGTTAATCATAATAAATCAAGAATATTTAATGATTAAATTAATCAGAATTCAGCAAAATCAAGAATGCTTTTACATTTTCTCTATTTCAAAGGGTAAGTAAGGGTAGTAACTTATACCTAGCAACAAATCCAGCTTTTTATAGTCAGAGAAGGAAGGAAAGAAGATATGAGCTACAGATTTTTGGAGTATCTAAGCTGAACAAGAAGAATGGTAAGTTCCTAGTCTCGTGGTGATGTGAGCATCTGTAGCTTCAACTGACTTTGAGGGACTCAAGGACATTCAATACGTCTCAGGTGTGGGCACAAGTTCTGGAAGCATTAACAGAAGAGTCTAATGGCTCCTTGCTGGAGCAGGCACAGCAGAGACTGGAAGTGCAGATTTTCTCTAAGCTGCAGTACTTACACTAATGAGATAAAATAATTTGATTCAGGTAGTATTTGTTCACTCTTCTCCTTTGCATTTCCTGATTTATCTTGGTTAGTTGTTTCTGTCCCTAAACAGTGGTTCCAATGAAGCCTCAGCACTGCAAAGAATGTGGTTTTCATACTTATCACAAACCTTATAAAAATCAAGTGCTCTTTTTTAATCAGCTCTTTTGATATTACTCTTCAGAAATGAAATCACTAGGATTTGCCATTCAGTGAATTGTTTTCTTAGGAGAGAATGACTTATATTATTAGCTTTATTGACCACATCACTTTGAGTATTTAAAAGTTTAAGCAGCAGGGAAATGGCAGTTAGGAAGTTACGAGGAGTGCACAGTTTGTTAAGCCTTCTGGACATTCTCAGTCTCTTGAATTGCGTTTCAAATTTTGTCTGACATCCTGAACAAAGTCAGTGTTCTTTTGGAAAAGCTCAGACAGCAAGATCCTGTGCACAGGAATTACTTGCATAAATATCTACATCTGAACTCGTCATCCTTGCCTTTCTTTACAGACACCAGAGTCAAAACATGGGACTTGTAGGGTGTTATTCTTGTCATCCTAAAATAATTTAAATGCATCACATCCTTGAAGCATCTAATTTTTCCTGCTGACCATAAAGAGACACTGAGGTGATTAGTTTGGCAGCTGACATACTTTCTGTGGATGTTTAAAGTGAGATGAAATCCCACCCACATAGACTCTGTGAGACAAGACAGGAAGACTTTATAATATGGCATCAGTAGAACTTAAATGGTGAAAAGCTACATTCGTTGTATGAGTCAGTGATGCTATTGTCGAGGTTTGTGGAATAGCTAAATCAACATCATTATTACAGTATCAGACTTTTTGCATATTTCTAGTTACAATACTGTGATTATCTATAATATTATGCCATAGTTACAACAGTAATATTATGATTATGAGTTATTATGCTATGATATATTTCCTAGGTCAGAAAAAGGAGGAGAAGCTATCTTTAGAAGACTGAACTGAAATAATTACTGACTTAAAAGTCTATGTGCTTTCTTTATGGATCAGGTTTAAACAGTATTTATAATTTAAAATGGGCATTTATGAATTTTTCCTCAGAGTCCTATCTAGGGGATAACAGGTATTTCATATACTTGTTATAAAGTGCTACTGTGATACTCCACTTGAGAAATGAACTGGAGAAGCTCTGGCTTGATAATAGCTGTGGCTGAACATTGCCTCCATTTTATAACCTACTGTATGTTAGTTACACACTAGAGTAAATGGGTATAGTACTTTGAAGGGAAGTTTTTTCTGCCATCATAGGTCTGCAGTGCACATGAAGACCTGCCTTGCTAATGGGCAACGGAATGGAGTGGAGGCAATACCAGAAGATGGGGATGACAATCATAGAAGAACATGGTTCTTGACAATTTTGGTAGAAGACATCTTGAAAATTAGATTATTGCTAAATCTAGGTAACATCTGCATTCCTACAACTGCCTACATAGAAATGAAAGCATGAATGCAGGAATCTGTGAAAGGAATGGCATATTACAGCCTTGGAAACCGTTACAAGTGAAACTTCAAAGAAGGCAAGGTGAAGGAGGTGATGGATTGGGAATATGTTCCCACTGATCCTGGCAACCTGTACATGTCAGAATCCATCATTAGACAGGATTTCTTGTCTCGAACTCCCATTTATCTCTCCTGTTAGGAACCTGCAAGAGAATACTCATGGTATATTGTAGCAGACGAAAGATTGCCAAAGTTGATTAGCTGGAGTTAACCTTCTCTATATAGTTTTTATCGGAGTCCTGAAATTAATTTTAGGTCTTCTGGTATTGTTATTTCTGTTTCTTCCAGTGACAAAAAATACAGCAGAGGGAACTTTCACAGATACAGGGTATGTATACTTTTCCTTTGCTTTCTTCTCTGTGGATAGTTCCTTTTTGCAGTCAATAATGTTTTATCCAAGTATGAGCTGGAAAAGCTCTACACAAAGACACCATGAGTCATTGTTGTACAACACTAATAAAGCATTATTATCTTTTTTTCTGTATATCATTGCAGCCTTTGGTCAAAACCTCCTCAGACTAGTTCTTATAATACAGGAAATAGAGACAAGTAATTACGATATTCTTCACCCCAGTGTAGCTGGCCACTTTTCAAAATGCAGTGATACCACTTGCAACTGACTTCTACAACAGGACTCTTCCTCTGGGACCATTGCTGGATGAAGATGCTGGGAGACAGATTTAGACCTTTTGTCTGCAAGTATTTTAAGGAATTAAATTTTCCTGAGACTGGCACAATGTTCAAGTGGCACCAAACAGCCCGTGTCCATATTGCCAAGTTCCCTTACCCTCCAAAGCAATCTACTGGGAATGGCCAACTGTGCCCTTGTGAGGGTTCCTTGAGGGAACCTTGTGAGGTTCTGGGAGACATTGGCCAAATCTGCCCTTGGAAGCACTCTGACAGTGTATCAGGATGGACAACATTTCGAAGTCTGGGAACATTGCCTGGCATTTTTTAGTTTAGTAGTAGAGATACAGCTTTTGCAATAACCAGAGTTACATATATTTTGATATCACAAATGCCAGTACTCAAAAAGCTACCTCAACCAGCAAAGCTTAAAGAGTTATGTGCCAGTTACTTATGCTGCCAGTAAAAAACTAGGTTTTATAGTCTCTGAGGCTGAGGATTAGAAGAAGAATACATGATTCAAGAATTCAGGAACTAAATCACTCTATTACATATTATCTCTTTTAGACAAATGCCTCTAAAAGCCAAAGAGTTCACATCGTTCCTTAGCTGCCTCCATACACAGATACGGTAGCACCCCTTCAGAGATTGTGGCTGTTGGTGGGAATTAAGTCCATGACCTTCAATACCAAAAGAGTAAGATCTGAGCCAAAGAAGTAGGCCTTTTATCTGTAAGAAACCAGTGGACTATTACAGACACTGGGGCTCACTATTAGATGAAGACATGATTATACACTAAGCCAGCGTATTATTACACTTTCATTTCCTCTGCTGAAAGGTCTATTATCCTCTCTGTGAGCATGATCTAATGTCTGTTGAAGTCAGTGTGAGCTTTTCATTGAGCTTAATCGGCTCTGAATCATGATATAAATGTGTGAGCCTGTTCATACGAGGTAGAAATAAACAGGGTATAAGAAGTAAGAAGAGGTGATCTTTAAATATCTCTCTATATATATATCTCTATATCTACCTCTATATATAAATCTATCTTTCATGCAAACACTGTTTTGGACATAGCAGAATAGCTATCTGAAGGTGTTAACACAATGTGTGAAGGAATCCAGCCTAAATTTAATCAAGGGGTTGTAAAGGGCAATTTGAGTAAAACTGATAAAAAGATAAAAGAGATTTGTGGGTGAAAGGAAAAGAGGAGATGGGAGTTCTCGAGTAACCTTTCTAAAGAAGGGAAACTGAGACACAGTTTCATGGTGGGTGGTTTTTCTTCTGTTGCTCTGAATAACTTGGCTATCCTAGTTCTGATAAACACATTCTCTTACAGCAGTTTTTTATAATCAGCATATATTTGTTCGAGGTTTATTTTCTACTTTTTCTTTCTCTGTTACCGCAGTGAATATATGGTTTTTTATCCCTCTGAGTATTTTCCTCAGACATTTTGGCCACTGATTTCATCACAGTTCTAAATAGAGCATGGGAGGGGGGGACTCATCTCAACTGACCTTAGCCATATAAAGTCATCTGTTCTAGGTAAGACATCTAAGCTCACCCTTTAATCAATGGAGAGAGATATCAGCTCCACGTAAAAATGTATATGACACACCTTAGACACTTAGGATGAGATGAAACACTTTTTTGGAAGATGCTCATCAGCTTGTAGAAGGTTCATGGGCCACTTATGTCCGTGAGAGGTCACACACCGGTTCTCTGCCTCTATAACTGTGAGCTCCCGGGTCTTTCCTGTTCTAGCCTTTAAGTATCTAATTCATATCTAATTGAACAGCTCCTACCTATGAGCCTACCTGAGCAGCTCCATCAGTGGCCTGGTTCATGTTTACCGCTTTACCACTCACTGAGTTTCACCATAAATGGCTTTGACCTGTACAACAACGAGTGTGACAGCTGTCATTAAAGGCTGTTCTCAGAACGTAGAGTGGGTCTAGTCCAAAATCCATCGGCAATGAATCAGCACTCTGAGGCTATGCAAATAATATGGAAAATTTTCCCTTCTTTCTAACCCTGGACCATGTGAAAATAGGCCCCAAAGTCTGAATATTTAATTATTTGAAATTGTTGCCAAAGGGCAATGCTCTTATAAGGGCAAGACTGGGGCTTTAGGCAGTTTTATATGGCAGGAAAAGGGCTCTCGGTCATCTTCAAGTACTTGACCTGAATCTGTTAAGTCTACTTATATTACTGTGTATAAGAATGGCCACTTGGGTCAAACCAAAGGTTTTTCTAGCACTTCGTCCTGTGGCTGACATTCGATAGGCACTGATATTCAGGAAACACTTAGGAGATCAACATAAATTGTATATAGAGCTGTCCTGCTGTATGTACCCCTTAGCTTCTGTCAGTCAACAGTTTAGGAAATTTCTGAGCCGTAGGTTTCATAAGTACTGTTATGTTTAACAGCCAGTCTCAGTCCTCCCCTCTGGTGTTCTAGTTAAATTTTCCAGCAGAGTAGGGGATTTTCTAATGTATTTCTTTCTTGACAACTCCAGCTCATTTGCATATATTCTCATGGCAATTCATTGATGAGCAACTAAATTAGACTTTAAAAGGAACCGTGCATGCTACAGTTCTGCCTACACCTTGGATTTCCCCACTTGCAGCCAGTGATATAACTGCACAATTACAAATCTGTATTGTGACAGCCAAAACTCCCATTTCCACCAGTGGAAATTACCCCTGTTGGAAAGCAGGTGAAGATATTATCCTGCAAATTGTGGTTGATTGCCATAAAGAGTCCATCCAAATGGAACTGCAGTCGTGCAGCTACAGCAGTAGATGGATCAGTTTAAATCTATAGTATAGACAAGTATAGACTATAAATCAGTAAACATTCTCAGTAGACCAGCTATTTGAGCCACAATTATTTACTGTAGTGGAGATTAACATACATTTGATGTGTATAAAAAAGGCAACAGAATATACCAACTGAGAGAGCATTACATGGCATATGGCTGGGGGTTGCATACTGCTGGGATCAAATTCTCCTTTGTATCAAACACATAGAAATACTGACACAACTAAAATCTTCCATAGTTTGTCACTGCCAATAGAGCAATCACCTGGCCAGTGTTATGCTGTCTGGAAATAAAGGAAAACTATAATAAATCAGCCACTCACTTTTTAAGTAAAAAAAAGTATCTTAGTAATAAAGCAGTGCTGACAACTTTGAGCTCTCTGAAGGGCTCACACAGACTTGCATCCAAAACCCTCTGCAGAGAGTAGAAGTAACTTTCAAGGATTTGGGGCCAGATTTTCTGAATTTCCCTATCTTCCCCTGCATCTTCCAGTCAGCTGGCATCAACGTTAATTACTGTACATACTGCGGGAAATGAGAATGAAAACACACTGTATTGTTGGTCTGTAAATCATATTTTGACCAACTGAACCTGGAAACTCAAAACAGAGGCCAAATCATGTGTTATGTAGCAAGAATGCACGTGCAGAATGGGAAACACTGCGGTTTGCACCTCCTCTACTTTCTCCTACCAGAGTAAGGGAGCGGCCATGGCACAAACCCAGAAACCATCTCTCTGAGGGACCCCCTGTTTCCAGGGGCCCTACCAGAAGACACATGTCTGAGGATGCGGTGTGATCCTGCAACTTCCCTCTTTCCCACCCTTCCTCCACCACATGACTCGATGTGGGTCCCTCTTCATCATTTGGTCCGAAGAGGCAGAAGTGCAGAAGGTAGTGAGAGGAGGCTGGAAGACGCATTGTCTGGAGGTCCAGACCATGTTTGCATGGCACAAACTGTGTGCCATTTTGGCACCTTGAGCTGTAGGATGTGTCTATTCTTCTCTGTAACATCTTCTTCTTGCCCCATGTGCAGCTAGAATAGCTTGGGTGTGACATGGCTAACACCAAATCTGTGAATGAACATTGCTCTTTTGAGAATAGCATTAAGTCTCTGCTATGGAGAACCAACCTATTAATTAAACTTTCTCCAGTAACAATGTGGCATCCTTAGGGAGCTGGTTTAGACAGGAAATGAGGATAAAAAGGAAGGAAATATAATTTAGGGCAACAGTACTTTTTTTTGACATTACTATTTTGGTGGACTTAGCAGGGGTGGGCAAGCTGTCTGATAAAATTTACATTTGACCTAATGACCTCAGTCTGCCTTAATTTCAGTGGAGACAAGTAGGCACTGCTAAGACATGACTCATCTCCTGAAAGCAGATATGTGAGTCGGATGAAGCCCCCAGAAGTGCCTATTTCTTTCCATTGATCATATAGGTCAGATATAAGTGCTCACATCACAGATATCAAAGATGGGGTGTGTGAAGCCTCCTGTAGACACTACACTCAATGTGGAAAAGCACTTTCTACCTGTCCATTCACCAGGTATAAAAGAAGCCAATCAATTGCACTATTAAATCTTTTGGGCAGGAAATATCTTCCTGATATGCTGGTGCAGGTACAAGTCTTGGAATAGCAGTAAAGGCTCTCAGTAATGTCAGAAGAGAAATAATAATCATTTATGTATCTTATTGTCTTTGGGCAGATATCTGATTTCTGGTGAGATGTGAATGCTCAACATTTTACAGTATGGAAACTCAACCTCTACACTGAGATCTGTCACAGAATCTATGAAATACAACTGACATTAAAAGAAAGTTAAAATAAAGAAGGGTAATTTGATAACCTCTTAACTATTCCTGGGTGAAATAGTTTTTATCAGTTTAGAGGATTATGTTTCCACATAAACTTTTATTGGCTACAACATCTTTACTACTCAAATCAAATAGGGTCTGGTTTTCTGGATCTTATTTTGGTCTTGCAAAGATACTTAATTCTATTAGATTGTTTGATCTTGTGTAAGTGCAGCTGTTAGTCAGTCCCTTTCTACATCCTCCTTTCTTCCTCTGTCTTTTCTGGAAAATTATTTCTGTCATTAAGACCAAACTCTGCTAGTCTTAGTGAAAATCATCTTGTCCATTGCTATCATGGGAAAACTTGACATACTTTCCAGAAACCCGGATTCTTTCCATAGGACTCACATCTATCAGGTAGCTGAAAGAAGGTCTTGGTGGTTTTGGGCAGCCTTGTTACACTTGCCTCTGTGCATTGTTTTAGATTCACTAGTTGTAAGCCTCACACATAATTTTCAAAGTATTATTGAGGATTTGGACCTTACTGCTTTAATTGCATATATAAAATGTCAGGCTATCATGATTTTTTTTGTACATTACACTTAAATATAGATGACTGCTGTCAACAGTGAAAGTTGAGAGCTAACTTCCATTTTGTGTTTCTGTTCATATACAGATTTTTTTCTGACTTTAACCTAGTCTCACACTTTTTGAATCTCAAAGATTTTCTAAATGTTTTTTCTGTCTTTGTTTATGCAAAAATAAAAATAACTTGCTGCAAAAAAGCAGGTATTTATTCTTTATAAACAGAAAGTTAGTTTGTTGTTTTCCAGGTTGCTAACTATCCACTGCTACGCAGTGTAGAAATAGATTACCAAATTATGCAGAAAATCAAAGAACATGAATCAACAAGGAGGATGAAAAGAAAACTGATGTTGGACTGATCTGTTCTTTCAGCATCTATAATTGTACATTACAAAAATCTTAATTTATCTTTACACCACCAAGGGTATAACAAAGCTAAAAATAGAGTTAAATTAGCCATTGTATACCTCTACAATACACTATGTGCATGTATAGTTTCTAAGAAAGCAGCAATATTCAACATATACTAAAGGAGTGAAAAGTACACTTGAGAGTCTGCTGTCCTGAATAGGATTAGATTCAAAGGAAATAATGAGGTGATACTAAGGATGCTCTAAAATTGTTCATTTCCTATTTATTGTAGACCTCTGAGTACCCCCAAAGGGCATTGTTAGTGGATAGACAGTCAGTCCACATCACCATCAGGTTATAATTTTGTCCTTTGCATCACTCACATGTTGCGAACCCCATAAGTGATTGCAACTATGTAAAGGGTTCATGAGCTGTTGGAGGTTGGTTTGTTTGTTTGTTCATTTTTTGTTTTTTGCTTGTTTGTTTGTTTGGCTCATATGATGTCATTTCAGCAGCCAGGATATAAATAGCCAGGCTTTCTAGATTGTCCCTCAAATGAATCAACATTTTCCCTACCACCTCTGTGTTGGCCTACGTACGGTACTGAAATTCTCTTTGTATATATGGGTGTTTCCAGGCCCTGTTCGTGGATGATTGTGTGTTAAGCCACGTGGGATGGAGTAGTGCACTTCAAAAAGATCAAATCTACAAATGACACATTAAAGACCACACTTTAACCACTTTTCTGGTTAACATAAGCAGGATAACTAAGGCAATGGAAAACAAAAACCTCAGGAAATCATCTCCACTCTCCAGGTCCATCCTGTAGTTGTCCCCTAGCTAGAAAGGAGCACGACCCCAGTGCAGAGTATCGCTCCTGCATGGTGCAAGGTAAAGGGACACACTCTGCACAGCTCAGTGCACATCAACCCAAATGAAGCGCTGGGCTCACAAAACAACACTGATCCTCTTAATTTGGTCCATTCAGAGCTGTGCACACTTGGGTCCACTTCGTGTCTGGGACAGCAATTTTTCCCTGATTTAGATTGTTTGCAGCATGTTGACTTGTAGGATGGAAGAAGTGATGCTCAGCTGCAATGACCCAGCAGTGTGTGGTCCTCTGTCAGCATACCGGCAAATAAATCAACACATACTCTCTCTCCCTTTCAGGGTATCTCCAAATGCTGATCATCAGTCCACAGGCTCTTGCAGCCCCTGTATCATATGGTTTGTGCACATAATATGCTCTTTGCAGCTAAGAATTGGGTCTAAAAGGAGGAATTACTGCACCAGCTCAGTAGCATTGCTTCTTCTGTAGCTATATTTTTCTTGTCTTTACCAGTTCATTCCGCTCCAGAAGCTTAACAGGCTGAGCAGGTCTTTGAGTTTGAAAATCTCAGTTGTGCAAAATGCAGTTTAACAAAGTGTGAAACTCCCGATAGTACAGAAACAATATTAACAGTAGATGGTGATTAGAGCTATTGGAGCTTGATTGTTAATTGGATTGTTACAAATGAAACACATGGACCATTAAAAGGACATCAAACATGGTGGCTTGCAGTAGGGACAGCAGGCTTTGGCAAAGACAAATTGTTCATTAAGGCCATACGATGACTATAAGTTGCAGTTGTTAGCACCAAATTTCATTCTAATGGGATGCTCTTTGGTGCCTGGCTAATTCCCCTTCTCATCTGCTTGTGCTGCTTTAATGGGCTTTTTCTTTTTTCGTGTTTTCTTTGGATTTGTCACTGTCAGCTGTACACACTCTTGCCCTGACAGTCTTCTGACAGGTTTTCTGTTTGCCTATTTGTTTGTGCAACCATTTCTTAACTAAGTCACTGACATACACCAGGAGACACATCAGTCCTTTTTAGCCTGGTGGGAATGCTCCATTGCACATGAGAGTCCCCCACTACTCTTTATTGTCCTGCTTGTTTTTCCTTTCTGTTCCACTGCGTCGGTCCTAGGCTACCTGCACAGCCACAATGCCAGACCTAGAAATACCTGTTGTTCTGCACCAAAATGACTTCTTTTCTCATTTACCCTGCCCTGATCAGAAGCAATTCCACCAAAATACCAGCATAAGCAAAATCAGGAGCAAGACCTTAGTGAAGCAATCCTACACATATGCCAAAGTGGTATGTTAGCACAGAGTTGGTTCTGGGGAAACCTTTCAGCTTGCATTTCTTAGGTGTTTTTGACTAATTTCAGGATGGACCTTTATTTTTCTAGTATCTAATTCCTGGAGGAGTTCTGCACTAAACAGCATTTAGCACTAGGCAACTAGTGGCAGTGTCTGAGCTGAGTACTGGGTGCATCCTGCAGTGTGCCTTGAGGTCCTGCCTCCCTGTTTCCCACATCAGTGCTCTAGCTCCAGTGTTGGGTCTCATCTGCAGCTCCTCATGGAGCTTTTTTTCCCTCAAAAACAGGTGCATGTTGCAAACTTGGGCCTTGTCCCAAGACCTTACACTCAGTCTGGGATATAGCTATGACATTGTTCTGGTTTTGTCTGGGATAGAGTTAATTTTCTTCATAGTAGCTACTATAGGGTTATGTTTTGGATTTTTGCTGGAAACAGTGTTGATAATACAGAGATGTTTTCATTATTGCTGAGCAGTGCTGACACAGAGTCAAGGCCTTTTCTGCCTCTCACCCCACCCCACCAGCGAGCAGGCTGGGGGTGCACAAGAAGGTGGGAGGGGACACAGCTGGGACATCTGACCCCAACTGACCAAAGAGATATTCCACACCATATGATGTCATGCTCACAGTTTTACGGCTGCTGAGAGGGTACATGGATGGGTCCAAGACCGCAAAACCCCAAGCTCAAAGTGTCAAAGATACAGTTCCTCTTTGTGTATATTTGACCAGTTGTTTATACATTATGTATCAATGGGAAAATCACCCCAATAGTTCTCATCAAGCATCTGTTGTGAGTATTTTTATTGCTTAATTACTTTATCCATACTCCTAGCACACAAACTAGCTCGTCTTTAGCAAAACCAAGTATTCAGTTCATGCCATGTATCTTTAAATGCTGTACTTGAACATTTGCCAAGTCTACTCATCCTCCTCCATACAAATACCACGTGTCTTGTGTAGACCTTCATTAGTCCTCTGATGGACGACAGGCAGCCTGCTCATTAGTCCTGTATTTAATTGGTTATCAGTCACAAGCTTTCCATCCCTTCAGTTGCACAGCTACTTTTATTGAACTTCACCATTTTTCAGGCCTTTCCAGCATTTCTTTAGTGCTTGCTTGGACAGAGGAAGCCTCAAAAGATTTCTAAGGGCATGGTGCTAGTCAAGAAGAGAGTGAACAGGGGAGGGATGCTCTATTTCTGCTTTGTCCCAAATAGGTGAGGGACTTCTGGGGCTCATGGCAATGTTCTTTTATCTTGATTCACCCTTCTTTAGTAGCTTATGTTGTATTTTTATATCCAGTGGGATCTGCTTGTATGCAGCCCTGCCTGTATGCAATCGTGCAGATCCAGTGCAGGTAGTTTTGTGAATTGACCAAAAGTTTATGTGCTTGCGCAAGCCATGGGAAACAAAATAACCAGGTACTGCTCTGGGGGAAGGGGCTGCCAGTTTGGCGTGTAGCTTTGTTTGAAAAATTAGACTGAATAAATTCATAAAGATGCTCTGTCAATCAGCTGCTACAGCTGTGTAGTTTTGAGGAGTTTGAGAGTCATTGGTGCCCTTCAGAGACAAGCCTGCAGCAGACACATGCTGTGATAACAGCATCCTTCCATTCATCCCCAGCATGCCAATGCTGGGGGTGAAATCGATAGCCCAGCTCAAGTGCATCTACACCAATGCACGCAGCATGGGCGGCAAACAGGAGGAGCTGGAAGCCATCATGCAGCGGGAGAGATATGACTTAGTCACCATCACAGAAACATGGTGGGGTGACTCTCA
>NW_008796181.1:2187907-2211722 GCF_000699145.1 Aptenodytes forsteri
TCTGGAGAACAAGTCTTCTGAGGAGCGGCTGAGGGAACTGGGGTTGTTTAGCCTGGAGAAAAGGAGGCTGAGGGGAGACCTCATCGCTCTCTACAACTACCTGACAGGAGGTTGTAGCGAGGTGGGTGTTGGTCTCTTCTCCCAAGTAACAAGCGATAGGACGAGAGGAAATGGCCTCAAGTTGTGCCAGGGGAGGTTTAGGTTGGACATGAGGAAAAATGTCTTTACTGAAAGAGTGGTTAAACATTGGACCAGGCTTCCCAGGGAAGCGGTTGAGTCCCCATCCCTGGAGGTATTTAAAAGACGTGTAGATGAGGCGCTTAGGGAGATGGTTTAGTGGGCATGGTGGTGTTGGGTCGACAGTTGGACTCGATGATCTTAGAGGTCTTTTCCAACCTTAATGATTCTATGATCCTATGATTCTATCTCCACCCAGACCTTGATTCTGCTGCTGATATTGTGAGCAGAAGTCTTTTCCCATGAGGAAACCCTCTGACATTTCCCAGGCTGGGCAGGACCATTTGCAGACAGGTGACAATATTTGTAACATGGTGGTCTGTGCTCTAGATGGATAGAAATTACTTTGGTAACTGACTTACTTTCAGTAAGGACTAAATGATGTTTCTCTCCTGTTGGTAAGAGTAATATGTCATATGTATTCTAAACACTGTCTCTCAAGCTGTCTGGCTTGAATTTTGGGTAATGGAAATGATATTTTTTCCTCCTTCCTGCTTACAGTATTCTTCAGTTGTTGAAGAAATAGCTTTTCACAGGAGAGATCAAACTGCAGTGCCTTTATCTTTGTAAACTCGGAAATCTGATGTTTATAATTACTTCAAATTATTTCTTATAACAGGCCTTTCTAACTCTAAGAAGTAATTGATGTCATTGTGTTTGCTCCTTGTTAGGCAAATGGTATCCTGTAAAGTGTCTTGAGCAAAATTAATTGCTCCATCTTTTATCGATTTGTTTGGTTCATACAATTGATTTACCTTTTATTGCTGATTGGCTGATGATATTCACAATACAAGTTGATAGATAAATCCTTTTCTTGTGCAAAGTATCACAAAAGAAATCGCCCACCAAATTCTTTTTCTTTGCAATAGGCATTTAACTGATACAGAAAGGAGATCTGTCAAAATGAATAAAAAGCAAAGGTAATTTTTGCAACGGGGAGAGATAATTCCTGAGAATTGAATCTGCTTTCTCTGGTCATGGGTAGACTATTCCCTATGGAAAATACCCTTCTCCCTGAAATACCCTTCTCTTGTATATTTAACTAATCATCGAGTTCACTAAACCAGTTATGGAGAATGAATGATGGGCAATGAATGCAAAATGATACAGGATGTGAAGCTTTCCACTTTTCTGTGAAATTACCCTGTTTAATGCCAGTTCTTGAAGGTATCCAAGTTCATAGCTGTTTGCAAATTACATTATTATTGAAAGGCACAACTGGAAGGTGAAGCCCTTTGACTATTCTATTGCCCTTAGTTAGTCTTTTCCAAGTCATCTGGGTGAAGTAAATGGGTGAGGACTGAGTCCATCACCCAGGGTGCATAAAGGCAGCTCTTGTTTGACCTAAATATGGCATGTGCCAGAGTGTGATGCTAGCAGTCTGCTACCTACTGTAGCGCTATACTCCTTTGTAGTGCACCATAAATAAAAGAGGGTTTGGAGTCTAGTCTAATGGTATTTACCTCCAGTTGTGCCTGTCTTGCAGCAGCTTGAAGGAGAGAGTGGATGCCAGGCCTACACAGACATACATTGGCGGCTTTCAGCCAGTATGCCACTGAGTTGTAGGAATTACCTATATGAGCCATGGTTCGTATCCATGAATTGCCTTCTAAAACATCTGTGAATTGTGGCAAAGACTGAGTTTACCTATGCTGTGTGTCCATTTGTGTGTGTGAAATTTCTAAATTGATCCTTACCCCCACTGAAATGTGTCAAGGGGTCTACCAACCTGGAGAAGCAAGGCAGAGTTACTTTAAGAAGTTGGAGAACCACCTGCTCTTTCCTTTTCCTCTTTAATCATCTTCAGGGTCATCTTTTAAATGCAGAAGATATCAAATGCGTACAGATATGTACAAAGTTTTTCTGAAAGTAAAAGCCTTAAAAAAAAAGCAAAGCCTGGAGTATCATTGTGCAACATGGATTCAGTTGTGAAATGTGCTTGGATCCACTGTCCTGTGCCAGTCCTGTGCTGGGGGACAGAAAGGGTTTGGAGACCATCGGCTTCTGAGCATTTTAACTCACTGTTCCCGAGCAGCAGGCTTGGGTAAGATGTTGGTAACTTCTACCACCTCTAAACAAGAACAAACGGTGTTTGTGCTCAGCATTCAAACTGTTGGTAGTTTTGCCATCCATACAGCATCACAGGGAGCTATAATTCAGGTGCTGAAGTATTAGGTACCATTTACATGTGATTTTAAGGGAGCTTTTGGAAATCAAGAGGGGGTTATGCTGTCCATACAAACATAGCTTGAACATCAAGACCCCAAACCAACCTGCTCATGCTGAAGTTAATAGTAATTTCTGCCGCTTTCTTTGCATGAGCAGGAGCAGGACATGAGAAAGCTGCTTCCACTGGAGTTACTGAAGGTAGGAAATTCTGAGATAATCAGAATTAGGCCCTTTGATTATTTTCTGAGGGTGCACTCAATCCCCTCATCCAGATCATTGATAAAGATATTAAACAAGACCGGCCCCAGTACTGAGCCCTGGGGAACACCGCTCCATATTGGACATACATTGGCGGCTTTCAGCCAGTATGCCACTGAGTTGTAGGAATTACCTATATGAGCCATGGTTCGTATCCATGAATTGCCTTCTAAAACATCTGTGAATTGTGGCAAAGACTGAGTTTACCTATGCTGTGTGTCCATTTGTGTGTGTGAAATTTCTAAATTGATCCTTACCCCCACTGAAATGTGTCAAGGGGTCTACCAACCTGGAGAAGCAAGGCAGAGTTACTTTAAGAAGTTGGAGAACCACCTGCTCTTTCCTTTTCCTCTTTAATCATCTTCAGGGTCATCTTTTAAATGCAGAAGATATCAAATGCGTACAGATATGTACAAAGTTTTTCTGAAAGTAAAAGCCTTAAAAAAAAAGCAAAGCCTGGAGTATCATTGTGCAACATGGATTCAGTTGTGAAATGTGCTTGGATCCACTGTCCTGTGCCAGTCCTGTGCTGGGGGACAGAAAGGGTTTGGAGACCATCGGCTTCTGAGCATTTTAACTCACTGTTCCCGAGCAGCAGGCTTGGGTAAGATGTTGGTAACTTCTACCACCTCTAAACAAGAACAAACGGTGTTTGTGCTCAGCATTCAAACTGTTGGTAGTTTTGCCATCCATACAGCATCACAGGGAGCTATAATTCAGGTGCTGAAGTATTAGGTACCATTTACATGTGATTTTAAGGGAGCTTTTGGAAATCAAGAGGGGGTTATGCTGTCCATACAAACATAGCTTGAACATCAAGACCCCAAACCAACCTGCTCATGCTGAAGTTAATAGTAATTTCTGCCGCTTTCTTTGCATGAGCAGGAGCAGGACATGAGAAAGCTGCTTCCACTGGAGTTACTGAAGGTAGGAAATTCTGAGATAATCAGAATTAGGCCCTTTGATTATTTTCTGCTGCTCTGTTCTAACCTTCTAAGCTGCCGCTTCTTTTTGTCAGAAAATGCAGAACAATATTAATTTGTCTTACACAAACCACATGTTCTTATTAAACAGACTCCCGCACCTGGATCATCGCTCCTTGAGAGCTCCTTTGCATATCCTGTTCTCTAGTTGCCAGCCACACTGACATTCAAGTGCTTTGTGCAAACTGCTGAAGAATGACCAAGAGCAACATTTTAATAACTTCACTAGCATGTTAAAACACGGAAAAAGAGCTACTTTATTGTGTGGAGCAGCTGGTACTCATTCCAATAGGATTTACCGAAAAACTTTTTTGCTTCTGGCTTTAGGATGAGTCATAATTGATCCCAAGAGGATAGCTCAACTAATCTCTGAACAAAACATAATTATGATAAGTATTTTGGAAAATTTAATTATTCCGCCCCTGGGAACTTACAGCCTTTAGAAGAGATCAGCTTCTTACCAGATTTATTTGGACTAGTGATTTGTAAAGGGACAAATAATGTTTAACTCCCATCACAAAACAACTTTAATTTTAGTGTCATTAAAGAAATTAATCAAGGCACATATTCTTTACTCCAGATGACATTGGTGCGTGGGCCAAGACCCAGGTCCTCAAAGACACGCAATTGTCCAGATAGGAATTAGACATCTAACACTCATTGATTTTGATGGAATTATTTACTGAACTACCTTTGTGGATCTGAGACTAAATCCTAGTGGGGACCTGGGCTTTCAAGAGACACTCACAAACACCAGCTGGCATTTGTGATGCTGTGTAAATGCTGATGTTACACAGCAGTGAGCGAGATACTGAGAGAGCGGCTCTGACACAGTTGACTGTGGCTGATAAATGTGGGAGACTAGGGGTTTGGGCAGCAGGCACAGAAAGCAGAGCAATGTCAATGCAGTCAGACAGAGGAGGGTAATGGTTTCACACAAGGGGAGCAAAGACCATACTTAACTTTTTTAAGTATTAGAAGAAATTGGCCATAATTCACTATTGCTCAAGCATATTCACAAACATCCTCTGAATGTTATCTATATTTTGTGGGTTCAGACATCCTCTAGAGCATCTGACAAAAATATATTGAGACAAAGATCAGAGCTAGAGAGGTTACATATTAGAGTAATAGCAAATCTTGCTCAGTCAGGTAACGTTTGGATTTTGGTTTCCAGAACTACTGCTGGAGGTGTGATCTCACAAAAAAGAATTAATTCTTCCAGTGAATGGTGACTGCAACAACATATTCCTGGTTTGTTTTAAGAGGGACCTCTCAGTGGTAAATCTGGTTTCTGCTCCTAGGGTCCAGGAGAGACAGTGTAGAAATATTTTAAGGAAAAAAATGTTTACAGGTACAAGAAAAACCTTTAAAATGAAAAAAAACCCAACCAGGAGGTTGGAGAAAGCAAAGATATTTTCTACTGACTTCAAATGAGCATTCAGTCTTTCTGTCTGTGTTAAAATAGTCAAAATAATTGAAAGAATCTATCTCGGTGTCCCACGAAAATAATGGCTCCTTTAGTTAAGCAGAGTAAATATATTTTTGTTGGTAGGAAAAAATATATTATAACTCTAGACTATTTTTTCAATTCCCTGAGATAGCCTTAATAGGGGACCCTGAAGCTAAACAAGTGCTCAAACTTATCAAATTCATTTTCACTACATACCTGACATAGCAATGCTTAAGAATGTAAACAGGTTGGTGTGCATAAGTTCATCCAGTCTACCGTGAAGTGTGGATTTAAATGTTGTATCACTAATTTCCATCATACAAAAACTCAAGGGCTTATATCAAGGGATAACGTCGACACCAAAAAAGCTATGGAGTCGGACTCTGATCCATACATAGCACTGTTACTATACAGACTGGTGTGCATGAACCATCAGCCGTCACCTGTTGGTGTTCTGATATACAGGGTGCTGAAAGGAGGGATGTGTTTCTGCTGTACGCTAATGTCAGATCCAGCTAGGGGCTGCAGCTGTTGGAAGGGACAATTTGGAGCCAGTTGTGGGAATCTAGCTGCTCTCTCTCATGGACACAAACTGCACTGGTGCTGCTAGAGATAGACTTTGTCATCATCTTCTGAATCCATAAAAGGAGCCAAGTCTCGTGGATTCAATTACTTGGCCCCAGCTTTGGGGAAAGCAGCAACTGTCTGCAGGTGAGAGGCCCTGCAATATCTATAAGCTGCGGTGCTTATTGTGGAGCAGGTGTCCCAACGGGTTTTGCACTGTGATTGCCACTGCTGAGAGCATTTTAAAGACGGTTAGCTAGTAAGATGTGTATGTATAATCGCGTATGCATGATTTTCCTTTGGTATGACTGTGCTTTACTGGGGAGGGCTATAACTTCAAGAGGCTCCCATAAGCACTGCTTGCTGTGTTGTGGACAATATTCACATTATTAGCACTCTGGAGGGCTGGAGAAAGTGGATTGCAAAATGGAAATGTATGGGTTGGTGTTTCACAGACCTCTCAGTGAATTTATTTGTCTTGCGAGTAAAAGATTCATTTATTCATTTCTGCCAAATATCAAGCCCAAATTCAGACTCAAATCTGGAAGTCAAGCTGGAGACCCCTTCCTATTCATCATCACTAGTAATAGGAGTTCTTTGGGTCAAGCTGCCCCTGTGCAAATCCATTAGCCTTCAGCTAGACTGTAGGATTTCTGTAGCTGGGCTCAGTGCGTAATTTGCAGACAATGGAGTTATACAATTGAAAATGTAGTGTACATACATGTCTGTGACTTCTGCTTTTGATCTGCAAGATGATCTTTATTGGTGAGCCACCTTTTTCCCTTACATTTTTTCCTTCTTTATTGTTTATGAGGATTTCAAACAGCTTGCTTTCTTTCTCCATCTTTTCTGGGGCTTTTTATTGACACTCATGTGCGGCTGTTGTTTAAATGAATAATTGAGTGGATTCAGGGTTAACTATTGATTAGTTGTTAAGGAGTCTGAATTCAAAGTGGGTGGCTGTACAAAGGGGTGGCATGTGTGAGGAGGGAAATGCCAGGAAGGAAAAGATCATGTTTATTGACTGATTTTGTCATAAATTACTACACAGCTTTATGACACTCATTGCGGCTGTTGTTTAAATGAATAATTGAGTGGATTCAGGGTTAACTATTGATTAGTTGTTAAGGAGTCTGAATTCAAAGTGGGTGGCTGTACAAAGGGGTGGCATGTGTGAGGAGGGAAATGCCAGGAAGGAAAAGATCATGTTTATTGACTGATTTTGTCATAAGTTACTACACAGCTTTACAAAATAATGCTGTAAGCTTTTCAGCTCCAGATCTGATCCTGCTGTATGGATTCAGGGTTAACTATTGATTAGTTGTTAAGGAGTCTGAATTCAAAGTGGGTGGCTGTACAAAGGGGTGGCATGTGTGAGGAGGGAAATGCCAGGAAGGAAAAGATCATGTTTATTGACTGATTTTGTCATAAGTTACTACACAGCTTTACAAAATAATGCTGTAAGCTTTTCAGCTCCAGATCTGATCCTGCTGTAAAAGGAGAATATTATTTTCCCTATTATGCTGCTACAAAGAAAGAATTATGTGACATGCCCATGTCTACTTGCAGAGAGGCAAAGAGAATCCAGCCACCACATCCGGATGTTCTTGTCACACCATCATGTTGCCTGATTGTACTTGAAGGCTGGTTGGTGTTTGAAATCCAGATCCATTTCCCAAACTGTACATTCCTCACCAGTAAGACTCCAGTTCCCCCAAATGCTCAAACTGTGACTGATTCCTAATATACATCTATATATGGAAGCTAGGAGTCTTTGAATTTATGGTGCAGCTATGTGGTCCTAACGGCAAATCCTTTGTTGAAACAAACTGTGTGCTATTGAAATCGGGCAAGTCGCAGTGGTTTAGAATAGAATTGGAATAAATTAGCTCAGCAGAAGCAGTTAATAAAAGACAGAAATTTCCTGTAGGATGTTGCAGTCCCAAGGATCACCGATTTTAGGAAGCAGAAGAATCTGTCAATTGCAGATCTCCCCTACTATCTCCTACATTACCATTTCTTGCAACAGGAGATGATAGCTGCGTGGCAAGGACAATTACACGACTGAAATCAGTGGAGTTGGTTTAGATTTAATATGGCAAAAGTAGGATCAGGATTTGGTTTCCTCTTTTCATACCTTAGATATGTGTCAGTTCATGTGTTTGTTAGGTTTCTGCCTAGGTCGAGATTGGCCACGAAGAGCTAGGTTTAATAAACAGATAAAACCAATTCTATCAGTAAGCAGGAAAAAAAACCCACCAGCAACTCTTCCGCTTGCTGACGCATACAAAAAAGCCCATTTTTCTTTCATAACAAAACCAAGGAAGTGATTTTCATTCTGGAGGAAAGTGCAGAAACGACATGAAAAGTGCTTCTTCCAAGGATTTTTCTCCAAGGCAGATGTACCTTGCATCCCAATGACGACAGAGGGCTGGTGTTCTGTGCAGTCCCTGTGCTCTGGAGGAGGATGGGGTATATTAGTCCTGAATTACAAATGAACAAGCTATGTCCTCCTGCTACATTCAGATCAGGGTGATCATTCTGGTGCTGCTGCCCATCGTTATGATACGTTAGCACTCGCCATGCAAAATTCACTGGCAATAGCAGTTTCTGACTCTGTTCCGTTATCATTCATTTCATTATCAGGCTGCAAAACCCATGTGGCTAAGAGACTTAGAGAGAATTAAAGGAGACCTTTCTGTGTGAAATAACTAGTAAATCTCTGATGTAGTTGTCTGTTTTGGTGTGTCTGATATGCAAACCTGGACATACAGTTTCTGATCACATTGATTTATCAAATCAAGAGAAGTGGGGTCACTCTCAGAAGCTCCAAACGTTTCAGTGCCTATATGTGGAAAGTCAAAACAAGGAGGGGATTCTGGCTTTGGCTCTTTTTGTTACATATTTTTTGGTGAAAGTGGTGTTCTGAGGCAAGCATGAATTTTAAGGGGAAAAGTAGAATTGCAGAGACCAGTGCTCTAGAGATTTCTGCTTTTCAGCATTGAGTAATACATTTCCACAAGCCAGCGCATTGGCTTCTAAGAGGGGGGAACAAATAGGACTGTGAGGATTCATTTTTCTCCCAGACAGCAGTGTTTGCTGCTTTGTGGGTAGGTTTGTAACCCTGCACAACAGCAGTCTTTATTACTTACTTGGCCTCTCCACGGCTGGTATCGCTGCCTTCCTTGCTGTAGCTTGGCTTTTCAGGCTGTGAAAGGTCTGTGCTGCTGGGGTGAGAAACAGCCAGCAGGCTGGAGGAGACATGGCTCCGAGGAGGATGACCGAGAGGAGATGTTCGGTCTTTTCAACAGCCAAACAAAAGACCTTTGTGTTTGTACTTTCAGATGGTGACCCCATGTCTTGCGATTTGATAAATCAATATTTGCAGAAACAATCTGGCCAGACCTGGATATCAAACATGCCCAAACAGTAAACTACTTCAGAGCTGTGCTGCATACCAGGGGTGAGTGGGGAGGTCATTTATCCACATCTATACGTTCAAGCAGAGCTGCCCTGTAGCACTGCTGAAGCTCTTAGCACAAATAAACTCTCTACTATCCAGCTGAGAACTAAAAAGCTGGAGTGAAGCTTGCCTGGTTTTAAAAGAAGCAGAATTAGACTAGCACTAAGTGCTTCCTAAAACTTTAGCTTCCCTTGAGCCTTTTTGACAATTCAGATCCTTTCTTTGATGTGCTACCTGCAGAAATGCTTATATCCAGTATTAGTTTGAAGAAACAGCATTTTTGCTCTCATGAATTAAAGAAACACAAAAATGCAGGCTTGGACCTTTGCAAACAGCCAGTGCAAGATGTCACAAGAGTGTAAGAACATAAGAGCGGCCATACCAATTGAGATAAAAAGTCCATTAATCCCAGCAGTGCATCCCATTGCTGCTCACCAAGCCTCTGTGCTCAGTTCCTGCAAAACCCTGAAGTGGAGGGACTGGCTCCGAAAAACCTGTGTCATGGCTGTATCAAGACCACTGGGTTTAAGGGGTTCAGCCAGTTGTGTTGTGTTTTCTAGGCCTTTGCTGCCATACAGACAGCAGCCACCAGCGCTGGTGCAATGGCTACACCACCAGCAGTGTCTGGACTGCCTACCCAACCGATGCTTAAATATGAGGGGAGTCAAATCTGAAACAAATCACACTGAATCTAAGATTGCTGCTTGTTTTCCTTATTATAGCTTCTACTAACTTGCCTAGTGCAGCTATCAAGCTTTCAGGCTGCTAGTGATCCAGGTCCCTCTGCTATCCTTTTATTTTTCACCCTCTGCATCCTTCCGTTCCCAAGGAAGCTTTAAGTGAAAGGTTAAATGTTGCCATTGGTGATTCAGCTATTTCATCGCTGGGCTCCCTTAGGAGGAGTGGATGCCCTGGTCAGTTGCTAGTGTTCACTTTGCCTATTTGTACCATCACCTCTTCTGTGATTATTTCAGTCTCAGACATACCCACAGGCTATCAAAGGGTATACAAGACTCTTTCGAATTTCTTCTACAGCAAACACCAGCACAAAGAATTTACCAGCTGCCTGGCAGTGGCCTTGTCTTCCCTGAGTGCTCCTTGTCTACTGGGATCACCAGTTGGCCCTACAGACTCTCTGGGCAGGTCTTTTGCTCCTGGTGTATTGGAAGAAGAAATTACTATTTGTTTTAATCTTTTAGTCGAGTGCTTCTCAAACTGTTTTTTCATCTGCCTGATTTTATTTTGTGTTTGCTAAGATACTTCACTATTATTTTTATTATTATTATTTGGTTTGGGTACAGTTTCAGTCTGCTGAACGATGCCTTCTTAATTCTAATAATGTCTTTTTCTTTGCTGTGTCGTCACACTGGTTTCCTTTATCCTTTTTCAAGACTTTCTTAATGGGTGGTATTCACTGGTGCTGTGCTTCCAGTTTCGCATCCTTTGGTAGTCTCCATACTGCCTAAAAGGTTTTAATTCCCTTAGCTGCCTGTTTTAACTTTTTAACAAGCTTCCTTATTTTTAGTGAAGCTGTCTATTGGAGTTAAGCTCTACTGTACTGGATTTTTATTGCTCTTGTAAGGATATTGAATCTAAGTGCATTTTAGTCACTGTTAAAATGTAGGGCTTCCACTGTGCAAGTTTGAATCAGATCCAGTGCATTGCTCAGTATCAAGGCAAGGGTTGCTTTTCATCTCACCATCTGCTCCAATGAACTATTGCAGATAACGGAAATCGCTGATACATTAAAAATATAATTCCTCTTTCACTGAGGTTATTGCAATCACCATTTTAGAGGATCCACTCAGGGAAGCTGCAGGCATACGAAGTTCAAACCCATGTTCCTGAGATTATCCATTTACAGCCAACCTTCATCAGTGGGGTGGAGAATAACTTGAGGAATGGGAGCTATTCTTGAATTCTGGAGCATAATTTCCCCTTCCATGCATCTCAGTTCATCAGCAGCCAGTACTTGGTCTTTGCTGGGAGTGGTAACGCTGCTCCCTAATTCACCCGCATTGGGCTATTTGCCAGTCTCGTGCAGATATCCTGTACCTGCAGGGTGGCTGCAAGGCGGGAGAGGAGGAGATCTTAACAGTGACACAGAAGGAAAATCCCCTCCAACTGCAAGCCAACCACAGCCTTTGGGGGTGTGTTTGTACCATATGGCACCGCACAACTCTGAAAAACAAACCTGGTAGAGCAGGCTTTGCACAGACTACCTAACATGTTGTTTCTTGCTGTTATTTCACACTTCTTAGGTACAGCTCCAGGAAATCTTCAGCATATGCCAGCATAACCCAAATATGTATTCTACTTTGTCTTTTTTTTGCTGGGGTCAGTAGTATTAGGAAGAAGCTTTGGAGTGAGGAACTAACCGACATCAAATTTACTTTATTCTGCTCTGAGATAAGGTGATATTCTAATTTCATTTACAAATGTCTATTCCCTGTTCTTTATGCATTGATGTCTGTGATAAGTTTTCAAGTGTTTTTAGGAGGAGCAGGATTACAGAACAGGGCTAGAGTAGTTTTCTCAGGAGAGAAAACCATTTTTCTAAATCATGAATGCAAGGAGTGAATCATCACAGACAGTGGCTCTTACCCTGTGTTATTAGACACCGCTACGAAACTGGTTCCAGATACAGCTGAGGTGAAAGTAGACTGATGCCTGCTGAACCTCTGGCATTTTTGTTCTTGCACTGTGAATATCCTTCGATGAGATGAAAACTTATTAAGGACTAAAGACATGGCTACGCCATCCTGGCAAAACCCGTAGCAAGAGGAAGGTATGCAGGTAAGAGATGCTAACTGAGGGAAAACATTATTCTTCTTCTGAAAAATATTACTTTTTGTTTGAAAACAAAGAAAAAAACCCCAAGCCCCAAAAGCAACAACAAAACTGATGCATCACAAGTATTTACCTCTCCCTCTTACTGTGTTTGGGCAGACATGTCCCATCACTGATGCACGTATGCTGGTTTTGCATACAGTTTGGCAATGATGTCACACTATTGGCAAGAACTCAAGTGAACAGAAACCCATGAAGATACCTAATGACACATTATAATTTCTGAATGTGTTTGTCTAGTGGCTTGTGCATTCTTAATTATTTATCCTGCTGACCAGCTCTCAGCAGTGACAGTCCCTGTTGTACGCTTGGCCACTCATGGAGCATAAAGGAGTGCAGAGATCTGTGAAACACAAGTAAAACACACATTGGAATTCCCCCTGTACATCCCTGGGCTATCAGATGACAAATATTTAATCAGTTGTAGATCAGTAGATCAGTAAAGCACCTGCCAAGCTCTTTATTTGGAAACAAAGCCTTGAGAAGTAAGACCATTGCAATGCAACTCTTGTTAAGAGTGCATAGGACTGGGACAACATGGCTGTTGTTGGCAGTCTTATTTGCAGCCTCTTGTAATTTCATTAGGATTTGATTCTTTCTCCTAGACAATTTTATGAGGCTTTTTTCTGTTGCCATAGATTATTAGAGAAGATGACACTGTTCCGTCAGGTCTTACAACGAGTGCTCTTATGAACTCTGGATGCTATGTACACTATTGGGAGCTTTTCCCTTTTATGGTGAATTGCAAAACTGAAATGAGAAAAACAAGTTTGTGCCCTTTATTGCTTCTTTATGATGCATAAAGGCAGTTTCAGTGTCTGTTCTGCCACTGGCCTTTCAACACAAACATCAAGCTCTGAATACCTGGTTTTGCTCATGAGCTCTGAGGAGAATAAGTTCAATGGGACAGAAATATCACAACAGACGGAAGCAGAAACTGCTTTTTATTCCTTATTCAGCCCTGAACTGCTGTGTGACTCCCAAACTCTACTTTACTTTCCCTGTGTTGGGGTCTACCTCTTTGCCAAGATTGATTTCACCTAACTTTAGGTGTTACCCTTTTAAATCAAGGGAGAGAAATAAGTGTGTTTAGGGAGTGGCTCATCTGACCTATCTTAGATGTCATCTTTAGCTTGAGAAGAATCACACCATTGATCCAGACATGCTTCACCTTGTCATAAAGAAGATGTCCAGAATAGGTCAGATGAATCACTTAAACTTATGGAAGAAAAATCACTGACAGGAGAACTTAGTGCCTCCTTAGCCTTATTTGCACATAAACACTTCAACTACGCAACAGAGAGAGTCACCAAGGCCACAGAGGCCTTCATCTGTTTCCTGTGATCACGTACTGAGCAGCACTATCTGATTCCCAGAGCATAGTTCTGCTTTATTTATGAGTCTAGTTATTTTAAGGCAGAAAAACATCAGAGCTTCTTCTGAAGAAATCCTCCAGCTTTTCATCCAAGAGTAAGAAGCTGCTTGTAGGCAAAGAAAAAAATCAGCTTGGGAGATGGGGTATGACAGTACCTTCCAACTATATTTAAGCATAAGAAAAGCAATTCCAGGTGTCGTGTGGATGGAGCTGGCTGACGGCACAAGACATGGTGAACTTGAGCCCTTACCTGAGCAGAGATAGTAAAGACACTCTAGAAATAGATGGTGGGTCTCACATACAACCTGTGTTTCAGTCTATTTTGATTTCTACCAAATAAACTCTAGGCTAAAAAGATAAAAGCAAGCTTGCTTATTCTTGGTAGATAACAGGAAAAAAAACCCTGTTCTGATTAAAAGACTTGAAGGGACATAGTGACAGGCATGTGAAAGATTGACCTGACACTTGATCAAACACTTCTAATACGTTAGAAAACTTATTCCTGCTGAATGCTGCTGTGGATACGCCCTTGGGACACATAACAAGGACCAGACTTGAATATAAATATGTGCTGGAAAGGTTGTACTCTGAACAGGGGAAACCTGTGCATCATGATCACCTCTCATGCAGATCAGAGCAGCTGCTGGTGGCAATCTGTTGTAGATAACATTAATATACCCCCATTTCACACTGTTATCCATACCTACATCTCCACCAGCATTTTATAGTTCCACACTTCTGACACAGAGATAGGGAAGAAGGACAGGGAAGTGAATGGAAGGTTGTATGTCATCTTTGCCAGGTATCAAGTGAGTGTCCAGTGTATAGTGACTGGTTAGGCTCCCAGTGGGTATCTTCTAAGGAGAATTGATTCCACCCGCAGATATATCATGTCTGAATATGAAGGAAGCCTTGAAACTTGTTTAAATTAGACAGGTAGAGTGGGATCAATCTGAATACTTGAGTTCTTCCTCCCAGAGATAGGAACCATTTTATCTTACTTTATCTCCTTTTTCAGTCAATTAACAGAAAGAAGCAATTTAGAGGATGATGTATGCAATTACTTAGACATCTGCTTTAGGGTGAGATAAATCATAACGCAGATTCCCTTGACTGGGCATGAAGACAAAGGTTGAGTGATGGCTAAGTGAACGTGAACCAGTCCTTACTGAATCTTTTCTGCCCCAACTCTCCTTTTCTTTTCTTCCTGCTCTGAATGCGTTTCTTCTTGCCATTTCAAGGGCAGTAGTTAATGCAGTACTGAGCAATGTCAGTCTAGCAACACAAGCAGCAAACCCAGCAGTACTAAGGCACCACCTTCTAATAAAAAAATGGCAGGCAAGTCTGAGGAACGGGAGCGTGTGAAAGATACCTATCATACTGCATTTTGGAGGCAGCACTGGAGCATAGCTTCCTTGGAAAAATAAAATAAATGCACTTCAGATTTTAGCTTTGGGTTGAAAAGTCAACATATGTAGCTACCTGGAACTAGTGGCTTCAGTTTGCTATGTTCACCTCTGGAAAATTGTTGCTCATCCAACTGTGAATATCTGACAGAGAGCCAGACACCCCCAAGGGCACCTCAGGAACAGGCAGTTTCAGTGGATAATAGTATATCATCAGCATACACATGCCAAGCAGAAGTGTGCTGCTGAGACCTATTCCTGAATGATGGCAAGTAAATCAGAAATAATATCCTAGGCCAAAAGATTGCATCTCTGGAGGTTGTTGTGGTATAGTTAAATGGACAGAAGGTGAAAATGAATGACCTTCAGATGCAATGAAATCGAGGGAGGTATCTGGGTTTAATGAGGTAACTCCAGAGACAGAAAGGCCGACTCCAAAGGGCCCGTGGGGATTCAGATAGCAGGTAACACTAACAGGCACCACGGAGATGGGATCTATGTGGTCAGAAGGAAATTATACTGGCTTTTGTGGCCAGTGCATGAGAAGGGTGTCTCTGGACAGGGGTGAAGTGAATCTCCTGCACCCTGATGAGACAGCAAATAGATAAAGTGCAAGACGATAGGGCTAAAAACCCACTAGAAGCATGAACCCTGACAGACTGCAGCAATTGAAGATGGACCTAGGAGCAGGGTGTTGATTACAGGTGCACCAATCCAGAGGCACCTGTGCCTGCCCCAGCGAGGATCACTTTTGTGCTTGCACAAAAAAAGAAGAGCACAACTGGGAGGTGACCGAGCCTCAGGCTGACCCAGCTATCTGGGTGGAGTACCCCATGGGGAGTGATGGTCTTCACTTGGTTCAGTGGGGCATTTCCCTTTCTTCATGTGGACAAGGGTCTAGCTAAAGGCTTGTTCCAGCAGGGAAAAGTCTGGAAAAGCCAGAGTATAAACCCAAGACCTAGCATTTGGTTTCCCATACTGATAACATATTAGTATTAGTTGACCCAGGCCAGCTAGTGTTTGGGGAGAGCCAGAGGCCACCAGGCTTTAAGGACAAGCCACTGTGCTTTGGGCATGAATAACAGAGTTTAGGTAGGCTCAAGCCAGTTAGAGTCAGAGGACATTTTCTTTACCACTACATGCATAGTACTCAGATTAGATGTAAGAGAAAGGAATACAAGGGAATTGTTAATGAGGCTAACTATCCTGTTGAGGTGGTCTGCAAATACCAACAAAACATTTTTCTCTTCCAAATGCTTTGATTTAGCAAAATTCAGATATTTCCATGGAGATCACAGATTCTGGAGCTGAAGCTCCAGTAACACAGTGATCACCATGTACTTTTCTGAACCTTCTTGTGACCTTTGTGCCCTGCCGCAGACATGCACTTTCTTGGGGTGTTGTTTTGTGACATAACCAGCCTGCTAAAATGAGTGGTGCTGCTTTACCATTTCCCTGGCCCTGGGTGGCTGTTTCCATCCTCCTCCTTGCATTGCCACTGCTGTTCCTCAGATCCTGCAAGGAACTGTTTCTTCTTCCACTTGCTTTCACTGTCATTTAAATACTACTTTTGTTTTTTGGAAGCACATAATCAGTCCTCTCTTACAAATTGTCTCTCTGTGGCAGTTTCAGACACGTTGTAAAGACCACCCTAAATTCTTGCTCAGACACATCAGGTTTTATTCTTGCTATTATGCTTCCAGTCTCACCCAGCAGACGAATGGTCCTGGAGATAAAGTTTGTAAGTGGCACTGATTAGCTTTGGCATCTATATGCCAGGGAACAGCAAGAGCAGGACAATGCTGTGAGCAAAGGTGAGACGGTGGTGACAGCAGGGCTGGCATGGGGTGAGGATGGAGGGTCTGGAAACTTCTTGTACCTCTTTCTCAAACTTTGCTGATTTCAAAGAAATCCCATCCAAGATTACAGGTGGCATCACGTGGGAGCAGACCTGGAACGCAGGCAGCCAGACACCTAGGAGGGGAATGGGAGAAGAGGTTGCAGAGGAGGATTTCACAGAAAGATAGTTACAGGCTCCTCAGGGGAGTTAGAGCCCGTCAGTGCACTCAGGCCACAACTCTCCGTGTTTCTCTCACAGACTTTCTGAGTGTTTAAGCTCTTTTGGGTCATATTTACAGGAAATATCTAAGTGCATCAGGAATCTAACTTACAGTCAGAAAGGTGACCAAAGGCTCCTTATGTCAAAGTTTTTGAAATTTTGCTCTTAATACTTCTGTGGCTCTGTTTCCTCACTGGAAAACAGGGGCAGTTATGCTTCCTTACTCCACGGAGGTCTTGGTGGGTGGCTATATCAGGATTAATATGGGGAGCTATGGAGTTAACAGTTTCCAGTATGACACAGCTTGCTTGCAGGAGGGTGTTTTGCAAGCAAAAAGGACATGTCTG
Organism: Aptenodytes forsteri; assembly: GCF_000699145.1. Taxonomy (NCBI): domain Eukaryota; kingdom Metazoa; phylum Chordata; class Aves; order Sphenisciformes; family Spheniscidae; genus Aptenodytes; species Aptenodytes forsteri. The sequence continues at coordinate 2,205,072 of NW_008796181.1, forward strand.
TATATTTTAGAGTTATGTTTTATAGCATTCTGCATGACGTCTCCCCAAGGCCAGTGCTGATGTATTGTATCTGCCAGAATCACTTGAACAGAACTGCTTCTGTTGCTCAAGAGAGGGGGGAATTTGCATTATTTTGTACTTCAGTCAGAGTGAGGATCCCACTGTGAAGGTTTAGGGAGTCTCTTTGGGGGAAATGGATGGGAAGCTCAGCTATCACCATGTTCCGGCTACAAATCTGATAGCAACTTCTGCATGAGGAACAGCTTTGAAGGAGTCCACGTTCCTGTTTCTCCTCTTCTGCATTGAACTCTTTCATAGTGAAATGCTGTGCAAGGTCCTATAGATGGGATTTATTTTAAGCCCGTTGCAGCAGAAAAAGTGACTAATGCTGCCCCATGATATCTGTACATGTGGGGCAGGCAGGGGGCTTTCCACGCATCATCCAGACCCATCCTTTTGTGATCAATGAGTCCGAAGTAGTTGTTATTAATACCGTTTGAGGCATGTGCAGCAATTAATTTACTCCAAAACCAGACCCTATCTTGCCACTGGGAGGGTATCTGAGAACAGATTGCAGTTTCCTGCAGGATTTGCTCTTCAGTCTTAATAAATCTGCGGTCGAAGGGTTTGGTTTTGGGCCCTGTTTTCTGAAATCTGAACTCACTCAATCATTTGAGAGCATTTCTGTTTCTGAAGATGAAGCTTCCCAGGGTCTGTCCCTGTTGCATCTGGTGGCTGTTGGAGAGCCACGGGGGCGATGCATTGCCCAGGGACCCCCACAGGACACAGCTTTCCTCCCCATGCCCAGATCACAATTCCTGCCACCACATCCCAGCGTGGACACTATGTCCCATTCCAGTGGAACTGATGAATCGAGTTTCTCATCCCTCTCTAGTACTGTTGACTGCATGTTAGACACCTGATGTCTCTCCAGTCTCCATCACAGCAGAGGTCCACAAATCCCCTGCTTTTGTTACTCTCTGCCATACCTGAGCAAACTGATCCCTAGTGAAGAAACAACCAAAATCACTTGCATGTGAGGTGAATATCAAAGATCACTGTGTGCTGGAAAGCTCCGCTGAAGGGCATGAGCATGAAGGAGAACAAGGTGGCAGGGCTGCCTCCATACAGACTCACCAGGTACGCTGTAGCCCTTTGTGCCCACAATGAGTTGTGTTCAGTGAGTAAAACCAGGTATCAAATTCATGTGAATCCAACAGGCTAAGCTATAAAATTGCTAATATGATATGGAGGTGTTACTCTGATGTAATAGGCCATTTAGAAAAAAATGGATATAGATTTTCTGTCTTTTACCTGATCTATTTCCTTTCTCACAAAGGAACAGCTAAGAAGGAAAGTGCCGTGCTCTTGTTTCATAACCATTCCTCTGATGCTTATGGTGATGCTTTAATGGAGATGCTTTGAATCATTTGCTTTAAATTGCTGTTACCTATTATTTTCATATCCGCCTTCCATTACAGTTAAGCAAAGCACCTGTTTAGTAATTCTTACCCAAGGCCACAAGCAAACAATAGCAAGATATTTAGTGTTACTAAGAAGCCTCAGGAACTTAGTGTGTGTGTCCATAAACTGTACAAATATTTCCGTGAACCAAATGAGTTTGCACATATGGCTGGGATTTGTGCTCAGAGTTATAGCACTTAGTTGTGCAGGAATCTTGGCATCTGTGCTCCAGGAGGAGGTGATTTCAGTAACTTATTAGAAAATGCTGCATTGCGAAAAGTGTGAGCACTTTTTTAATGCAAAAGACTGAGTGTATGTTGCATATCCTTCTTCAGCACCTTGTCTGCAGGGAGGTTAAGCTCACAGCAACCACAAGCAGAGGCAAATCCCTCGATGAAGCAGTAAAACCCCTGGATTTAGCCCTGGGGATCCTTAATACCAGTGTCAGAGCAGATGAGTGATGGGGCTGTTTCCAGAGTTGATTGTAATTTCCTATTATTATGATTTTCTGTCAAAAAACTGTGGTTTTACCCAAATATATTTATAAAAAAAAGATCAACAGGAGTCTATCTGTTTCAACATTTTGCTCAAAGCAAATCAAATGCTCTAAGCCAGCCCACCTCTCCCTATCACACATAGTCACCCCCTACAAACCTAAGGAAAGAGTTTGAAGGCAGCAAAACATTCTGCTTTTGACATTTTCTCAATGCATCAGTTTCACTGTGAAGTTATCTCATACTTTAGAATTTCCTAAACCTTTGAGACTTATATTAAAAAAACCCCACAAACAAAAGGAAATGACAACAGCAGCAAAACAACACATACTTCACTGAAACCTTTAAATAAAATTGTTTTTCCCATTTTGTCTTACAGGCAACGAGTCCATTGAGTTGATTTGTTCTCCTCTGGGTGCTGAGGAATGCAGAAAGTTTGGGATTTGGGGGAAGAAAGGGTTCTGTTGGAGATAGAATAGAATAGACTATTTCAGTGGGAAGGGACCTACAATGATCATCTAGTCCAACTGCCTGACCAACTCAGATACCCCATGCAATCCTTCACTCTTCAGCCTCTGGTAGAGGTGCCTTTAATTATTTAGTTCTTCAGACATGCCATCGTGGGTATATACGTAGCATATCAGCACTTCTCTACACCTTAGAATTAAGGGGTGTTAGAAGTGGGAGCCTGAGGAATAGTGGGAAGCTATATTGTAGTATATTGTATTGCATATTGTACGAAGCAAGAGACATGTTCACTGTCTTTCAGCCACTCTGAGGGCAAAATCTATCAGCTGAGTGCTGTGGAAATGAATAGGCTACATCCCCTGACAAAATGGATGGTTTATCTATATGTACCTCTTCACATATTAAATTAGGTGCCAAATGCAGGACTCCAAATTTAGGAAAGAATTAGATGGATACAACCAAATGCAATCTGATCAAAGCCAAGGGAATCAATGATTTGTCAAGTCTGTGTTTAGTAAATAACAAAGCAGAAATTAGGAGACTGTCAAAAATATTTGATTCAAAAGGTAAGTAAAAAGGTTTTATTATAAAGTGTAAATCAAACCCTTTATGTTTTGCTAATTCATACTGTCGTGCCTAGTATTTATTATGTATCCTGTGGTTTTCCCACTACTTTACTGTTAATTCAGTGAGACAAACTTAGTAGGTGACTGGTTCAGTAGTAATGTAATTAAAACCCCATAAATCATATTGGCCCAGTGTTTAGGAGTGTTTGACTTTCAGTCCTTTTTGAAAACTTGTTCCTGAAGCATTAGGACATGATTTAGTGGAGATGAGGGATTAATCTTTCTTTACTGTTCTTGTTTTTACAAGACTATTTCACAAAACAAATAAAAGTTGTTTGAGTCACATTATAGTGCTAACACAAAAAACCACAAAAGAAATTATTCTCAGCACAATTATTGCTGAAACTCTAGTGCCTGATCCCACGCTGTTTACCATGTAGTAAGAAAACTGTGTTGGAGTCGTGTGATACAAATTTCTAGTTCCCTTAGCTGTGCACAGTGGGGATCACAACATACTTGCTCCTTAACCACTCCTAAAGGGTATAAGGGGTTCATCAGTCTGACCCTTCAGCAATCCCTCAGTTACACAGCCTGGATTTCAGAGAGTCCTCAGACAGCTCCATTTCAGCCAAAATTTCCCCCAGAATTGGGAAATGTGCCTTTCTCATGAGCAGGCTACAGATTGCTCCATATATCAAACTGAGCACAGATTTGTCCCATGTTGAGAAAGGCTCTTGCCCTGGAAGAGTCTGGTACCAGCGGCAGCTCTGGACTCCCCTGGGCATCCTTGCTCCTGGAGCCTGTGACAGTGTGCTGGGATGGCTGGTACTCAGTTGCTTGCTCTGAAGGGGGTCTCTCCGTTCCCTGCCTTTAAACTAAGCCCAGTCTCTCTGGAGGAGTCTTGTAGATACTACAGTAATGCTGTTCATCCTGTTCGTCTTGCAGCGCAAGCATGTGCTCTCATTGCAACTCCTAAGGTAATTCTAAAAGTTAAAGGATTGTAAAAGCACAGAGGTGGATAATTTGCACCCAAGAAATTGAAAGGAACTGGCCAAGATACTCTTAGATTCTTTAAAACCCATGGTTAGCAAGGCCATGAAACTGCAGGAAAGTGAATACACCAATGTTTTTAAAGGATAAATAGAATGACTTGGGTAATTATAGTTCTTTCAGTGTGACATTGATCCTAGAGAAGATAATGGAACATTCAATCTGGGATTTGACTGATAAAGGATTAAAAGACAGTAATGTAATTAATGCTAATTTACCTAGGATTATTGGAAACGGTTCTTGTCAAACTAAAGCAGATAGCTTTATTTGATGGCTTTACAAACTGTGTTGATAAGGGGAATAATATCAGTTTGATGGACTTAGGCTTTGCTAAAACATTCGCCTTAGTCCCACAACAGAAAAATAGAAAATCAACATGGATGCATTAAATTGATTAAAAGCTGCTAATGGGAAGAACTCAAAACATTCCTGTAAATTGGGGATCGTTACTGGGCAGGTGAACTGCTAGTTAAGACTGCTATTTAACACTTCTGTCAATGCTTTGAAAGAAAGCATAAAATCCTTCTTGATAAAGCATGGTGATGACAGTAATATTGAGGGAGTGATAAGTAATAAGAGGAGGGGTGATGGACATGGAGTGGTCTGAATTCATTGGTAAACTGAGCTTGGCCAAACAATGTGCCTTTTACAACAGCAAATATGAAGTCGTAAATCAAACAAAGGACAAAGGCATTGATGCTGGACAGAGGCTGCTGCTCGAAAAGCTGATTCCCTGGAAAGTCTGGTCATGGTGGATAAAACCGACGCAGCATGACCTCCTGGCTTGGGATCTCACCAGATGAGCTGAGGGGATCCTTAGATTATCAAATGGGGGATTATCCAATCCACTTCATGAGGTTTTAACATCCCACATCCAGCTAGGTTGTTGCTGTGGCCTGTTTTTGTTTTATTAGCTGTCTATACACAACTAAAGCCTTCATTTTGCAAGATGCATAAGGCCATGCTAAGTCCTTTCTTCCATTAAGCATACGCTTAAAGAGTTTGCTGATCTGGGGACCTTCACCACAAGGTACTCTTCCATTATGTTGCATTTTTTTTGTTTTCCCCCTTGGTTTCATAAACTCATTTGGATGCAGTGGTTTTCTGTGGTTTAATTTACTTTCTCTGTGTTATTATTGTCTCCAAACTGTGTATATTTACAAAAGGAATTAAATGAGTACTATTTATTTTACAGCCTGTAATGGCCCTTTTGGAGGGAAGCCATTATGTAGATACTTATAACATACATCTTTTCCTATTAGAGAGCTCTCATGACATAAATACAACAAAACAAATATTGGGCTCAGTCCTGCAAACAGTTTCTCGCAAAACAGACTTTATTTCCAAGAACAGCTCTGTAAAAACACTGAAGTATTCATTCAGCTTAATAGAGGCTGGGACTGTCTCCTGATTTTGTCCCATTATTATAGATGTTTGGGTAAAAGTGTCATTAAAAAATGAACGTGCTTGTGTGTGAGCAAGTGCATGTGCAAAAATCTCAAACAATTTCAGTAGGCCTGTTCCTGTTGCTCCCAGTTTCAGCTCAGTAAGCAAACTTAAGGTGATTTTAAAACCCTTTTGTGCTGCAGGGTCAGTACAGAAAACCTAAGCAGAAAACTGAATCTGTACTGATGTACTGAACTTTACATTAAAATGGTGAAAAAGTATTGCTGTTAATGGAGGAGAGGAGAGGAGAGGAGAGGAGTGGAGAGGAGAGGAGAGGAGAGGAGAGGAGTGGAGAGGAGAGGAGAGGAGAGGAGAGGTAAAAGGCAAAAGGAGAGGTAAAAGGGAAAAGGAAAGGGAAAAGGAAAGGGAAAGGGAAAGGGAAAGAGGAAGGGGAAGGGGAAGAAGAAGGAGAGGGAAAAGGAAGGGGAAGGGGAAGAGAAAGGAAAAGGAAAAGAAGGAAAAAAGAGAACAAAGGAATAGCGAGAAATAACTGTTTCCTTTCTGCTAAATAATATGCTAAGTTTGTTCCTTTTAGAAAGCTAATAAAAATAAAAACATTACAGACACCTGCAAACATATTTTTGTCTTTAAACAAAATATTTTAAAATCTTGGGATAATTCATGTTGGAAGAGATCTCAGGAGGTCTCTAGCCCAATCTCCTGCTCAAAGCAGGTCAGCTCTGAAGTCAAACCAGATCATTCAAGGCTTTATCCAGCCAGGTCTTGAAAAGCTCCAAGGATGGCGACTGTACAACCTCACTGGGCAACATATCCCACTGCTTGACTGTCCTCATGGAGAAAAATGTCCCTCTGGACGGCAACTCTGCCCTCAAATATATCATCTGGTCATCCTTGTTTGGTGTCAACTGCAAAAGTACTCCATCACCTCCTCCAGGTCATTGGTAAAGATATAAGGACAGAACATCCCCCAGGATACACTCCTGCAGTACCTCACTGACTACTGGCCTCCAGGTGGATTATGACCCATTAACTGTGATGCTCTGAGGCTGATTATTGTCGTGGTTTAACCCCAGTTGGCAACCAAGCACCACACAGCCGCTTGCTCATCCTCCCCCGCCCCCGGTGGGATGGGGGAGAGAATCAGAAGAGCAAAAGTAAGAAAACTCATGGGTTGAGATAAGAACAGTTTAATAATTGAAATA
>NW_008796181.1:2211831-2218111 GCF_000699145.1 Aptenodytes forsteri
CCCCGAGCAGCGGTCACTGCCCCCTGGCCAACTCCCCCCAGCTTATATATTGAGCATGACGTCATATGGTATGGAAGATCCCTTTGGTCAGTTTGGGTCAGCTGTCCTGGCTATGCTCTCTCCCAGCTTCTTGTGCACCTCCTTTGCAGTCTGTTTTGAAAATAATTGGTATAGTCTTAAATGCATTTGGTCTACCACAGATGAAGCCAAAGGGTCTTATATTAAACATAAAAATTGTCTGGATGTATTGACCTTAATGGGGCAACAATGATTTATCCCAGCTAAGAATGTGGCTCTGCATGATTATTTATTGCCTTTGTTTCCCTTCTCTTCCTTACCGCTCCTATACTTTGCTTCTCTCATCCCTCCCTCCTCCTTTCGCACACAGACGTATATATATATCTAGACTTGTTTCTCATTCATGGATCTTTCATTTTGCTATAAAGCTTAAGGCTGATTTCTGAACAGAGCCAGGAGTACTTCAGCTTTTAAGCTCAAGAAATTTTTCCACTCTTTATGCTACTCAAACCCAACAATTCATATAGGATAAAGGCAGGCTGTGACTACCCAGGGTCAAAGATTGTTTCTTGACAGCATTTTAATGCCAGAAATCTTGGTTGTTTTATTCTGGTCATTGCTGCTCTATGGACACAGGAAAACGGTTCTATTCTTTTTGTATGTCCTGGAAAATCAACTCAATTTTCTTTGAAAGCCTCTCTTGCCAGAATGTATCCCTCTGATGCAAAGCCTGCTATGTTGATATTATGCCTAACTCACAGCTGGGTACCAAAGACCTTGAATAATTTACTTCAGAAGTGAGATGAAACAGATTTATCACCTGCTGAACTGATACTTCATGGAGAGCAAACATAATTTTTTTTTAATGATAGCCCCCTGGTCTGATCCTGAAAACAGAGCAACTTAGCACTCTTCTTATCACAGTCACATTGATCAGCTGAGGCACTGGAGCCATCCATAGGACTAGTACACTTAATAGTGATAAGTTGGTCAATCTTATCAGTTTCTTCTGGCCATATCCCCTTCCTGCTCCAACCTTGGTGACTTTCTATATTATATATCAGAGCATTTGGACTCTGCACAGCTTCTTGTTTTATCCCATGCTCCAACTCAAGCATTAGACTTTGCCCAGGTTGCTGCCTAGTCCACTGAAGAAGGCAAAAGCACGTACAAAATAAACTTATGGAAAATGTGAAACGTGATGTTGTTTCCAAAATTATTTCTTTGTAATGGAGAGTCCCAGAAAGGGATGAAAAGGTGAATAGTGGTAGTATAAGTATTACAAAGCATTTTACCTGAATTCTTGCAAATACAAGAAGTTACAATTAAATGAGCCCCTTTGTATTTCCTCCCTCTGCATGTGTTGGATTGGCTCTTACTTCCTCTTGCCAATGTCTTTGGGAGCTCCCCATTTGTTTTCATTTAGCTGTGCAGATCTCTGAGGTTCATTGCAAGGAGTAGGTACCAAGAGCATTTTTCTGCTTCTGCCTTAGTTTGAAATTCACTCTAACTACACTGGTAGTTGGTGGAAAGAGAACAGATGAAACAGTCAAAATCCTTCAGTCCTTGGACACTTGCTCAGTTCACCTAGGAGAGCCAGCCTGTGCTCAGCCCCATGTGACAAAACGAAGCACTTGGCATAGGGGCATGAGGAGCAGAGGCAGATCAAGGCAGGTAGTGCCTCGTACAGTTTAGTTTTGTGGCATTTCCCATTCTAACTCCTAGTTTCATTTGCTGGTAAGTTTGTCAAACTTTAACTGTTCCAAGTGAGTTCTCCAAGCAAGATGCCAGCTCAGGTTGATGTCTTTTTCCTTTTTTTTTTTTTTCTTTTCTAATTTCAACTAAGAATATTCAGAGAATGAATCCAGGGATAAAAATGTCATGTTAGCTGTTAGACTTCTTTGCAGTCACGCTGTTGAGAAGCTGTAGCCTCCTATGTTTTGAGCCAAAGACTGAAGTCTGCAGCTAGAAGGGCTGTTTTTCAGATCTGTGCTTTTGCCCTTCCTCTGAAAAACCTGCCAACACCAATATAGTGTAATAATCTTTGAAAAACTGTGGTTTGTACATGTTTCTCACCAGATACAGAGACCCAAGGCCAGCAGCAGCAGAGAGTAGGGTGGAACAAGGACCATGGGCTGTGAAGTGCAAGGGGGTAGGACACCAAAGATGGGTCTGAAAGGTCAGAGAGAGGTGTAGTGATGGGATACCTGAGATGATACTTTGTGGGGAACAGCAGAAGACAGCACCATAACCATTGCAGTGCACTTGTCAGCTTGCAATCCAGCTTTCAGAGACTCAGTAATCTCTGGTTGATAGCAAACAATTGTCAAATCTAGTAGTGAAGTGTGTACCTTAACTGCATTTGATGCTGCTTCTATATAGGTTGATGACTGCTGATGTGGATGATGCCAGTATCTCATCTGACAAGGTCCATATGGGGTGAGGGTTTCAGGTGAGATTTTACCTGAGGTCTAAATACTTTGTCCTTCACAAGCAGAAAAAAAAGAGAACAAGTTATCCAGGAAACTGATGGTTTCAGAGAGCACAGCTAGGAGAAACTGCTGCCTAAAATCAAAAGAGAGGAAAAGATGTCATAGCAGAAGGCAGTAGAAAAATTCTGGTGACCAAAACATTGAGTGAGTAAAGGGGAAGAGCCTTACTGTCACAGTGGCTAGAAGGCCAGAAGTCCTTGTTGAGAGATAGACAATAACATTTTAGTCACTGTTCTCTATTACAAGGCTAGCAGGTATTTGCTGATTGGTTGGCAGAGCTGTAAAGTTCCCCCATGTTATGCATTGGATCCAAAATATCCCTAAAGGTTTCTTTTAATGGTGCCATTAATTCAAGACTTCTTTGCTTCATGCCCTTCCAGAATGGGGAGAGCAGGCAGATTCAAACCTTGTAACATGAGGAAACTTGTAGGCAAGCTGTCGTCTTGGAGGCTGGGAAGGGACCAGAGCATCTAAAGGACAGAGTCTTAAGGCTTTTGCCTTCCTCCACCTGTTTCACCTTCACTTGTATAATGTAGAATTCTCTATGTTTGTAGACATTGCTGGGCTTCATCTTTCTGCAAACAGCGCTGACACCTCCAGCTTATAACAAAGACTACTTTCATGGTCAACTGACAGCCAGACTTGGATCTGGGTACTGAAGAAAATGAAAAATTTAACAAGGTAACCAGGGAACTGGTGGCTTTGCTGTCTCCTGCAGCCTTCAAATCAAGATTGGATGCCTTTCTGGAAGGCAGGCTTTAGCCAGACAGTAATTCTTGGGCTTAGCACAAGAGTAACCACATGGAATGGAATGGCTTCTGCTCTGTTGGAGTATCAGGTGGTCTCTGCTGACCTTAAAATCTATGAATCTCTAACAAGCAGGCATAAAGAGACACTCAGGCAATATGCTGTTGTCAACCTGTTGCCAGTGTGGAGTGTTTGTGGAGAACAGGAACTCTTCTTGCTCTACTAGACCTAAATTTCACCGTGGCTTTGGCAGAGAGCAGTTCAGCTCTGCTCCATCATGCTTGTGCGGTTGACTCAGTGTCTTCTGTGAGGCCTGAAGAGGACTGCACAGGTACCAGTGTTATCAGTGTGCTGATAACTGGAGGAGGCAAAGTTCGCATCACATTACGAGCTTTGCATTTCCTTGTTTCAGTTATTTACCTTGAATATTCCAGAACGACCCAAGGTATAAACAGGTAGTCTTTCTTCAGCATTTTTCAGAGCTGTAGTAAACAATACTAGTTACATAGCAAGACATTTTAAAGGGGTTAAATTTAACCACCAAAAATATTTTTGTGGCTGCAGTAGTAAGAGTTGTGCCCATACTGAAGTTCATGGAAATCTTGAGTTATTGACTTCAGTGGGATTTGGATAAGACCTGATGACCTTATGCTTCCATTCTTACAGTTAATAATGAAGCTTCATTGTCAATAGTGGGGACAGAAGGAAGCCATGGAGAAAGTGTTTACTTTTAAATGCCTTTAAATGATTTCCACTCTACAGGGTACCAGGCCATAGAGCCTTCTTAGAAAAATGGCTTAACACTGCAATTAAGTGGGTGCAAGTTTTTTCCCTGTACAATGCTCATCAGTCTCATCAATCCAAAGAAAATAAATGCTCTAAAGCAAACCTATGTGGCTCCATGGATTGATCAATGGATTAGTCAATATAAGAGGGTTTAGCATTTCTCACAAACACATCATTCCAGTAGCTGTTGATCATCTGCCTAGGAAAGGGTCGCATGACTCCCAAAGGCATCTCCTGCATACATCTCACTCTGCTCTGAACAGTGAAGGAAGGGGTCTCTAGGATGCGGGGAGTAGGCTGTGGGTTTAACACGCAAGCAGAAGGAATGACCAAATCTAAGAAGAAGGTTTGGCATGAACTTTGTTAAATTATCACGCTTTTTTTTGTATGTGAAGTCCAAGCCCAGGGTATGGTTGCTCTGTTGTGCTTTATAGGTTAAAAGATACCTGGCATTTATAAATGCCTGACAGAAATTCAATAGTTACTGTTTATGTTCAGGGTCATAGGCCTGGGAAATTGGAACCAACTCACAGCCAGAAGCATGCCCTCGACTGAGGTACATTGGAAAGCTTTCAAAGAGAGGGTGGACTGCCTTTTATAATTTCTTCTGGGGAAGTACCTGATCTCTGAGCAATTGCAAGGAATGCTTTTGTTGGTTTGTTTTTGTTTTCTTTAATGCATACATTGCAAATTACCACAGCCTTCAGATTTTTAGGGAAAAAAAGCCATTAAGAAGTAACCATAGCACATTTGTAGGATGGTTCACTGGCAGCGTTTGCTCTAATTGATCCATTCAGGAGAGTTATGTTGGTAGTATGAATATAATCGACCCACAGCAGATTATTATTTCTGTCACGGAGCTTCTCTGCAGATGTGATAGAAACTAACTTTGGCAGGGGCTTACGGGCTTCGGAGAATCTCATCAGCCTTGAGCAGTACACATACTTCTATGCTACTGAGATAAACATGAAATACAACATTCATAAATACCAGACCCTTGGGCTTAGAACACCTAATGAACATGGAATATGTTTCTTATATTTAAGTAGATGTGAGGGAATGCTACATACTAACTGAAAATAGAGTACTATTCATGAAACATCTTTTGTAAAAATGTGTATTTATGTTTATCGTTAGTTAATACACTGCAGTCACATCTCTTCATATTAACTTAGGAAAATTATTGACTCAAATACAAGTTATTAATAGGTCAATACAAGATCAATCATAGGTCTCTGACTGACAGCTCGCTAGAAATATTTGCATTTTATTCCTGTATCATGACAGGTCTGGCAAATTGTATCTTACTAGTCCATTAATATTCAGCAAAATATCAATAATGTCCTTGTTGGAAGAGATTTATTTATTTTTGTCATCTATTGTATAAAAACCAAAACCAAAATTAAGTAAGATTTGGCTCAGGTTACCATGAAAACACTGTACCTATAAAGAACAAACTGTAACTGAAATGTACTGAGGAGATTGATTAAAGAATACCTCGTGGTGTTGGACTTAATACTTTAATCAAGTCCTTTCTGAAATCATGGCATGTATGTAATCCTGCATTTATGGTGGTGGCACTACTAATAGATTTTATAGAAGCTGTCATTTGGCAGCAGCTCCCCAAATCCTGACTGTATTCTCTTCCTACCAACCATCGGTACATTGCCAGGAGTATTTTTGTATTTAATTTAAAAATGAAAATACAGCATGTGCAAAATCTGAAGTAAGCCAGTATATAAATTATTTAAACTGCAATGTATACCACTCCAGAAAGTGGTTTAGAGTGCATTTCTGAAAAGAAAACTGTTTAAAAAAATGACACCTTCTTATCCCTAGATTTGTGGCTTCCTATGTTTATTTCAAGAAGATTGCCTGGTTTTGGTGACAAATGCACTTTATTACTGTTGTAGCCAAGCCAGCTACACAGCAAAGAGGCAATGAACTGTGCATTCGATTCTCTGCGTGTGTTATCATCAGTGTCTTTCCTGCCTCCAAGAAGTTGTGCCTGTGCAAAGCCATTGAACACAATGACATTGAAAAAAATGTTTCTGAGCGTGTCCTGGTTTCGGCTGGGATAGAGTTAGTTTTCTTCCTAGTAGCTGGTACAGTGCTGTGTTTTGAATTTAGGATGAGAACGATGTTTGTAACACACCGATGTTTTAGTTGTTGCTAAGCAGTGCTTACACTAGTCGAGGACTTTTCAGCTTCTCATGCCCTGCCAGTGAGAAGCTGGG
>NW_008796181.1:2218430-2225432 GCF_000699145.1 Aptenodytes forsteri
AACAGCTGTGTGATGTTTAGCTGCCTGCCGGGTTAAACCACAACAGTGAGCAATTAAGGCTGAAGAACTTTTGCCTTTGCTGCAAAATTAATTTAAGATTTCTGGCTCTTAGCTCAAGCCTTGCACACACAAAATAATCTATGAGATGGAATGAGATGGTGCTTTTAAGTACACAGAGTAGACTGGTCTTTATAGGTCACATAAGCCGGAGTCTAAGTTCATGCAACTCATCAGATTTTGCAAGGCAATCGTTTTGTGGTTCCATACAAATCCTACAAGTCTGTCAATGTCTTGCTGAAATCACATCCCCCTTTCTGTTCCATCTGACTAGAGAGACAGAAAAGTTTTCCCTCAAAAGGAGGCATAGAAAGACACAGTTTACAACAGCACCAAGAGTTTGGCATTCTGGGTCTGGGACCAAAGGTTCTCTCTGTATCATCAGATGACTTCAGGGCCAGTCCCTGGCTCCCTGATAATCCACACTGCAGTGCTCATTCAGGCTGAACACCAGCATATCCTGGCTGGCCATCCTGGCAGGGTGATGGGCTCTGAGCAGTACCCCAGCTCTAGTATGTCGTATGGATGCCAAAGCGTTGACAAGGTTGGATCTATATTAAATCTGGTCACCTCCTCAGCACCCCAGCAGGCTCTGCACCCTCCCATGTTCACCTGTGTTCTCTGTGGACTTTCCATCACAGACCCCTTCTTGCTGACCTTTTGCTGGCAACTCATTTCAGAAACACCGCAGACTGTGAGCACTGAAGTAATGGAAAGTCATGTCTTCGTGGAGGCAGCATGGACACAGCTGAAATTTTGCCACTGGCAAAACCTTTAGGTGCCAAGCTTTGATGTGTGATATAATCTATGAAATATCCCAGGAGGAAAGGGCAAGGAAAGGCAGGAAAGGGAAAAGGGAAGGGAAGTAGGGTGAATGCAAGCCACAAAATTTTAAACATGGATACCTGTATGGCTGGAAGCAAGAGACTGGAAGCTTTTGTATTTGCCTGTGTATGAGATAAATGTGATACTCCACAGCCAAGCCTCTTGGCTTACCCCTTCTCAATCCTTCAGGGCTGCAGGGAGTTGACCAAACCCATCCTGGGCTATGTGTGTGACAGGCATTTTGCGATGAAGAAGTTTCGCTATGAGAAATGAACTCTCAGCAAGAGTACAGGGTGTGATGAAGACCCTGGTTAGTGCCAGTCTTGCCCAGAGACAGCCCTGACCCATCCTGATCTGTGAAGGCCACCCAGGCCATGATCTTCAGGGCACCTTCATCTCAAAGCATCTTAGGAAAGCAGACATGTACCTCCTTGGGTGGTACCCCTGCACACAAACAGCTGACTCAGCTATGTCCAGGATGAGTAGGGATGCAGCCATAGCATGGAAAGACTAGCAGATATGTTGGGATGTTGGTCTTGGGGCCACTGTAACCTCCAGTATTATTTTTGGAAGGCTCAATTTCTCTTGGATTTTTTGATTTGGCTCTCCAGCCAGACTGATATTTAAATTTATCTGGTCTCCAGAATATTGTACTGCCTCATGGGAAGACTGTTTTATCTCTGTTGAGTTTGAGACTTCTGCAGGAGGCTCTACTGAGGTGGAAAGCCTTCATTTAAGTCTGCAGAATGGTTTGTGGCTGCATCAGCTACACAATGTTTTCTGCTTTTCTATTGTCTCCTTCAGGACAGTGTGTTTGAGTCTGGGGTAGCCCCACATGAAAATGACTCAGTTCCTGAGTCCACTTCATTTGGAAACCACTGAGAAGCAATAAACACAGAATCCCACATTGGCATTGATGCAAAACCACTTTTTAGAGCAGAAGTTGACATTACCAGGCGCCAACTGATGGCTTTTATGAGCCACGAACAAGTGCTATTTGTGGAGACAATTCAGCATATTAACTGTGTATAGGGAGCAAGAAACAGGGTTGCCTTGTTTTTATCACATTATTTTGCATAAAACATCACTTTTGCTTCTCAAATGTTGACTTATTCTTCTTGCTGCTCCTTTACTTGAAGAGATTAAGCCAAATTTGTCTAGGGTGCAATTTTGACTTGAATTAAGACAAAAGACACCTTTAATCAAGTACCTCATGCTCTCTAGCTTTCCAGCCATCCCTTATCTCTTATTTGAGCACATTACCTACCTCATTTTAATTTTGTATCAACAATTGCCAAGATCGGTTGTTACTGTCCTCCCTGACCAACAGATACTTTAACAGAACTGATTTGGGATGGCCAGACTCTTTCAAAAAGAAAGCAAAGCTTTAGAAATATTCGTTAGTGTTTAAACTGGTCCTAGAGCCTTTTTGCAAGTGAACAGCATTCTGTTTCTTAGACAAACTCCTAGTTTTCCAATGCCTTCTCTATTTCCTTGTGAGTTCAATACCTTGGCTGATAAAGTGACAGAATTCTGGAAATATTTCTCTATAGACAGATGTTTTCTCTCCTTGTAACCCTGGAGAGAAGGAGAGATTGCTCTGGGTGGCAGAGGGAATCTCCCAGGGAAGTACATATAGGTGGGTTTTGAGCTTTTGACTTTGCAGGGAACCCGAGCATTCTGCCTCTCGCATGTAAGCTTTCCGGTAAACAGAAATACCAGCAGGGCTTCTAAAGTAGGCTGCAGGACTTGGCACAAAAGCAGTATCTCCAGTTTATTTGGGATGATTACTTTTTTTTTGCTGAACAGCACTAAAACCTTTATTAGCATTTGCCTTCAGATTTCCCATTATTGCACCAAGACAATTCAAGTGGCAGCAGTAGGAGAACCAATGTTTGCAGAATTAGTACCATCTAAGCCAGGTTTTTCAATGGAGTTGGTGACTTCAGGCTGCTCCTTATTTCAGAACCTAGACTGGGCTATGTTTCAGGGACAAAAAATTTGATGTGATTCTCTGGAGAGACTTACTATGTTTCAGGTTATGCAGTTGATAAAAGAGGCCTCCAGAATCACCATCAACTTTAGAAAGTGCAGAAGAGCAGCTGAAAATAATTGTTGTCACTGGAGGTCCCACTGCATATACTCCTGTTGGACTGGCCCTCATTTTCAGTGGGATATGGTAGGAAATGTGAGAAAGAGTGTGGGTAACAACACAAGCAAACAGAAATACATTGTCCTTGACCAGTTAACGAGATGTGCTGACCATACAGATTTGTTTTATAGTTTTTGAGACTTTGTTTCCTTCCTCTTCTCAAAATGGGTTGACAGATAAAGGCACAAAACAATCTATCTGGGCTGTGATTTGGATTGCTATGGCTTGAGAGACATATTGCTGTGACCAGGACATGAGCAAGACCCTAGAATACAATCCTTGTGCAGAGACCTGTCAGTAGAAGCTGGTCTATTCCTAATGATACCCAAACATTTGCCAGCCTTCACAGAAAAAATCAGTCCGGGCACTAGGTACTTCAAAAAAAAGAAAAAAGGAACAGCTTTGAGCTATTAGATGTTGAAAGCAAATCTTAATAAATGGAACATTTCTGATTTTGATGTACAGTAACAAACCCTATGAGCCCCAACATGTTATTTGAAGAGCCTGTTTTGTTCTTGATTGGTTTTCAGTGCATTTGGAACAGACTCTGAAAATGGGAGGGCATCATATAGATAGAGAGCTACAAACAGTCTGGGCTGGAGAGATACAGAAAAATCTATGCGGTTTGATTTTCAGTCTATGGTCTGTGGTCCCCTGGAGGGAGGATGAAGGCAGGGGGCTAAGAGGGTCTGTGCTTACTTCTTAGGGTTCCTGAAGGAGTAATTAGGAAAAAAAAATACTCAGGCTAACTTCACTATCCAGGGGTTCCTGCCTCTGTGGGAAATGTCTGAAGGTCTGCAAATTAGAAAAAAAAAGGAGAGCTGAAAACCACTAAAATATGGCAACATTGGAACAGCACAATGTGTCCAAACTTTGCTATGAATTCACTTGCTTCCGGGAATGCTGAGTGAATAATGTGTAACATAATTTATTTGACCTCTTTTGGGGTTTTTTTTCCTTCTTCTTCTTTTATTCTGTCGGTATATTGATCACAGTTTTCAACTGTACCTCTGGGCTTGTTTGTAAAATGAGGGCCCTAATACTCACCTATCACAGAGGCATCTTATGAGCGTAGCTGGGCGAACTCCACAGAGTCTGATGGTGCAGCCCAATGCTGCAGGCTCTTTGAAAGTTCAATGAACTTCAACGTTGAAGAGGCCAGGTGGGATTTGCCTCATAGAGCTATGCAAACAGCCTCACTCTAGGTCTGAAAAGGCTTTTGAGAATGTTACACTGGGATCTGCGAGTGTAGATCCAGCTTGTACAGATTCAAGGCTCTATGCAAACATTTAGAGCAGCCCTAGTTGCTAGGCTTTGTTCATTCACTCTGTAAAGTCCTCTTGAAGGATTAAAGGTGTTACCAGAGTGCATGATGAATTATTAATTCATAATGAATGTACCTAATTTTAAGTATACTCTGCACATAAAGAGGCCATATCAGCTGTAAAAAAAGCAAAAAACCCCAAGAAAGAATGGTACTTTGAACAATGGCATATGCGTAAGCACTGTATATTATTGTCAAGTCATGTAGAAAACATCCCAAGGCTTGCTTCTGTATATCACATAAATATGAGTCCTGGGCTAATAGTAGTCTGCCAACCCATGGGGTAACAATAATCATGGCCCATAAATCATCTGCATGACTTACTGACAGCTTGAGCATATGCTTATTTGAATAAACAGAGCTCTTCCTCATGGGAAACCCATTGCGGGAGGTCTAAGCTCTGGATCCTACAGTGGATTAAGGAGGACATTCCCAGAGGTCTTTGTTCTGGGAGAGTTCATCACTGGATTGGGACCTCCTCCATTATGTGCATGAGTGTAATGGTGAAGAAGATGCAGTTTCATAGCTAATGCTAGTTACCTTTCTAAGGCTTCCTTTTTGGGGAAAAAAAAAAGAAGTGTAATTTTTCCACTTATAATTAATCTTATATAAAAGAGACTTCTATAGGATCAGTCCTCAAGAAACCACACCAGAAATTTCAGAGAAGCAGATCTTTTCTGAGATTTTTTTATAAATTTTGTGTCTGACTAAGCTGGATACATCATGACAGCAATCTCTCTGAGAGTACTTTTTATTCTAATCATAGAAAAATCAAGACCTATAATTAAAAAAAAGCATGAAAGTTCACAGTATTTTTGTTTCTGTTTTTATTCCACCAGTTTGATACAAGTCTATGTGGCTTCTTGGCTCTAATCTGAGCTATTGACCATTACCAAGCAAAGACTGCACCCAGCTGATGGATTTATTAATAGACATGACAGAGTTTGAGTTTGAATGTCTCACGTTTAACTTCTCTTGACAATCACTCAGCTTTGCTCTTAAACAATTTGAAGCAATTTGCCCACAATTCCTGACTGCTGGTGAGCCAGCTCTAGTCAATATGTCTATCTCTTTGAGGAAAAGTATTGCAGTTTGTTCTCTGTGAACGAAGTCCTGGTACTATTTTCACTGGGGGGAAAAAAGTTCTGCATAAAGTAACATGATTTATCTGGCAGAGATATGATGAGGATGTTATTTTTAATGGTAACTCAGCTAAAATAAAATGTGTAATGACTCTAGGAGGTTATCATTTGAGAATCAGAATCTCACTAAGACAGAAAAAGGGCAGCATGAAAAATTGATCATAGGGATACCTGTCTCACACAGAAGACATTTTTCAAAGGGGAACACCTTTCATGCTTTCAAAGGGAGCCCTACTGCTTAAAAAGGCATTTATCAGAGACGGGAAACAAGAGTACCATGAAACTTGCAGCCTGAAACTGAAAAATGCAGAAACCCGTTCCTGATTTTGTTGCAAACTTGAAATTTTGGATACATTCACTGAAAGCTCTGGGTAAATTTGTACTAATCTTTGCGTGAATCTGGGCAGGTTTATGAGTGTCACTGAAACCTAGGTAGTTGCAGTAAGAGAACATTTTTGTTCTCCGTATCTTGAAACATCCCCCTCAATATACAAATCTTCAGAGAAGTCCTGTCCTTAGCCCCTATTTGGAAAGGGTCTATGTGAGGTACCAGAAGTACTGCCTTTTCTCTTTCATGGGATGCTAGGAAGTACCAAAGTGGCCTAATTATTGTATGAAAGCAATGCCCGTTAAAATCAGTAGAGGCAGAAAGCACTTAAGAACCTCAAAAAACCAGGCCACATACCTACATGTTATTTATATATTTAAAAGCCTACTTTTAGTTTGATGCAATAAAAAAAGCTAAGATAAAACACAGACTATACCTCAGTCTGTTCCTTGATTTCATCACAAATCCAAAGACACACAAGTCTCTGTGTCTTCAGTGCAGTTCTTCTCTACCAACTCAAGTTGGCCAAGCCTTTTAGTTCAAGCTCAAATTTTTAATCTTTAAAACCCAGTTGGATTTTCCCCTCTGAGCACATTAGGAGTTGTGCCAGTCTGGGCCATAAAACTTCACAGATTTTGTAGCACTGCTGCTAGATCTGCTGTTAGGTCTCCTGGAGATGCTCCCAGACACAGGACATAGCTGTGTGATATTTTAAAGGGTGTTATCAGTAACATTCTTGAGCTTGCTGTGAACACAGTTCACTTCTCGCACTTAGAATCATAGAATCATAGAATTGTTTAGGTTGGAAAAGACCCTTAAGATCATCGAGTCCAACCATTGACCTAACACAGCCAAGTCCACCATGTCCCTAAGCGCCTCATCTACACATCTTTTCAATATCTCCAGGGATGGTGACTCAACCACTTCCCTGGGAAGCCTGGTCCAATGCTTGACAACACTTTTGGTGAAGAAACCTTTCCTAATATCCAATCTAAACCTCCCCTGGTGCAACTTGAGGCCATTTCCTCTCGTCCTATCGCTCGTTACTTGGGAAAAGAGACCAACACCCACCTCACTACAACCTCCTTTCAGGTAGTTGTAGAGAGCGATGAGGTCTCCCCTCAGCCTCCTTTTCTCCAGGCTAAACAACCCCAGTTCCCTCAGCCGCTCCTCA